>NC_056731.1:795428238-795763238 GCF_019279795.1 Protopterus annectens
GCAATACTGTCTCAATGAAAACAGACTTGGCATTAAAACTTCTCTGCCCTTGAAAATCACATTGATTGAAATAGCATTGAAACCCACACCACATCCAAAGAAAATGCATCTGGCGTCAGACCCATTTCAACAAATGAAAATTCACTATTTATATGATTGAATAAGCAAACAACCAATTATTAAGATGCATAAATACATACATAATTAAGTAATCTACTTCATACTAAAATAAATCAAATCACCATGGTGACTAATGCAAGTCGTACACCTATAAAAAACCCTACTTCTTAAAAACACTTCTATGCTGTGATTTATGCCTGTCCTACAAAATTGTAAATGACCTGCTCCTGCTTGACCTACTGCAGCCCACAAGGCTGGCAGCAACACAAATATAGAATCGAGGGAACTAAATCTATATTGCAACATAAATTGGACTTGTTGACATGACAGATATTACTCCTAAATAATTAATCTCTGACTATAGCTGCTGCAAAGCAAAATATGTACCCAACTATTTTCAAATCTAACTTAGTTAAAAATTGCAACTTTACATCAGACCCTGCTCCCCTAACCCCTACAGACAGGAGAAGTAAATAGTTGGGTGTACCAGTGGGACTGCAGTTGAAAGGTTTCAAAAAACTTACATGATCTATTGTCTAGTAACAAAATATGAACATAAGTAACATTAGTATTTATGTTTGTTTTAGTATTTAGGATGCTGATGTTTTTTCGTTTCATAGTTAAATTTGATAACATACTGTTAGTCAACCAGAAGGAAATACTAAGTACGCAACAGTATCAAATTAATGCAGCAGGTATTTTCTTAAAGACAACAGGGCATGACATAAAGGCTAGATAACCACCAGATTGCTCATGGATAACGGCAAAGTCAAAAATAAAAATATGTAACAACAAGATGCAAATGGAAGGAGGGGCTGAAATATGGAACAATTGCCATATTCACCGGAAATAAATAAATAACTTCACCAGATTAACATTCTTCTAAAGCATTATCAGATCGTTCTAAAATCCCCAAAATGCAAAAGGCTTCTTTGGTCACTCCGGGGATAGCAGAAGTGGAATCACCCTCCACACCCCTATCTATAAATGCCCCTAAAGACTCTCCACTCCTGGGAAGCAGACTGCTGTTTAAACAGGAACCCAGGCTCCTGAGATTAACTCAGTTCACAGTTCTGCTCTCATCACTTGGAAGTAAACTTAAGGTGGACAAATCTCTCTCCTTGGATGACTCAAAGGTCTAAAATGCCCTCACTGGTTGCCTAATGGAAACCTGTGATCTAAGGCTTATTCAGGCCTAACATCCATAGCAAATCTGATGGAAAAGTCAGAGTTTATGTATCCCAACAGCTACACTATCCATAAATTATGCTAGCTGTCACTCACAGGTAAACTAGTTTACTTTGCTGCCACACTTATGCTGCCTCATGCTATGTATGTATTTTGTTCTTACTCATTCTTGGATATTTACATATTCCAAGTTAAGCCTGAACTTGCATAAATCACTTAAATCCAGTATCTCTCTCTTCCCTGGTAATGTGGCACATCTAGGGTTGCCAGTAACCCCTATAAATTTATTGCCATGCCGTGAACAGAAAACACTTGCAAAATAACTTGAAGGGGAGACACTTTTACACACACACAAACACACACACGCACCCTTCCTCCTAATATCCTCTTAATACCATAAGTGAGGCAGCAGCAGATTAAAACGAATGGCAGCCTCCCTTTGTTCCTCCTTACCTAATAACAGTCTTCTCTCTCGCAGGCAAAATGGATGGCAGCTTTCTCGGGCAGGCAGCAGATTAAAAGCATAGTCCCACTCCCAGCATGAACAGCAACTTTCTCAGGCATGCAGCAGTTTAAAAGCATAGTCCCAGTACGAACAGCAGTTTTCTTTCTCGGACAATACGGCAACATAGTCCAAAACGGCGGCAAGCCTTACACACACACACACACACACACACACACACACACACACACACACACTCACTCACACACACTCACTCACACACTCACTCACACACACACACACACACACACACACACACACACACACACACACACACACACACACACACACACACACACACACACACACACACACCCTTCCTCCTAATATCCTCCTAATACCATAAGTGAGACAGAAGCAGATTAAAACGAACGGCAGCTTCCCTTTGTTCCTCCTTACCTAATAACAGTCCTCTCTCACAGGCAAAATGAATGGCAGTTTTCTCGAGCAGGCAGCAGCTTAAAAGAATAGTCCCAGCATGAACAGCAGTTTTCTTTCTCAGACAATACGGCAGCATAGTCCAAAATGGTGGCAAGCTTTTCAAATGCAGCAACTGCTTGCAGCCAGCCGGAAATAATGACGTGAGCTCAAGGAGCTCAATTCTGACCGGTTGGTACTGTTGATGGAGCTGACGTCATCACGCACGTGATGACGTCAGCTCCAACAGCGCGAAAATGAAAAAAAATAAATAAAAAAAACAAAGGCAAAGAAATTGGAAATGAAGGGGTGCCACTCAGGAATCGTGGCACCCCTTCATTTTGACCCCAAAACTTGGTAAAAACCAAGTAATTCGGGACGGTTGGGAGGTCTGATTTTATATAGATATATATATATATATATATATATATATATATATATACACACACCCATGTGAGTATGTATTAGATATATACAGGGGAGCTGAATAACTCTCAATCCATGTTTGGTCAACAACTGTTTATTCAACAAAATTTGGTCAACAACACAGATGACTGACAGGTATGCGAGATCGCACAGTTCCTAGGGGTTGGGAGACATGTCCTCTCTCTGACATTGTGAAATCTCAAAGGTAGTATATATAATTAGCAGAGGATGTGGAGAGAGTGATGTTTAATTTTTTTTTAGTAAAATTTTGTATGTGCCGAGGTTATTGTTCAGAGCACGTGCTGGCATTTTGACAAAAGACATTTGGGTGTTTTGATGTTAATCAGTACACCCACATATATTATTGACGGGGGAGGATTCTTTCCCTTATAGACAGTAAATGTTTACATCTAAACATTTACAAAGTGTATTTTTTAAAGTCTTGATTACCTACCAAGATGTGAAGGAACATGCACAGTGTTTCCTATGTATATAGCATTAAAGGAAGATTACCTTTTTTGCTGTATTAGTGTCATAAATAAAGCACTTATTTTGAATGTACTCTCCAGTGTAGCCTTTGTTGTATTGCTGTGTGAGACTTTCAAAAATACTTGCTAGTTATAATGCTTTTACAGCTATACACAATTATCACATTCAATACCATGGAAGATACGCCATTTGAGATTTTGGGTTGTGGGTTCAGGTTATCTAGCCACTGATGTATTCCAGAAACAGTTGCATCTCCCAGAATAATCTCAGAAGAAATCTGAAAGAATTCAAGACTATGCATAAATCCTTTAAGCAATGAAAATGGTTCTGATTGGAACTAGTTACTTTTTCTGTAGAATATGTGCCAAGCTGTTTTCATTATGTATTGGGTAACCAGATATGTTCCAGAAATATAACTAAGTATTTTTGCATTCAGCATTCCCAAAACAGACATGGACATAATGCATGCAGACAGTTTTATCAGCATTTGCATCAGACTGAGAAATGGAGACAGGACACCAGACCACTTGATATTCATTCTGAATTCTGACACCAGCAAAAGGTACAAAATCTTTTAAAGCTATGTGTGATACATCCATTTCAAAGGTTAAAACTGCCTACTCCATACTGTGTGGGAATTATTCAAAATATAAGGCATTTAATATCAAAATATTTGTTCAGTTTCTTACATTCTTGGGCATTGCTTCAATAAGAAAACACATTTTGTTAACACAAAGAAAGTTCAAATGCCTGTTACTTTCATTTTCAGACACAAAGATGAAAAAAGTTATTACTACAATAGTATCAAAGTCATTAAATGAAATTCGGATTCAAATGTAGTGAATACTATTCATTTCTTGTTGCTGTCTAAGTATCTTGTTGGCTTTGTTAATAATTTACCAAATTTAGAATATTTGTGAATGCCTTAAGCTTGCACTTTTGATACTGATGCAGTGAGAACCACTACAGGTTAGTTCCATCTGACAATCTATCAGGACATTGACAACTTTTCTTCTAACTCCTTCCTCTGAAAATATCTCCTAAGATATCTCTCCGGATAATTCCTGGGATACTTCCATGGCTACCTTTACTTTCTACAGACAGTACAGTCATTAACCTACCAGGTGACTAATCCTGCTCTTGATGTCCATACTTAATCAAATAGCTTCCTTCAGCATTTCTCCTTCTAACCAGTTTCCAGAGGTATAATCAAAGAATACCTCAAAACATAAAGTCTACTACAATTGCCCAGACAATCTACCTGGCGAATACCTTAAAATAGCAGCTGAGGCTATTGCATATTCAGTCTCAGTTCTAATAAATCAATGCAAATCTGAAAATAAAGTCAACTCTCTGTGGAAAAAAATCATTCATTTTTCCCAATGCAGAATGGGAGACTAAATACAGCTCTTTCAAACTAAAGGAGCATTGCCATTTTATCTCCCCTATCAAAAACGTTAGAAAAATGTATTCATACACAGCTTCTCAACTATGTAATAACCGGCTTCTGTCTTCAACCCAGCATGGCTTCCATCCTCATCACAGCACAATTGCTGTTTTGCTGAATTTTGGTAATACATTCATCACTCACAGAAATACCTAGTTTCCACTATCTTCATAGACTTATCAAAAGCTTTTGATACTCTCTCTCACCTAAAACTCTTATATAAACTTTCATCCTCAGGGCTCACCAACTCTTGATTGCAATAGTTCCATAGCTACATCTCAAACAAGCAATGAAAAGGAAACATGATTTCTCCACCTTCTAAACAATTCACAACTACTTATAAACTCAAAAAACTAATTTATCGCTCTTTACCCCAAAACATGTCTCTGCCATAAACAAACAGAAAAGAGGAAAATTCCAGGATGCAAAAAACTCCCTTACTAACCTCAGTAAGAAGCTGAAATCCCTCATAAAAACCTCCAAAGCTAGTTACGAAAATAAAATTGCCAAAGATAACCACAAGACATTCTATAACTATGTCAAGAATCTAAATGGCAATGCTCAGATCTGCTCTGAGCTACAAGAGAATGGCATTAAATATACTGATCCCAAGGATATTGCCAATATCCTGGCAGATCGATTCAGTGCCAACTTCACCCCCCTCTCACCCCCTAAATGGCCCATCTCAATACCAGAAGATTGCCAAATTCAGGTAATAACAGCCACACAGGTAAAAAATGCACTCTCCAAAGCTAAGAATACAGCATCCATGGGACCAGATGACATCCCGGGCTGTGTACTACATGAACTACAAAATTAACTGGCACCTCAACTAAATGTCATGTTTAATCATACCCTCACCTCAGGCTTCATGCCCACTGAGTGACGCACAGCTACAGTTATCTCACTCCACATGGGGGGATCCACCTTGGATCCCGGGAACTACCGCCCCATCAGTCTGACGAGCCTGATCTGCAAGGCCATGGAACGTATTATCATGGAACTTATAAACAAAGACATTGGCAACCTTAAAACACTGGACCCCACCCAGTTTGGGTTCGTGAAGGGCAGATCTTGTCTCCTGAACCTGATTGACTTCTTCGAATCAGTCTCCAGAGCTGTGGACGAGGGTAAGGCAGTCCACACAGCCTATCTGGACCTCGCCAAGGCCTTTGACATCATCCCCCACTCTGGAATCATAGATAAACTTACTAAGCTGGGCATTAATCCCTACATCACTCGATGGGCTGCTTACTGACAGAACCCACACTGTAAAAGTAGCTGACTCCAAATCCAGCTCCAGACAAGTGACAAGTGGAGTACCTCAGGGTTCAGTCCTGGGACCTCTCTTGTTTGGCATCTACTTCTCTGAGGTACAGGCCAACACTAAGGGACTCTGGCTAACAAAGTCCACAGATGACTGCAAACTGGGAGCCATTATTGAATCCCCAAATGATGTCGATACTCTACAAAAGGGCCTTACAGAAATAGATGCTTGATGCCAGAGCCATGGGCTCAAGCTAAATTCCAAGAAATGTATAGTTATCCCCTTTGGGAAAAAACATGTACCCGTGAATTACCACATAGGTGGCAGTACACTAAATGCCAAAAGTGTGATAAAAGACTTAGGGACACAGGCGGACAGTGGTCTCACCTTCAATAACCACATCACCACAACAGTCAGGAAATCCTTCTATGTGGCACACCTCATCACTAAGGGCTTTTCATCCAGAAAAAAGGAGGTCATTGTCCCACTGTACTCATCCCTCATTAGACCCATTATAGAATACAATGCCCCATTTGGTATGTAACTCTCAAGACATCTGCAACTACTGGAAAGGCCGTAGAAATACCTCACTAAAAGAATCACAGGCCTAAAGCAGATGCCCTATGCTGACCGCCTTAAAAAACTCCAGCTATACTCTGTTGCATATTGTCTACTCCGAGGCGATCTCTGCTTAACATACAAGGCCATGTCAAACCCAGAGCTGCTGGAAATGTTTACACTTAAAGAAATCCCAATCCCTTAGAGCCACATGCTCCAGGGATCTAAACCTTGTCATCACAATAAACAAAACATGCTGGAGGGATAGGTTCCTGACCTAGAGACTCTCCAGACTCTGGAATAGACTGCCCATACATGTCAAGCAGAGCACCTCTTTGGCCCTCTTCAAAAGGAACCTTGATGACTGGATGGGGGAAAGGAAATTCACCCCAGGGATCACGTCAGTCACCCTGCTAGACAGGGGTCCAGGGAAGTAAATAATGTGGGAAGGAATAGCCAGGGAATTGTTATGGCTAGGCTTGTATAGGCCCTAGGGCCGATAGCCTAGTACCAACCTATGAACCAAAATAACACTATTAATTATCATCTATGCCAACAACTCCATGACCACACAAAACTACTGGGTGTCATCAAAGATGACCAGTTGAAATCTGACCACCACATTTTAAAACTCATCAAAAACTTGGTACACTATGCAGAGTATAGTATAAAAAGAGTATAAAAACCCACATAACTGACATTGCCAGATGATGTATAGCCTTTACTTTCTTACTACTATCTATACTCTATTCTTCCTAAATTTTCACTAACCTTCAAATCACAAAACTGTTCAGATTTGTGCAATGTTATAATAGCTGTACTTGCAATAAACTATAACAATAGAACATACCACTGATTGTCACATCACCTAGCTCTTTCTTAGCTAACTACAACACACAGACTTCTCTACAGACCGGAACATTGCCCTTAACAACTTAATATACCACACCCCAAAAGAATTTTACACTCAAAAAACACATCACTAATTTAAAGTCAAAGTTGCTTTCTTACAGAGCTGTGTGTTTTCTCCATGCATTATATATAGTCTGTCTGTATAAATATCAGTTGTAAGCAGGGTGTCTGGTTTCTTCCCACTTCCCAAAGACATGCCAGCAACTAACTTACAACACTGCAAATTACAAGCTGGCACATAAGTAGTGCGCACACATGTGTGTTTGCATTCTGTGAAGTAACACCAACAACCCATCCACAATTATTTCCATGCCTCACTCCTTTTGCTGCAGATACAGGGTAAGCTCACCAAGAATGAATGTATGCATTCACAGATCAGTTAAACACAAGGAATCTAATTTAATGCAGAGCATTAACAGAAAAAAAAAGCTGAAAAAAAAATAAAATGTTAACATCAAAATTAAGTTTCTTCTGGTAGTGGAAAATATGTCAGACAACTGAAAAAATTAAATAAAAAAATGGAATAACTACACAAAAAAAGACTTGCAGAAATATACGAGTAAACAATAAATGCCACCTGAGTATTCATAAAAATGACCGGTGTCATAAAAAGTACTGAAGATGAAGTTACACAAGAAGTCAAGGCCATGACAAAAATGAATGCATTTGGCACTGTAACTACAGCAACATGTTAAGTCAGATGTTAAGTTATCAATATCATAGTGCAAAAATAAATAAATTAAATGATACAACTAATACGTAAATATGAAGGAGAATATAAAGTAAGCCTTTTCAACATGATCCTGTGATTATCCAAGCTGAGAATATCAAAATGATTTCAGATTTTTGAGACAATTCTGTCCTTCTATAATATACTGACAGTTCTTTATTTACAGTGTGCAGGAATGTGTGAGTGTATAGATATATCTGTATAGACTGACTTGAAAGATGGTGAGCATGCTACGGCTAGATTATCAAAGCAGTAATTTTGATCAATACCCTCTGAGAGACATCTAGACATCTAACTATATACTATTAGCTTTGTTGCACTTGTTTATACATAAAATTGAACGATGTGTGGTCTTTCAAGTAAGGTAAGTTGAAATAGTGACTTACAGTTTTAATGAGTCTACTCTGTATTATTTAATTTTCAGAAAGGATTAGTATATAAATTCAGCCTAGAAAATATCCCTTACATGTAAAGAAAACACACATCTGCAGGGCTCATTTAAACAAAGTTGCATTTACACTGGAAACCATTTAGTCACATTTGCCACAGTTTGTAAAATTCATACCAAATGAGGCCAATTATTTGTGTAATTTTCAAGTAACCCATAAGTATAACTCATACTTAAGCATGCAGGCACTGCATTGGCAATCTGCAACATGGAAAAAGGAATGAAATCTATAAGGATTACTATGGGACTACCTCTTCCTCAGGTTTGTCATCAGGCTGCGTGGCCTGCACATCTGGATCAGAAGACTGTAGACTAGGGCGTTTCTTTCTTCTGATGGAGCCACGGGACCCATCAGTGATGCTCTGAATCTGGGATGGGAAGGTCACCAAGTACAGCCAGCAGAGAAAACAGGACAATCACACAAGTTAAAACCACCTACAGCACAAGTGAGACACTGCCATGCAGTCAACATCTGTAAGCACTTCTTGAGAGAATAAATATTAGTTAATGTTAGATACAACAATGCAAACCATGCTTGATGCAGTGTGAAGCTACATGAATTTATGAGTAAAGAGATTAAATGAAATACAATTTCCTGGAACCTCCTTGAAAATATGAATTCACCAGAAGTGGCTTTATAGAAACAATTTACAAACAGTAATACATTTTTAGCTTAACAAGTTAACCCCACACACACAAAAAAAATCGCAGGATTACTGCAATCAGTTAAGTGGGCATGTTTATAAATGGGATGAGTTTGTTTAGTATTATAAGATTTTCTTCTCTGCCTTTTGGCTTTCTATTACTTGAACCCTAGAAATCAAGATGCATTGAAGTATACTTTAGGATTTGTGTTAAATCTCTGGTATACTGCTGTTAAAATACTATCAGATCTATAAACAATTACCATGAAAACACAGAATTTCAGAAGAAAAGAGCAAGTGCCTGTGACATCTCTCCTCTGGGACAGTTTTCAAGAAGCTTCAATCTTCACCACTGTCACTGGTAGGGCACGTTCACTGAGAGAAAAGTAGATACACACATTATTTTCAGATGCAGCTCTCTGCACCAAGTACAATTTCCCTTAACAGCACACAGGGAATGCATACTCCAGTCCAGGTGCTGGGTTTTCTCTCAGGTCCCAAATAAGACTCCCCACTGACACAGCTATAGAGTTAAGCCCTTAGCCAGGTGTTCCAGGCCAGGTCCTCCCCCACTTTCTGTGTGAAATCAGTGCTGTCAGTGTCCCTGTTCAAAGTAGCTGACACAAACGCTCTCTTTGAGATTTGATTTTCATGCACACAGGAAAAGCTGGCACAGCTTACTCGTTTTGCCACCTCCACCCAGACTATGAGGTAGATTCACTGCCACTAGCCAGCTTACTTTAAGGCGCTTAACAGGGTACCCAATTACTCTCAGTAAAATTAATACTTATACAAATGGTAGTATTTGATCAAACAGCAACACTTTCAAGAATGTGGAGCCACAGTGCCACTAAATAAATGCAAGTGCTCTCAAAGTTTAAATATTTTCTAAAGAACCAGCCACAATAAAGGTATAGATATATTTAATAATAAATAATGAAAAAGAAAACATGAAAATACTGAATATCTATCTACCATAAACACCAGAGTTTCAATCACAGGGAATATAAAAAACACAGATGGAAAGACTCAGACAGATACAGAAAAACAGTATTTAACTAATCTCACTATATTTTTTTAACTGACTGAAGAATTACTATTCCCTACTTACTGGATAGAGCAAGGCAAGATGAAGTGGATGAGTGTCTTGTGTCAGTTCCAATAACAGAGTGCTAAGTGCTTCTATCACATCTCTCACTAATAACTAAATACAACTTCACTGCTGGCTACAGAATAATATCACATCTGGTCACCTGACTCTGTGGTTCCGACACTACCCCCTCACTAGCAACTGAGCCATGATTTGGCATAAATGTATCACAAGACACACAGAGAACAATATAACACCTGGAAACTATAAAACAATTCCAACACTTTTACCCTTCCTGCAGAAAGGCTTTGCACAGACATTGCATCTCTGACTGCATTCAGACCTGTGAGTTAGAATCTTTATGGCCTTATCCAAGTTATTTAATTTCAGGCTGTTTTTCTTAAGGTTAGCTGGGCTGAGCTTAACCACTTCCCTTCCAGCATCCTCTGTTAAATTATATACATTTAATCAGTTACACCAATACAGCCTGACATACATGTATATTTCTTTTCTGTCCAGCAGGACCCAATATTGATACATTTTTAAAACAAGCAATTTTACAAATACATTTTTAACACAAGCATCTGTACAAATCAGTTTGATATTCAAATGACACATAGTTCTTTACAAAACTCCAGCTAGCTAAGGTGGTATATGTTACAAATACACTGCCTTATCTTGCTGGCATAACCTCACATCACAGTGCCAATTACATGAATATGTGAATGTGTGTACTGTGCGCACATGCATATATACACAAACTGCTGTACAAAAATATAATATTCTATAAGTGTATGATGATTCTTCTATGGTTTCATTTGTTTAGGTAATCTTAATGTACTATATATATATATATATATATATATATACATTTTATATATATATATATATATATATATATATATATATATATATTTATTTATATCTTTCAGTTATTCAACATTAACTCATAATTCATAAAGCATTAATCTACCATGTAAACTCTGTAAACAAGGAAGCAGAGAACATGCTCACATCTTGAAGAGAGGGCAGGAAGGAATGGCCATGAATAAGGATCTTAGCAGATCTCCTTAAGTATGCTTAAATGTGTTTGTGTACGTGTGTGTGTAGGTATACATGCATGACTGTTGTGTGAGGTCTTGCTTACTTTGGATACTTGGCTTTTTTACATAAAGCTACATTTTATAACATAAATGTTTTCTTCAGTAAGCAAAGCAATATAATGCACTGAATATGTAACACTAATTTTTGGTTTCTATTCCCAATTAGTGCATCTAACATGACTTCTTAAATCCTTACATATGGCGACTTTTGTACTGGATCAAAGCTGAACATAAAATTATATATGTAATTACAACACTTGTGCTATCATTTAAGATATGCATAACAGTCCATTTCAGGAAATGGTCTTGGTTAAAATTAACTCATTATTTTGAACAAATATGCTCAGTTCTTTCCATATACATGGATCTTCTAAATACATCTGAAAGTTTACACCTTACATGGAAAATGTTTTACCTCTCTCTCTCGTTCATTCTTTGACAACTGCATCTGTTTCAGCATCTGAGACCTCTGCTCCATTACCAATGTCTTCTCGTAAGTAAAAGCTGAGATGTCATTATCAAGCTGGGGAAAAACAACAAAATGAAGGTAAGTGTAGTTCAAAGCTAAATATTCGTAAATATAAAGCGGGTATATGTAATGCACAGTCTGTACAATAAAGGAATGCAAACTTAAATGTAAAACTAGATGACTATAATTTATTTTAACAAATGGATCAACATTAGTTTTGCTTCATGCTTTTTATATGCATTCTTAGGTAGTTAAGAGTAAAGAGAATGCAGATTTATAATGTTATATTAAAGATATTGATAATATTTTTCATCTGTGATGGAAGAGGAGGTACTCCCTAATTATCAGCACTTCACAGGCCACTGAAAGAAATTATCAGTATATTTCAGCTTTTACACCCAAGAATGACCAGTCCTGTCCAGCCATAGCTGAAATACTTCTGTTAAGGAATTCATGACAGCATTATGGGCCATAGTAAGCAGTAGCCCCAAAAAGGCCATTCATAGGTTCAAGCCTAGCCTGTCCAATCATAGCTGAAAGACTTCTGTTAAGGAATTCATGACAGCATTTTTGGCCATAGTAAGCAGCAGCCCCAAAAAGGCCATTTGTAGGTTCATATGTTCAAGCCTAGCCATGCATCCCAAATCTCTGGCAAGTTCTGATACCCTTGATAAGTGTAAGCAGGGGGCCTGCATTCAAAATATAGGTGAATGAAGCAGGAATACAGAAGGTCTCATAGCCGGCATTAGGCACCCATGAAACCTGCAGCTGTGGGGAGCCCCCGATTATCTCCCTGTGAATTAGGGCCCCAACCTATCAGTTGCAGGTTGCTCCATCCATTACTTCCTTAGCTCGGCACCTTGTGGACGTCCGCACAGTTTCTTGATGTCACCATGCAATTGAAAACTTTTTTCCAGGTTTTTTAAACAGATGAGTTTTCCTTTTAGCTGGTGGCAGCTCAAGCAGGGTTTGGATCAGTGTGAGGATGGAGATGGAGAACAGATCAATGGTAGATTCAAGCTTTAGGAGCGGTCATGGTCATTGGAGATCACTATTTTCAACTGTCCTTTTAAGGGCAATTTTTAAAAGGTCTGGAAAGCTGTCCTTTTTAGGGCATTTAAAAAGGACTGAAGTGGTCTGGTGGGAAAACAAGCAGAGCAGTTCAGTCTTCAGTCACCAAGAGGGAGCAGAGGATTGGAAGCAGCCTTCTGTTAACAGTATACAAGTTTGCTTTTTGGGGGGGTTAACCTAGTGAGGTGATTGCATTATTTTTTATGTGCATATTTCTTGTGCTAAGAGTATTTGGGGGGGGGGTGAGGGCTGTGGTGGTACCAGTTTTATTTTGATTTTGTGTAGAGTTCTTGTGCTAAGAGGATTGGGGGTGGGTGGGTGAGAGGCTGTGGTTGTACCAGTTTTATTTTAGTTTTATGTATCATTCTTCCACTAAGAGGATTGGGTGTGTAATGGGCTGTGGTTGTACCAGTTTTAGTTTACTTTTGTGTAACATTTTTGTGCTAAGAGGTTTGGGGGGCAGTGAGGGGCTGTGGTTGTACCAGTTTTAGTTTACTTTTGTGTAGCGTTCTTGTGCTTAGAGAATGGGGTGAGGGGCTGTGGTTGTACTATTTACTTTTATTTTACATTTGTTTACTGGGTAGTCCGACTGGGATAGAACCCATTTTCAGCAGAGGCCCAGGGAAAAAAGCTCCATATGGTAACACATTTGTGAAGGCAATATAGCAATTTATATAAAGATAATTATCTGTTATTTTTTTTACTTTTCTTAGTAAATAAGTGGTAGAATAAGTAAAATAAGTATGGTTTATCTGTCTTTACAAGGGACAATATAAGGGAATGTGAGCTGTAACATGCATTTAATTTTGACTGCCAGTTGGTTAGGAGGTTTGTGTGTGTGAGTTAGCTATTGAGGCAAGAGGTAGAGTAGGCTTGTTATTTTTATAGGTAGCATCTATGCTGTATATCTATGCTGTATAATGAAGTGGAGACAGAGAGGGATAGGAGTGATGAAAAGGAGGGGAGATGACGGGACAGAGCAAAGAAAAGTATACTACAGAGTTTATTAGACCAGGGATAGGTGGGAAGTCTTATGAGGTTATGTCTAAGTGAAAAGTTTATAGGAGTATGGGGTAAGTGCTAAAGACTGGCTTATTTCAGTCTGGATTAGGACATGAGCTGTTGCATGGTAGATGTGTCACATAAGTGTAGAGTCATCAGCATATTGGATTGTGGATGCTAGGGAGGTGGTGGTATTGAGGTTGTAAGTTCTGTTGAGTTCCCACATTTGTGCAAGGGTATAATGTGCGATATTTTCCAGATGGTTGGGACATATTGCTCAGTAATGGATCTATTAAGTATTGTGATAGGGTAAGAAATAGCTTCGGCTGTTAGTTTTTGAAATTCTGCTGGTAGATTATCAGCTGCACTTGCAGTAGGTTTGAGTTTTTTTTGGAGTTTTTCAATGGTCTTTGTGGAGAGGGTGTGGAAGGAGAATGTTAAGCTATTATTGTTGGGCGAGATGTCGATTGATGTTGGGTGGTTTGTTGTTTTTGGTTAGTGATAGAATGCTTTCAGTGAAATATTTGTTAGTGTTCTGCAATAGTAGCTGTGCTTTGGGGTATATTTGGAAAGTGGGTTGAGGTTTTGCTGGAGTGAAGGATGTTAATTGTCCAGAATTTTTGTGGATTTTTGGTTTCTACTGTAAGTTGATGTAATAACTTTGTCTTGGTTTATTTGGCAAAAAAGTCACACACCACCAAAGGGTAAAGATTCCTGTGGCTTCACAAATGGTATAAAACAAAAAAACGATAAAAGCATCCACCAGAATCATACACATACTTATATAAAAGGGAACAGCTGCTGTGTATGATTCTGGTGGATGCTTTTATCATTTTTTCGTTTGGTTTATTTGGCACTTTGTTACTAATTTGTTAGGCTATTTTACTTTTGTCCAGAATTCCTGTGCTAAGAGGACTGGGGGTGGTGAGGGGCTGAGGTTGTACCAGTATTTTACTTTTATCTAGTATTCTTGTGCTAAGAAGGCTGGGGCAGGGATGAAGACTGTGGTTCTACCACTGTTTTACATTTGTCAATAATTTGTCTGCCAATAGACTGAGAAAGGGAGGCTTGTCTGTAATATCCAGATGTAGTCATAGGGTAGGGGAGTGAGGTAACCAAGAGAGATGATTGCATTACTTTTTTGTGCAGAGTTCTTGTGCTAAGCTGGTTGGGATGTGTGGAAGTCAAGATACACACAAGAATGTTCATTAACTTATATTGGTTTTGTCTAAATGTGCTGAAAAACTGGTAGGGGGGATAGCGGCTGTGAGAATGCTGTAGATGGTACAGATGTTTTAATGTGTACAGATACAAACCCTGTTATGCCAGTATTTGTGTATACCAGCAATGTTTACAACCATCTCTGATGCTACAACTTTGTTCTATAACTTTTTCCTTTATCCAGAATTGTGCTGAGAGGTTAGTGGGGGGCTTAGTGGCTGTGAGAATGTGGCAGAATGTATAGATGTTTGCATGGATATTACTGAAAACCTTGTTATGCTAGTACTGTGTATACCAGTAATGTTTATAACTATCCCTGGTGCTACGAATTTGTTCTGTAACAATTTTTTACTTTGTCCGTAGTTGTGTTGAGAGGTTAGCAGCGCGGTTAGGGGCTGTGAAAATGTTGCACAGTGCTCAAGTGTTTGCCTTGCATTTTTTGTTAAACTCAAGTCACGCAATGTATATGCATGTTGTTACTGTTACACTTTTTGTCTTGTTTTACCATTTCATCCAGAATTGTGCTGAGACATTAAGGGTTAGGTGCTGTGGGCATTCTACAGAATGTACTGATATAGTAATGCATGCTAATGCACAGTTACATGTTTACCTGGTATTTTTGGTCTGTTCCTCATCAAAAATGTGGGTTCACACAATGCATGCTACTGCAAAGTGTTCTACCATTTTTAATTCATAAGTACATTGTTTAAAATGCCTAATGTTAGGAGGTTGGTTAGCAGCTGTGAGAATGTTGCAGAAGGTATAGATGTTTGGATGTATACTAATGCAGACCTTGTTATGCTAGTATTGTATATACCAGCAATGTTTAACTCACTGATGCAATTCCTTTAAATTTTTGCATTGTCTGTATTTATTGTGTTGAAAGGTTGGGAGTGTGGTTAGGGCCTGTGAGAATGTTGCAGTTTTCCAATATTTGCTTGGAATTTGTTTTAATGTAGGGTCATGTACTATATAAGCACATTCGTCTTTATTTTGTTTTCGGTTCATCCAGAGTTATTACGCTGATATTTGTGGGGGAGGTTGTGTGAATTCTGCAGAAAGTACTGATATCTTAATGCATGCTAATGCAAACACTGATTTGCTATTTAAGTTTATAGTAACTTAGTAGCAAAGTATCCCTGATGTTATGCCTTGTTCTGCAGTTTTTGACTGTTTGAATTATGCTGAGAGGTTAGGATATTGATGGGGCCTGTGAGAATGTGCACAATGTCCAGATGTTGTTTCTTGTGTTTTTCTGCCACAACAAATGTGGGATCATGCAACACAAGCTGTTGCAAAATCTTATTCTAGCATCGTTATTAGTCTAAGTCGAGCATATTAAATCTGTACTGTAATGCCCTTATCTTATGGTACTTTTGCTTCATCCAGACTTATGGCAATGTTTAAAACTCCCTTGTTATGCCTATATTCTGTTTGGCTTGCCTAGAATCTTTAACGTGATAGGTGAGGATAGGGGTAGGGCTGCTAGAATGCTACAATGCTCTACAGTGTTTAAATGTTTGCCTGGTAATTTTATTTATTTATTTATTTTACATTTGTTGACCGGGCTAGTCTGGCTGGATACATGTCCATTTTCAGCAGAGGCCCGAGGAGAAAAGCTCCACTAAATACTAAGTACATTACAAATAATCATTACTGTTTAGAAATATCAAAAATTAGAAGTCATAACAACACACAGAATGCAAGATACTTTCAAAGAGAAGCAAGTTTACAATAAGCAGTTCATTACATATTAGCAATTATACATAAAATGTACATAGTTAGATTAGAACAGTAAAGGGAGGAGAAATCAGACAGGTAGTGATGAGAAGAGTGAAGGAGAAATATAGTATGAGAAAAAGGTTAGTCAGGTGTACTGCAGGGACAAAGCCAATGATTGAGGTAGTACAGTTTAATTTTCTGTTTGAATTGTGGTAGGGATGTAGTCAAAGTTATGTCACTAGGTAAGAGATTCCAGCTTCTACCTATAGTGTTAGTGAATAGAGAACCACCTGCTGTGTTGTTTGCCTTTATTGATTTTGCCATGAGTTTACTAGAGGAGCGAAGTGAGTTAAGATTGTTTTAAGGGATTAGAAGTTGAGAGAGTATTGGGGTGTTGTCAGGTAGGTGTAATATGTTGTGGGCTATAGTGAGTTGAGGAATTTTTAGGTAGTTTTGAAATTGAGCCAGCCAAGTTGTTTTAGATTTATACAATGGTGGGTCCTAAAGGGGTTACTAGTGGCGAAGCGAGCTATGTTATTATAGCAAGTTGCAAGTTTGTTAAGACTGTTTTTCTTGAGGTTAGTATAAATGGGGGAAGCATATAGGAGAGTAGATAGGAGATGAGATTGTGCAATTTTGGTTCTTGTTGCTGGGGTTAGAAAAGGTTTGATACGATATAGGGATCCAATTTTTCTGTTAACAACCTTGATGGTGTTGTTAATGTGCTGATCGAAGGAAAGATGATTGTCAATGGTTATTCCTAGAAGTTTAGTAGTTGGATCAGGTGAGATGATAGTGTCATTATTAGAAGAAATGGTAAAGTTTAAAGGGGGGGACCGAGTGGTGGGGGAGAAGAGGAGGAGTTTAGTTTTTGCATTTAGTAGGAGAAACCGTTTAGAAAACCAAGTTTCTACTGAGTTAAAGGTATTTTGCGTCAATGAGCTCAGTTCAGTAGAGGAAGGTGCCGAGCAGATAAGGGTAGAATCATCTGCATATTGTATGCAGGTAGCTTGTGGGATAGCAGTCTGAAGATCGTTAATAAAGAGGGAGAACAGAAGTGGACCCAGAATGGAGCCCTGGGGAACTCCGATGGAAATGGGCAAGAGAGATGAGATATGGTTTTCCCATATTACTGCTTGTTGTCTGTTGTTAAGATAAGATTTAAACCAATTAGTGGCTAGTTTATCACAAGGGAGAGATTCAAGAATGTTAATTGAGAGAGTGGTTGACCATGTCGAAAGCTTTTGAGAGATCAATGAAAAGAGCGGAGGAGAGAGTATTGTTGTTTCGATTTTTGTTGATAGTATCTACAAAGGATAGAAGGGCAGTGGTGGTACTGTGATGGGGTCTGAAACCATGCTGGCAGTTTGCTATTATGCTGTGAAGAGAGAGGTGGTGTACAAGTTGCTGATGAATACATTTTTCCATGATTTTTGCTAGGGGTGAAAGAAGGGCAATTGGTCTAAAGTTGGAAAGGTCAAGGGAGTTACCACCTTTATGCAGTGGGATAATATAGGAGACTTTCCAGATATCAGGGATGGTTCCTTCTTGGATAGTTCTGTTGATAAGTAAGGATATAGGATAAGCAATTTCTTTGGCAGCTTTCTGAAGGAAAAGAGAAGGGAGCTTGTCAGCAGAAGGGGTACAGGGTTTCAGTTTGTGAATGAGTTTGTAGATGAAAGAGGTAGATATAGGTTTTAGAGAGAAGTTGAAGGAAGAGGTAGTTATGTTAGATGGTATATGAGAGTTGTTAGGGTTCATTTGTTTGGCTAGGGTTTGAATAGTTTCAGAGAAAAAAGAGTTGAAAGCATTAGCAGTCTGGAGAGGGGTTTCTGGGTCAGCATTTAGTGGGGAAGGAGTTTTAGCAGTTCCTGGGGAAAGAAGTCTATTTACTGATGACCAGAACTGTTTAGGGTTGTTAATATGAGTTTCCTGAAGGTTACAGTAGAAGTTTTTCTTATCATAGATTATTGATTTTTTCGCTAAATTTCGAAGCTGGCGGAAATTAACTAAATCAGGGTTTTGTTTATTGCATCTCCATTTTGTCCATGCTTTGTTTCTAGCAAGCATGAGTTTTTTTGTCTTGGTGGTCAGCCATGGGGCAGATTTGGTCTTTACTCTAATAGAGCGTTCTGGAGCATGAGAATCAAGTATGGATAAGAATGTAGAATTAAAGAATAATACTGCTTCCTCCAGGGGGAGTGATTTTAAGCAATTCCATTTACATGCTCTCAGTTCGGCTTTAAAAAGGTCTATGTTAAAGTGCTTGACAGATCGAATTAGCCTTGTATTTGGGAGGTTAACAAATTCTGATTTTTGTCTAGTAATGTAGGTTAGGCAGTGGTCGCTGATGTCATCTGGCATAGTACCTACCTTATATTGTGTCTTAACTTTATTTGTTAGTATCCAGTCTAATATACTCTCTTTCTTACTGGGCTTATTGACTCTTGTAGTTGAGGTAATAGTTTGTGAGAACCCATGTAGGTTAATATGAGAGGAGGGATTGACTGTATTAATAGTGTTCCAGTCTATGTTAACATCGCCAAGAATTATGGTTTCTTGGGGGTAGTTGGTAGAAACCCAGCTTAAAAAGTCTTCTAGTATTGGAATGTTGTTACCTGGGGGAAGATACAAACAAATAATGTAAATGGATTTTTTGGTGTTAAGTTGGAGTTTAATTATGATGGTTTCTGTTTTGCTATTTAGGTTTGGGCATGCTGGTTGAGTAGAGATGTTAAGTTGATTTTTGAAAAGTATTGCTACTCCTCCACCCTTGCGTTTTAAGCGGTCATGTCTTATTATGTTATAACCTTGGGGTACAATCTCTGAGTCTTTTGTGCCTGGGTTAAGCCAGGTTTCAGAGAGGCAAAGGATGTCAAATGAGTGGATATCTAAGAGGGCATGGATGAAGGGTATTTTATTATTTATGCTTTGGATGTTAAGGTGTCCTATAAGGAAGTTATTATTGGGGTTAGGTAAGCAGTTTTGGGGAGGTGGTGAGGTAGGGCCAGGGTTGGGGTGGATGTCTCCATCTTGTAGGGTAGGATTAACTAGTTTTGTTAAGTAGTTCTTCTTTAGAATTGTTAGGGATTTTGTTTTTGCTAGATAGTAGGGGGCAGGTAAGGTGATGTTGCCTGTGGAATTTAGATAGATGATAGCTAGGGGTGGAATTAACATTAGGGTAAGTTGTGAAAGTGAGTCTAGTAGAAGTGTGTTTTTGTCTGGAGATAAGAGAGTTGTCCAGTGAAATTTCAAGAAAGGTGAGATGGTATGTTGAAAGAAGGGTAGTTATGATTAGGACAGAGAGTAAAGGCATAGTTAGTATGTAGGGAGACATCCTTTAGTAATCTGAGAAGTGAGGAAGTAGAGGGGAAAGTATAAAGAGGAGAGAAATGAATGTAGTAAGCAATAGAGGAGGTAGTCAATTATTTAAAGTAGTTGGTAAATAAGAATGGATTCTATAGGGAATAGAGAAAGAATGGCTGGAGAGGAAAGAGGATGTGTAAGGAGAGAAGTATAAGTAATAGAGAAAGGTAATAGGAGAAATATGGTCATAGGGCACAGATAGAGAAGGGGGGAGTGGAAGGGGTGTGTTAAGGCTAGGGAACAATTTGGCGGGAAGGAGAGTAATAGGATAGGAGGGCTAGGGGTGTGGCTATAGAGCTATAAGTGTAGGACCCCTGGGGTGGGTGGGAATTGGGGGTAGGGAGGGGAGCGGAGTGAGCCCGCAGGGCGAATGGAGCGGGTAGAAACAACTGAAGGTGTAGCCAGGAGACAATCAGAAAAGCAGGTGAGTATGTAGGAGCAGAAAGTGTATATAAGGAAGGGGTAAGATAGGAACCAGGTACCAGTGGGAATAGGAGAAGGTAAGGAAAGATTAGGACAGAAAAAAATACTGTAGGAGTTGAGGAGGAAAAGGGTGAAGGTGTAATAGAGGAGAGTCGGGCAGGGTACTGGAGGGATATCAGCACAGTTGGCAAGGAGAATAGGCGGACAGTAAGGAAGAAAATAGAGGTTGAGGGATAGGAAAACCAATATTAGCAGAGCAGACTAAGGAGGGCTAATCAGAGGGAATAGGAAGTAGCAAAGAAGAAAGAGAGTGAGGAGAGCGCCACCTAGTGGCTAGTGTAGGTAAATGAGAGGGAGAACAGGGAAAATAAAAATAGGACAAGGGAAGGAAAAAGAGAAAAAATGAGGGCAGGAAATGGTGAAAGTGAGGGGGTATTGGGGATAAGAGAGGAGAGGTACTGGCTGCTAGGCACACAAGCGCAGGCAAACTATTGGACTCTGAAGGTAGACCTGTACAGAGGCTAATGAGGCAAGAAAGCACAGCCCAAGACCTACTTTCAGTTCCTTGACTGTAGAGTAATATGGGAGGCAGGCAGACTTTCAGTCACTGTAGGCAGGGCCAGGATCATCCGACAGCAGTTGGGCTTAAGGCAGGACAAGATTCAGTAGGGATTGTGCTATTAAATTCTAGGGGGAAAGGTAGATAGGTGAGAAGGAAGAAAAAAAAATAACAGAATTAGCATAGGTGTTAGATTGAATAGGTAAAAAACAAAGCCATTAGCAAGGAATAACAGAGGTAAAACAGCAAAATTATCTAGCAATCTAACCCTAATAAAACTGCTTGTCTAAATCTAACCCTAATAAAATTGAGAGCGGGAAATTCATAATAACCAACAATAGTGAACTAGAAATACATCTAACAAACTAACACTTAAATCTACTTAACAGACTCTAAACACTAGATAGCTGAGCAGGAAATAAACATTAACCAACAATAGTGAACTAGAAATACATCTAACAAACTAGCACTTAGATGTACTTAACAGACTCTAAACACTAGATAGTTTAAGTATCAACAGTCATATGACCAAGCTGGTAACACACAAAACAATAGTATATTGTATTCAAGTCACTGCAGAGATACAGGAAAGTTAGACTGTTTGTAAAGCTAAGTAAAAATATGTAAGATATAAGCCTGGTTGGTCTCAATATCAATTGTGTAGGTGATACAGCTACTAGGGTACTGTACAAGAGGTACGCCAGAGCAGTGAATCCGAAGATACTGTTTCAAATGTTGCAGAGGTTCTAACAGAGATGAACCGAAGAGTACATCCCTTAACTACTGCAGCGCTGACTCGCAAGGAGTATTGGCGTTCATAGTACAGCTAGGCTTACAACGAGCCTTAATATGCGAAAATGGTTGGTAAAAAGCCCAAGATAAGGCTAGCAGCAGAGGCATCTATGGAAAATAGGCCATCAGTGCGGGGTCGTTAAGTTAGTTGTATGTGCGTTAGCGTTTTTGCGACAGCAAACACGCCAGCTATCGATAATGAAGCCCCACGTGGGTGGTGCAGTTTGGTAGCAAAAGGCTGTAACTGTAACGATAGTCGGGACAGGTGCTAAATGTCTAGATGTGTGAAAAGGCAGAATTAATACAGTGTAGAGCAAGAAGTAGTATTAGTCTGAAGCTCTATCACAGTACAAACGCCTTAACTCTTAGCGTTGTAAAGAAAAACAGGAGTAAACTAGACAACATTTGCTTGTAGTAAAATGCACGAGCAGGTCTTGCAATAAGAATTGTGAGCTCAAACACATCAATGTAATATTGCTAAACACATATTCAGTAGCAATATAAAATAAACGAGCAGGTTATTGCAACAGTTTTGTGAGCTTCAAATAGCAATGTAACTTTGTTAAACAAAATTCAACAGCAAACAACAGGTAAAAAAGTGGATTAACAGATCCGTTGTCAGGAGGACATAGGGAAGCTGTTAGTCCGAAACTCAGGGTCCTTCGTTTGAGAAACAATGGTGCCTCGTTGGATAAAAAACCTCACAGTAGCGTAGCGTTAGGACTACTAACGACAGTAATCAATGAAGAATGCAGTAACAAGTTCAGCTATTTAGGCATCAACAACACCAAATATTCCAAGCAGAGAAACTCCAAGGTAATCGTAACCTACCAGAGATAGCACACCAGGGCAGGAGCGCACAGCAGCTAGGGACCTGGAAAGATGGAAAGCAGTGAGAGGGGTGACGCAGGTACAGGAAGGGGTATAAGTAACTTCAGAGGATGATGGGCGGGACGGGAGAAATGTATGCAAGCTATTGGAAAGGGTAGGCGGGACCAAGGAAAAGGGTAGGGGAGAAGGATAAGAGAGGGGTAACTGGGAGAATATTTAAGGGGCTGGGGCAGATAGGAATAATACAAGAATAAGTCTGAATAGTGATAATGTCGAAAGAATAGGTAGGGAGATAAGAAGTGACGTGGTGTTCAGAAGAGAGGTAACTAACAACTGAAGGTGTAGCCAGGAGACAATCAGAAAAGCAGGTGAGTATGTAGGAGCAGAAAGTGTATATAAGGAAGGGGTAAGATAGGAACCAGGTACCAGTGGGAATAGGAGAAGGTAAGGAAGGATTAGGACAGAAAAAAATACTGCAGGAGTTGAGGAGGAAAAGGGTGAAGGTGTAATAGAGGAGAGTCGGGCAGGGTACTGGAGGGATATCAGCACAGTTGGCAAGGAGAATAGGCGGACAGTAAGGATGAAAATAGAGGTTGAGGGATAGGAAAACCAATATTAGCAGAGCAGACTAAGGAGGGCTAATCAGAGGGAATAGGAAGTAGCAAAGAAGAAAGAGAGTGAGGAGAGCGCCACCTAGTGGCTAGTGTAGGTAAATGAGAGGGAGAACAGGGAAAATAAAAATAGGACAAGGGAAGGAAAAAGAGAAAAAAATGAGGGCAGGAAATGGTGAAAGTGAGGGGGGTATTGGGGGATAAGAGAGGAGAGGTACTGGCTGCTAGGCACACAAGCGCAGGCAAACTATTGGACTCTGAAGGTAGACCTGTACAGAGGCTAATGAGGCAAGAAAGCAAAGCCCAAGACCTACTTTCAGTTCCTTGACTGTAGAGTAATATGGGAGGCAGGCAGACTTTCAGTCACTGTAGGCAGGGCCAGGATCATCCGACAGCAGTTGGGCTTAAGGCAGGACAAGATTCAGTAGGGATTGTGCTAGTAAATTTTTCAGTTCCTTGACTGTAGAGTAATATGGGAGGCAGGCAGACTTTCAGTCACTGTAGGCAGGGCCAGGATCATCCGACAGCAGTTGGGCTTAAGGCAGGACAAGATTCAGTAGGGATTGTGCTAGTAAATTCAGAGATAGCACACCAGGGCAGGAGCGCACAGCAGCCAGGGACCTGGAAAGGTGGAAAGCAGTGAGTAATTTTAGTCTGTTACTCATCAAAAAATGTACGTCCATGCTATGCATGCTCCTGCAAAATATCTTCTAGTTAAGAACAGTGTTTTAAATCCCAATTATAGATTATCTCATTTGTCCAGTTTACTTAATCTAGCATTATTTTGTTGTGACATGGGGGGGGTGGGGGGGTTGTGAGCATTCTGCAGAATGTACTGCGTGCTAATGCAAACCCTGCTATTCCAGCATCTTTAAGGTTCTCATAGCAATCTCTGATACTGTTCATATGCATTTTCTCTACAATTTTTGGCTTTGTCTACTGGAATTATTGTGAGGTTGGGGGTAGGTGCTGGGAGAATGTTGCAGAATTGTTGCCTGATTTTTGGTCTGCTCTCACTCACAAAATGATTGCATAGCACAATGTTGAGGGCTGAAGCTACTAGGAAAAATGGACTTCATGTTTCATATCCTCCACATAATGCATGCTACATACCTTGGCTTTATGCTTTTGTCCACAGTTCCTGTGCTAAGGGGAGTTTGTGGGAATGTCTGTCTCCTGATGTCTGGCACTTCTTCGCCCCTCACAAATGAGGTTTTCTAGCAAATCCATGATTTTATTCCTTTGTTCGAACAATGATTTTGGTTTGTTCAAGTGTGACAAGAGACAGAGGTAGTGGGCAGGTATATGAAAATGTTGTACATGTCATGCAGTGCCTGTCACTGACACTGCATTCCTGAGTTTTGTCTAGTAAGTAGGCATAGTTTTTGGAAATTTTTTTTTTTTTTTTTTGCTCCATAATCTTTTTCTTGCCTCATAGTTTGGTCTGTTCCCCTTAAAACTTGTGACTTTCCTCCTAGTCATTTGTTCTTTCAGACTTTAGTCGTATGTTCCAGAGTGCTTGTAATAGCAATATTTTACGTCTTTTGGGGTTCTCTTCATGTGTTTGGGGGATGAAAGTGAGAGAATTGTGTAGAAAAAGCTGTGATTCACCTCCAGTGTTTGGTATTTAACTTAAAACTGTAACTTGGGCCTTTCTCATTCTTCAGTCTTTCTGCCTGTGCTGCAATAGTGACTAATGTCAGTGCAAGCCATTATGCAATATGTATTTTGTAATGCACTTCAATTGTGCCTATTATCTACATTACAGTTTTGGCCTGCTGGTAACAGTTACTCAGCAGTTCTTCGGCCTATGGTACAATACCGTGTACTGTATAGCTTGTGTTTATGAACAGTGTTCACTATTAGGTTGCTCATTCTTTTGTGCCTGCAGTCATACTAACGTGACCTTTTGGAATCTAATCAATTTTTCTGGTTTATATGCCTGCAATTCAGTTTATTTGTCTACTGGTCCTCGTTTCTCCAGTTCTTCCTACATTGCAAGATGGAATCAACTTGATCACTTGGGCGCGTATTGCATCATGGATTGTGTAGCTATTATTGTGGCAGTTTTTGCTTAACTGGAATGCATTTTGCAGTGATCTTCTCAAGATGTAGTGCTACCTAGTTACAGACCATATGTTTGGGATTATTTATTTTTTTATTATGACTTTGTAGAAGCAGTAGTGCAATACAGTAGAGGATGCTTGGAGAATAAAGCACAATAGTGACATATAGTTAGTGATTGTATTATATAAGCAGAGGAGGCGGCAGTGTGTTAAGGGAAAGGTTGTAGGTTTGTAGCTTGCACCTACAGTTAAGATATTTATTGTTTGCACAGGTTGGCTAGCTTGGAGTTTGTATTTTACATGGCAATGGCTTGGTCAAAGTTAAGGGTTTACAGCAGTAAGTCCATTTAAGAAAATCTGATGGATAACATTCCACTATTGTCATGGGAGAAGTTTCTGTGTAAACTGGAAAATACCATCCTTAGAATGTGTTCAGAATGCTAATGTTTGTCATTATGCAGTCCAGGTAGGTCAAAGAAAGTCACATAACATGTATCTGAAGTGCAGTGCTTTTTACTAACAGTATGATAAAAGGACCTGATGTCTGCATGAGTAGTAATTCTGTTTTACTTTCATTCCCAGTTAGAGATGAAGCATACATATTTGTCAGGAGCAGCAAAAAGAAAGCTTCATCAGCAGAGGAATGAGGATGCAAAGAGACAGGGGTCCATTATGAAATTTTTCTGTGACTCATCGGAGAGGGGGGATTCAGGAAAAAGTCTGCATTCAGGACAACACAACGGTTCTGCATTACAGCCTGCCCACTGTTAGGCTAGCATCCTTGCGATTGAAACTGACCACTCTGTTGCGACTGCACCATAGGCTACCTCCTGTGAACCTACAACCATTACCATGGGCAAAAGTATGTCAGCAAATGCAGATTAAACTTTAGAGGTGTTGCCTGAATCACCAGAGTTTGACAGAGAAGGAACCCATACTTCTGTAATGACAGATATGGCCTATGACTTGCAGGGAGTGTCAGGTATATTTTTTGAGGATCTGGGAACTTAGCCAGACTTGATAAGAGATAAGTTTAGCATAGTTGCCACTCAGCATGGACCTGTGCAAGTGGTGTTGCCACAGTTCTCTGTCAACGAACAGAAAAGATGATTTACATCTGAGGACTATTTCCATGTGCTGCCTAATGGAGAGGCAGCAAAATGCACTTGGTTGACATATTCAATCTCAAAAGATGCACTGTTTTGCTTTGCATGCAAATTGTTTGGACATTCTAACTAACTTCTCAGGTCAGGTGGTTACAGAGCATGGAGAGAGATGCCCAAAGCTTTACACAGCCATGACCAAGCATCAGAGCATGCAGCATGCATGCTGAAGTGGAAGGAACTAGACAATAGAATAAAGAGTAGGCAGACAATGAATGATAGGAGACAAGCAGTGGCTGAAAAGGAGATAACTCATTGGCATGGTGTGTTAGAACACATTATAGCTATTGTCCAGTACTTGGTGGAATGGAACATGCCATTCTGTGGTACGAGTGATACCTTGTACACCTACGGCAATGGCAATTTCTTAGGCCAAGTGCAACTTTTGTTGCAGTTTGATTCTGTTATGGCTAAAAATTTGTGTTATATTAGGAATAAAGAAGTAATGGATCACTATCTTGGGAAGGACATAAAGAATGAAATTGTCCAGCTGATTGCAAATGCTATTTTAAGGACCATTGTAGGAAAGGTGATGGACGCTATTTATTTTTCTGTGATTCTTGATTGCATGCCAGACATCAGCAATCAAGGGCAAATTACTGTAGTAGTTAGGTATGTGGATATTTCAAGGATTGCAGCCACAGCTGAGGAACACTTTCTGGGATTTGTGCCTGTGAATTATACAACTGGGGCAGGACTTACAGAAAGATTTATTTAGACTCTGTAAAATCATCAACTGGATAGTAACAACTGTTGAGGACAATGGTAAGACAATAGCAGCAACATGAAGGGAAAATGAGCTGGAGTGCAGTCCTGGATAAAACAGATGAATCCATGGGGTTTTTATGTGACATGCACCTGCCATAATTCAAATCTTATAGTTAGTGATGGAGCACATTCATCACTACCGGCAGTGTTGCTCTTTGGATATCTGCAGAACATTTACGTACTCTGTTCAGCATCAATGACCCGATGGCAGATCTTGAAACGGCACATAAATGTTACTTTGAAGCCACTTTCAGAGACTCACTGGGAATGCAGGATAGACTCTGTCAAGGCAGTAAAATTTCAGTTGAAGGGAGTCATGGAAGCATTACAGGAGATAGGTGAAGCTGTATGTACAAGTGATGTGGCAACATATCAACAAGCATGGGGACTGTGTTCGGAAATTAAGTCATACCAATTCACTGTAAGTTTCGTGGTTTGGTATGATGTGCTGACAGAGGTAAATCGTGCAAACAATATTCTGCAGAGTCCATCAGTTGATATTTCTACATGTGTCAAAGTGCTGGCATCAATGACAAACCTGCTGAAGAATTAGGGAGAGACAGGATTTCAACATGCCATGAGTGAAGCCTCCAAGATAGCAGAAGAACTGGATGTTGACACCACATTTCAGGAAAAGAGGCAGAGGAAAGTAAAGCATTTCTTTGACTATGAAGGAGAAGATGAGACTGTACAGGATCCAGTGGTAACACTATGTGTAGAGTTCTTCAATGTGCTGCTGGACACAACAATCCAATCAATTACTGACTGGTTTGAGCAACTTTCAGAATTTGATAAGGCCTTTGGATTTTTGTCAAATATTAAAGCCTTGTGTGACGTTGCAGATGACACATTGCTGCAACACTGCAAGGCTCTGAAAAAACAACTGACTGACAGGATAAGTGGCCACTGTGACATTGATGACTGACCTTGGACATGAACTGAAAATCCTTTCTCGAATGATTGATGATGAATCATCACCATTGACCATGTTAAATTTCCTCATTTGCAATCACTTCCAAGACATATATATAAATACTTATGTTTCACTGCGCATTTATTTGACTGCACCTGTTACAGTTGCTACTGCAGAATGCAGCTTTTCTAAACTGAAATCATAAAGACATACCTACGTTCATCAATGAGTCAGGAGAGACTTTCAGGCTTAGCTGTGATCTCAATTGAGCATGAAGTGGGACAAAGTGCATCACAGGGCAGCCTCACTGAAGACTTTGTCTGGAGGAATATTCGTAAGATCCCAGTAAAACTCTGGGTATGTGCTCATATTTCCTTTCCAGTAATCTTTTCTAATGCTGTAAGGCAGTACATTTCAGGTAGCACCTTAGTGTGGCTTGGATAGTACGCTGTATATTCACTGATTTTTTTTTTGCTTAGTTCAGCAGGTAGGACCAAGTAGCACAATGAGGATGAAACTAGCAGGATGTTAGGCAAAGGCAGCCAGGAGCAGCAGAACTCGTCATGAGGCCAGGACAGTTGGGAGCAGCAGGACTCTTCATGAGGCCAGGACAGTCGGGAGAAGAATGACTCATTGGGAGGCTAGGACAGTCGGGAGCGGCAGGACTTGTCGGGAGGCTAGGACAGAAGCACAGGAAGAACAGATAAGAGTGGCAGCAATGAGAAAAGCTGAGGAGTTAACTGCACATTGAAAACAAATGACACTCTGGTGGTCTTGACTTCACCTGTTTCTCTCTGGGTTTGAGTCTGCCTGTGTCAGAATCAGTAATCCTCATTGCACTCTTGTGCTTGAGTTTGAGTCTACCTTACTTCAGTTTGAGTCTGCTTCAGGCTCTGTAATCCCCATGGCTTTCCCCTGTATGTCTTGTGTGTCTGTAGTCTTTTCTATGTCTGTCCCATAGCTGGGTTGTGTACCTCTGCAGTGTGACTGTTCTGCATGTCAGTAACTGTCTTGTGTTATAGTGTCAGTTTATCTAATGCTGCTTGTTTCAGTCTTGCTGTATTGCTTCATCATCTTGTGTTTCGGAATGATGTCTCAGTTCTGTTTTGTGGTAGTGCTGCCGTACTCTTGTGTGGGTTTCTGTTCAGTCTTGCAGTAGTTTTGTCCTGGTCTTGTCTCTGTACTGTGGGTGTGGGTGTCTCCATCCTGCGTGTCTAAGTCTGTGTGGGTGTTAATGCTGTAGTGCTGTATTTATCATGTGTGGGTGTCTGTCCTGTGTACAAGAGTCTGTGTAGCTGTCCTGTGTATTAGCCATGCTATAATGCTGTCTTTACCATGTGTGGGTGTCTGTCCTGTGTGCAAAGGTCTGTGTAGATGTCCTGTGTCTCAGTCTTGCTATAATGCTGTCTTTATCATGTGTGGCTGTCTGTCCTGTATGCAGGAGTCTGTGTAGCTGTCTTGTGTTTCAGTCTTACTATAATGCTGTCTTTATCATGTGTGGGTGTCTATCCTGTGTGCAGAAGTCTGTGTAGCTGTCTTGTGTCTCAGTCTTGCTATAATGCTGTCCTTATCATGTGTGGGTGTCTGCCCTGTGTGCATAAGTATGTCTTGATGTGCTTCTGTCTTGTGTGAGGGAGTCTGTGTGGGTGTCTCTGTTTTGCCGTATTGCTGACTTTGTCTCGCCTTGTCTGTGCTGTGTGTGGGAGTCAGTGTGGGTGTCTTAGTGTACCTCTGTGTGACTGTCTACTTTGATGCAATACAGAGGCTTGCTCATAATGTAATAACATTGTAACTAAATGCCAGTCAGTGCGGGTGTCTTTGTGTGGGAGTCAGTGTGGGTGTCTTAGTGTACACCTCTATGGGACTAGCTACCTTGATGCAGTACAGAGGCTTGTCATAATGTAATAACACTGCTACTAAATGCCAGTCATAGCTCTCAATCTCATAGCTCAAAATCTGGACAAAGCCACAGATAATGGGGATACAGCCCCAAAATGAACTGGCACCTCACCTAAGTGTCATGTTTAATCATAGTCTCACCTCAGGCTTCGCGCCCACTGAGTGGAGCACAGCTACAATTATCCCACTCCCCAAGGGGGGAATCACCTTGGATCCCGGGAACTACCACCCCATCAGTCTGATGAGCCTGATCTGCAAGGCCATGGAACGTATTATCATGGAACTTATAAACAAAGACATTAGCAACCTTCAAACACCGGACCCCACACAGTTTGGGTTCGTGAAGGGCTGATCTTGTCTCCTGAATCTGACTGACTTCTTGGAATCAGTCTCCAGAGCCGTGGACAAGGGTAAGGTAATCCACACAGCCTATCTGGACCTTGCCAAGGCCTTCGACACCATCGCCTACTCTGGAATCATAGATAAACTTACTAAGCTGGGCATTACTCCTTACGTCACTCGATGGGTTGCCAACTGGCTTACTGACAGAACCCACACTGTAAAAGTAGCTGACTCCAAATCCAGCTCCAGACAAGTGGAGTACCTCAGGGTTCAGTTCTGGGACCACTCTTGTTTGGCATCTACTTCTCTGAAGTACAGGCCAACACTAAGGGACTCTGGCTAGCAAAGTTCACAGATGACTGCAAACTGGGAGCCATTACTGAATCCCCAAATGATGTGGATATTCTACAACAGGGCCTTACACAAACAGATGCTTAGTGCCAGAAGCTCAATGCCAAGAAATGTATAGTTATCCCCTTTGGGGAAAAAAAACATGTACCCATGAATTACCACATAGGTGGCAGTACACTAAACACCGAAAGTGTGATAAGAGACTTGGGGACACAGGTGTACAGTGGTCTCACCTTCGATAACCACATCACCACAACAGTCAGGAAATCCTTCTATGTGGCACACCTCATCACTAATGGCTTTTCATCCAGTAAAAAGGAGGTCACTGTCCCACTGTACTCATCCCACATTAGACCCATTATATAATACAATGCCCCATTTGGTATGTACCTCTCAAGACATCTGCAACAACTGGAAAGGCCACAGAAATACTTCACTAAAAGAATCACAGGCCTAAAGCAGATTCCCTATGCTGACCATCTAAAAATACTCCACCTATACTCTGTCGCATACCATCTACTCAGAAGCGATCTCTGCTTAACATTCAAGGCCATGTCAAACCCAGAGCTGTTGGACATGCTACACTTAAAGAAATCCCAAATCCCTTAGACACACATGCTTCAGGGATCTAAACCTTGTCATCACAATGAACAAAACATGCTGGAGGGATAGGTTCCTGACCGAGAGACTCCCCATACTCTGGAATAGACTGCCCATACATGGCAAGCAGAGCGCCTGTTTGGCCCTCTTCAAAAAGAACCTTGATGATTGGATGGGAGAGAGGAAATTCACCCCGGGGATCACGTCAGTCACGCTGCTAGACAGGGGTCCAGGGAAGTAAATACTGTGGGAAGAAATAGCCAGGGAATTGTTAAGGCTAGGCTTGTACAGGCCCTAGGGCCGATAGCCTAGTACCAACCAATGAACCTAAGATCAGGACAAATTTTACATATTGCTCTTATAAACTTAAAGTGTTGCTAGAATAAAAGGTGTTACGAAGCATTTTCTGAAGGATATGAAGATAAACTCAAATTCCTGTAATTTAATGAATACAATCCACAATGATTTGCCACAAAAAACCCCAGAAAACTACAAATTTGGAGGAACAGACCAAAAGAGTCACATTTGGACATTATGTGAAAATCTGGGCAGTTGAGGAGTATGCAGTTAGTGTCTGCACCTGTGAGTGGCTACCCTGGTGTGGTACAGGGGTTTGTCATAATGTAACATTGGTAATAAATGCCAGTCAGTGTGTACACCTGTGAGCTGCTACCTTGCTATGGTATGGGGGTTTGTCATAATGTAACATTGGTACTAAATCCCAGTCAGTGTGTGTACCTGTGAGTAGCTACCTTGCTGTAGTACAGGGGTTTATTGTAATGTAACATTGATACTAAATGCCAGTCAGTGTGTGTATCTGTTAGTAGCTACCTTGCTGTGGTACAGGGTTTGTCACAATGTAACACTGGTACTAAATGCCAGTGTGTATCTTGGCACATCAATTCTTAATGATCTGAATTTATGGTGCTGGATGAGCTTGACAGGGAAAGGGGTGCGACAGCAATGTTGTCACACTTTACATTCCCCCAAGTAAGGCCCCAACTTGAAGTTTGCTGAGGGCTCCCAAAATGCTAGCACCAGCCCTGAGTCTCCTATTATATTTGTTGAAGGAAGCTTCAAGCAATGAAGGAAGAAAGCTTAATGTGTTTCTCACATTGTTTTCTCCCTTATCTTGTTTTAATTTGGCAAAGATCAGGGGATGAAAATGTTATCAGTGCGCCAGTCCTATTTTACTCATATTTCAGGTGGACTCTTATGTAGAGGTATAATAGATTAATTTTATTTCATGGCTATAAGAAAGTTGCAATGATATGAAACATGCTGTCTGATTAAATCCATGAGGAGGGCCTTTATATATGTAAGTGTGTATGCGTGTACGTGCATGTTCACTAGCACCAGTGCTTGTGTGAATGCAATCTGAAATAAGGAAAAAAAAATAATGATCTCCTAGCTATTTTGCAGCACCATATGAAAACAGAAGTAAGCTATTATGAGTGACACCAGAGAGGTTACCAATCCATTAGGTACTGGCAGTCCACAAGTCATTGGAATTAGTATGGAAAAGTTTTAAGTAAAAGTGAATGGAGAAGCAATGGGTAAATACAGTGTTTCATTTATTTTATTATTTAAATGACTGTATGGAATTTTACTTTTCATGTGGTGTGAACAGTATTCTTTTGGTAAATGTATAACATGACACATATCTTACATATTTAAACTGTGTTTACGTTCTTGTGAAAATACAACCATGACATAAACAAGTAGCACTGTAGAACTGAAAGGCAAGAATCAGGAAAACACCAGTCGCACAGCACACTGTATGAGAAAGTGTAGCTCATCGATTGGTAAGATTTTTAATGATGTCACCAATGCAAATTTGCAAAAGAAATTATTTGTAACTACACTGCATGTGCAAGTGGGGTGCTTAAATTGCCATATAACTGGGACATACCATTTCTACCACTTCAACCTCGGCATCCAGTCGCAGATGATACAGGAATATCTGCAGGTCCTTTTTCATCTGTATGCTGTTGTCATCCATTTGTGCCACAGTGAAGATTCGCATCTTACATTTCCTCCATACCTGCATGTTCACAGTAAAAATGTGCCTTAGCAATACACAGAAAAAATGTATTTCTCAAGATTATGTAACATGTTTCATTTATACAACCAGCAAGAAAAAGCAAAGGTGAGAGACAGGCAAATAATCTGATGACATTTTGACATTTTGATTATTTCTACATTCTTGAAACAGCCTTCCAGCTCTCTTGAGTTGTACTGGATGCAAGCACTACTCCAGTGATGGGCAGCTTTTAGTTGGACTTTTCAGTGTACTATCAACTACACACTGAACACACATCACAACTGAAACCATCCACTACTGAGTATGGATGAGAACCTTCTCTCTTACAGAAGATCATTCATCAGCCCATCTTGTTGACATCTATTGATCAAGCTGAAAAAGCATTAAAGGTGACAGCTCCCAAACATTAAACTTTCTCATCATTAAGTTTTCTTTCACCTTTGATCCAACTCAAAGGTGCCACAAACAAACATGAAGTATTATTTTGTTTTCTGTTAGAAACCACCTTGTCAGTTTCTATCCAAACCAGTTTGCTTTCTGGGAATTCTTGCCTTACCGTCTTTTGGTTTAATTAAGGAATGGATTGCTAGACCTCAGACTTCTTTTACAAACATAAGAAAAACTATACAGGCATATCACTGATTCTAGCTAAATAGTCAATAAAATATTTTAAACGAGGTACTGACTGCAGACAGTCTTTCTTATGCAAGTGTTTTGGTAGTTTCTAACTGCAGATATGAGCTGCTAACATGTGTCATCCTGTAGTGGGGGGGGGGGGGGGGGTGTGATTCCCTAAGTCTCCATTTGCCTTTTAAAATACTTAACCAGGTAGTATTCCTGGGCCTCCATTCAAAATGGGCTCTTTTAAATAAATAAATACATACACACATACAGAAATATATTAGTTGCAAAGGATCAACTTTGCACCTCGCTCAGAAATTGTGGCTTGAAGCTCAAAAATCTATCTTATTTGAACAAAAGTGCTATATAACCTACTATTCTAAGCCTAACATCCAAAATTACATTAAAATGCTTTATAAAATATAGCCACTAGTGAAAATCAAACAACAGCACTGCAAAAGATGAAGTGATGCTGTTAATACAGGTCTGGTGGTAACAGCTGTTTGAAGTCCTGATTGTGTACCACAATACCCATGTTCAAATGGCAGCTTGGGTGCTAGAAGAACTGGGATAGGGAAGATGGGAAATGAGCAGCTACAGCTTAGCCACCCTGGAGGAGAAGATGGAGTGGCTTCATCATACTTTTAATGCTACAGGCAGAGTCCTGAGAGCACAGAAAGCAGAAGCTCATATTGGTAGTAACATGAGTTGTGACTAACCAAGTTGGTGGCAGCAGCTAGAAGTACCGGTAGTCCCAGTGGTAGTAACATGAGTTGTGACTAACCAAGTTGGTGGTGGCAGCTAGAAGTACCCGGTAGTCCCAGTGGTGATGCAAGTGCTCATGTCACCAGCGAGGATAGTATTAAGGCTTAAACATAAACAACCCCATTGTTTCCATCGTTAGATGTGAGAGGGGACTGAAACAACCCTCATGGCTGAAGGGATGATTGGCTCCTTGGATGAGCAACCCTTTACTGTGCTTTGTATGGCCCTGCAATGGGGCACATAAGTGAAGGTTTGATAGTCAGCTGGCATGGAGCCAATAGGCATAAAGGAAAAAAAAAACTGATGCTGTTGTCAAAGACCAAGAAACGCAGGAAATCACAATATTTTCACTTTAATTTACTGCAGAAATTTTACTGCAATAAATGCTATTCTCACCATATTGCAGACTGTCACAATGCAAATTATATCAAGGAGATAATAATCTTGACTGTAAAATGGAAATCAAGTCAGCATGGCAGCTCCTTCGGGCAATTTTGCTGCATAATAATTTATAACATAATAACGTCCGGGTGATGCAAGTACATCAGTATTACAGACAATGTCAAAATAAAGTGAAAAATTCTTTCAGCATTTTCTTGTATTTGTCCTTTAATTAAACACTAACGCATATAGTATGCACAGTAACGTTAATGTTTACAGATTACGTATTTCTGTAAGTCATGCATCCCTGACCTCTGTCACAGAGCAGCCGTGACAATCTAAATGTCATGATTGATTCCTACAGCAATACAATGATCAGTTTCAGTTAAAGTATTCTTACTCAAGTGAGGTACTATAAAAACAAACAGTGATTATTTTCTAGCACTTACAAAACTAATAAAGCTTGCTGCTCTGGTGGCACAGAGGGATAAAAGCCTTTACTATGGCCCAGCTGACCCCGTTCAATTACTGGGTTCAGGTGACTGATGGGGCAACAGTGGGGGCATGCCCGTCCTGATGGGAAGGCACTCAATGGACTGTAGGGCAGTAATAAGTTTTGCAGTGCAGGACATTTTTTTGGGTTATGAATGAGTTTGTGTGCTGTAGTTAGTTGTGAATATGTTGGGTAGTTGTGTACTTCGAGACAGTTTAATTGCTTTATGCCATTACAATGGTGGGTCCTATGAGGGAGATTTGGTGGCACAGTTAGCTATTTTACTGTAGCAGGAGACAAGTTTCTTTGAGTATTGTTTAAGTTTGTTAGGATAAGAGCAGTATATAAGAGAGCAGGTAGTAAGAAGGTGGTGGCTAGAGTTATCTTGCAATATCATTAAGGAATCCACTGATCCTACATAGGGAGCCTAGTTTCTGGTGTGTAGTATATGCTGGTCATATCTGAGATTGTCATCTATTATAACAACTAAAAGTTTACTGTGAGTAACAGTTTCAATGATGGTATTATTTGCCGACTTTATGGTAAAAGATTGCTTAATTTTTAACTGACTGACTCCCAGCTGAATGCCTTACTTACAAATAAGTCAAATAATGTTATAGGAGACTCGCTGTACTCACAGTACATTGCTAAACTCTGGAATGGTATCCCCACATAAATAAAACTCTCCAACAAAGTCAATAGTTTTAAACCACTGCTTAAACATCTTCACCAATCCTGGTCCTACATACGCTCATCACAAGGTTAAAACTTTTTGTTCACTGTACAATACTCTCCAAATACTCTCTTTAAACAGAATACTCTCAAACTCTCACTGAAATAAAGTTTTTATACAAAACTGCAGCCTGTACAATCCACTAAGTTGGATGTGAGCTCTCTCTTTACTAACTTCTATTTCTGTAAAATCGGGTCTATATTATATCATCGAACGCTTAAAAAAGCGAACGCTGATTGATCGACCTGATATAAGTGAAAGTTTACCATCTCGAACTGTTCCCAGGGAAAAAAATCACTGATCCAAAACACATACACACAACACAAGCACACCAAACAAACAGAAATCCACACACATACACCTAAAATCTGATACGTAACCCTACACTGAACTATGCACACACCACTAACTACCCACTTACCTTAACCCAAACCCTAACCCTAAGGTCCATCACTATCACGCACACACCTCACCCGCTCCCTAACCCTAACTCACTTAAATCCGCCCTAACCCTCATGTCCACTCAATCGCACACACACCTAACCCGAGCCCTAACCCTAACTCACCTAAATCACCCTAACACTCACATCCACACAATCGCAAACTTACCTGAATCCGACCGGTAACTTTCCACCATAACACTAAAAATACCGAAGCAACAGAAACGGACAACCAAATTCTTTCCCTAGGAAAAAATTTGAGTTTCTGCTGCTTCGATATTTTGCAGTTTCGCGAAAATAAGTTCGATCAATCAGTGTTTGTTTTTTTAAGCGTTCGAGGATATAATACAGCCCCTTAAAATCTTAGAATGTATAAATTTAACTACTGTTTGTGCATACATGTAAACAGAAATTAACTACTCTGTGTTGAACTGGAACTTAGTATAATATAATATAAGCAAATGGAGCCTTTCTCCCTGGGCGCCCATTGAAAATGGGTATTACCCAGTTGGGCTTTCCTGGTAAACAAAGACAAATAAATAATGAATTAAATAAATAAATAAAATACAGTACCATCTGAAAAAAAATTCCAGCTTCTTCACCATGGGGAAATGTCAGACGGAGCTGATTATAACAAGCAGACATGGGAAGCACAACTCTACACAGAAAACCGTACTTGGTTTTCTTGTTATTGGCCATCCTGTTTCAGTGGCTAGCATTTTCTCAACAAAGCTGCTAATTGCCAAACACTCTACATCACAGAAATTATTCGAGAAATCAGGCATAATGCTACCATAAATTGAGACATATTATTTAAACTGGTCATGAATTAGTGTGTGTGCAGGCATGAAGAGGAGCTGTCAGACAGCAAATTAATCTAACCAAATGTCCTGTAAAATGTACTACCATTCAGGATCAAAATGAACAGTGCAGCCTGAAACAGAGAAAATTAGATGAGAGAATGCATGGAAAAGTTCACCAGTGGAAATGTTGCATATACAGCAATTACAGACTAGACAGCATTGTAGGATACATACACACACTAAGAAGGGAATGCTGCATATAAGGCAGTTACTGACCACACAGCATTGGAAGATACATACATACACACACACACACACACACACACACACACACACACACACACACACACACACAAAGAATATCAGTAAAAGACCTAAGCAATACAAACGTCAGAGACACTTTTGTGTCTTTTGAGCAGACTAACTCAGGTTCACTCAGGCATCTTCAGGGAACATTTTACTTTTTCTCTGAGTAAACCATTCCTATGTTTATCAAATTCAGACTAAATTATAATGGTCAGCTCATTGCATTTCATTAACTTTTTTTTTTTTAAATAATCTCTGTTACCAGTGATTCAGTAGCACACATTTATGGAAGGAGAGTAGCTGTTTCTTAAACATTAGAACATACTGTCCTTTTAGCTGGTAAATTACAGGTTCCATATCAATGCTCCTCAGTCTGAAACAGAAAACAGCAGTAACTATTTACAGAAGAGGGTTGTACAGTATTAAATCCTGTTGGCTGCAATAAAGGTTAATTTTAATTTTTGTTTGAACCTTGGGGTGTAGAAGTGATTATCTTAAAAGTCACTGCATTGTATATGAAGTCTGAAACTTAAATGTAGTATTCATTTGTTCAGGACTTTAATCTCAATGAGTTGCATTAGGAATTGAAGAGTTAAATGGGGGTAAATGTTTGTCATTATGCATATTTCTTAATGATATCCTCAGATGTCACCACTGAACTAACAATGGTGTTATCTTGTGAAGTTCAAAAAATAAGAGACTGTGATTTATTATGCAAGTAAATAAATAGTAAACCTTGAAATCAGAGTTATTTCAAATATTATCTACTTCTTGTCACCTAAATCACCAGTTTTATTAGTTTTAACAGGAATTTAGCAAAAAAAAAAAAATTGTGCTAAGAATCATGTACATCCCTGAAATTTATTGACAGTAAGAGGTATTCCAGTGTCTTTTAGTTTTGCCCTCCTCCCCCTTCTTTATTGTTACCCATGTTCTTGGAGTCATTTGTGGAACAATTTCTTTTCCAGCTTGGTTACTGTCTCTCTTGGCTCAGATTCCGGCTTTTACTAAAACACTTCAGGTTCCCACTTGGAAGGTTTGCCTCAGTTTAGTTTTCTTAGGGTGACTCATAAACTACCTCTTTCTCCATCACTTTAGCAGCCTTGGTCCCATAGCACCTATCAAAAAGAGTGGCAGAAGTTACCGGATGACCACTTCAAATTTCCCCTAGTGATATAAACACCACCTACTTTGAAAAGAGGCCAGTAGCGTAGTGGGACTAACATGGTCAGCAAATGATAAAAAATATATTCTTCACCAATATAGGCTTAAACCTAGTGACAAAAGGAGTTTTAAAGATAGTGAAGCAGCATTAATAAATCGTGTCAATAAAATACTAATATAATCCACCATATTTCCAAAAAGCATCAAATAAATAAATAAATACATTTTTTTTCTGTTATACTTAGCACTCTAGTGAATACCATGATTAGGTTACTAGGATTATTTTAATTAATAATTACAGATTATTTATATTCAAATATATATGTTTATTAGTAATAATTAATTACTATATTTATTTCTTGGTAATAATTCATTTAGCTTTAGTTCTTTGCTTTTTTAAACATTTCCATTTAAGTAACATTTGGTGCTTGTGTCTAGTATAGCCTTTGTAGGATACTGGCTGAGTGCTTGCCTCTGGTCTTGAAAGTTACAGGTTTGATTCTGGTATTCACATCCTATTATACCATGACCCCCCCCATTAATATTCCAAAACGTGCACGCTGATTGGCCAGCGTGCACGTTGTAAATCGACTTATACTAATGGAAAAAGGTCCGGTCGCCCAGACTTTTTCCATTAGTATAAGTCTCTTTTAAAACACTGTCTCGCTATGTTAAAAGAGTTTAACATAGCGACACAGGTTTAAAAAAAGCAACGGAGATCTCCGTTGCTTTTTTGAAAGCTGTCTCGCTATGTTAAACTCCTTTAACATAGCGACACAGTGTAAAAAGCAACGGAGATCTTGCTTTCTCCATTGCTTTTTTAAACCTGTCGCTATGTTAAATGGGTTTAACATGAGACAGCTTTAAAATAAGCAACTGAGATCTCCGTTGCTTATTTTAAAGCTGTCTCGCTATGTTAAACCCATTTAACATAGCGAGACAGGTTTAAAGCAATGGAGAAAGCAGATCTCCGTTACTGTTTCGCCATGTTAAATGGGTTTAACATAGCGAGACAGCTTTAAAATAAGCAACTGACATCTCCGTTGCTTATTTTAAAGCTGCCTCGCTATGTTAAACCCATTTAACATAGCGAAACAGTAAAAAGCAACGGAGATCTTGCTTTCTCCATTGCTTTTGGCCACAGCTCTGATGTACTGCGTAGACATGCGCAGTACATCAGAACTGCCGCGGATACCAGCCAGCTGCGGAAGGGCAGCAAAGAGGCATTATACAATTCCATTATTTAAGAAAAGTAATTATTTCTTTTCTTAAATAATGTCATAGTATTATAGCAATAACCCACTTCTGGATGTGGGTAATGCGGGATTTACCCACGGTTGTCTTTGTTTGGTCCCTCGGGTGAAACCACGCCAACCATGGGTAAATCCCGCATTACCCACACCCAGGCGTGGGTTATTGCTATATTACTCCTCCTCCTCCTTCCTGATTACCAAGTGTTGCTTTTTGAATTTGATAATATCAGTTTTCAAACATACTTCCCTTTCTATTCCCAGGTGGATGTTTAGTCAGGAATGTATGATTTGGTTTGTTTCTTCCAATGGGCCTACATGCTTTGGGTTATTTTCTAGTTAGGGTGCTATATATTTTATTACTATCTCCTTTCCACTGCCTCCTCCCCTTTCTCTCTCTCTCAAGGTAATCAATATGTTATATTTCTAGGTAATTCATGCAGCCAAGAAAGTTGGTAAAGTATCTAAACTTAGACACAATCCTTACTTGACGGCCTGCCCTCTACTAGTCCTAAGCAGCCTAAGCATGTTAGTTAAGTTGTTGCAAAGTGAACCTGAACAAATGTTGGACCAGCCGAGCTTGGGGAAAGGACTATTTCTTGAGGAAGCTAGATGGAAGACAAGAAAAGATAGATCAGTATTAGAGGAGGACCTCCCTGCTTCAGTCCTAACAGGTGCAGAGGATCAGTTAAATCAGACTAGTTAATGAGGCTGAAAGCCAGCACACAAATGAATATTTAGGCAGACTTAGTGAAGCTCTTAATTAGATAGGGAGAGCTAGGCTATTTGAAATTGTGTTGGATAGAGGTCTACCAGCTAGGACAGACGATATCCCAGAGGCTAGGAAGGACAATGCTGAAGGTTAGGCCATAGCAGCTCCTCATTTCCTCAGTTATCACTGCTGGCCGATTCTTCTAATAGCAGCAATGTTGTTCAGTCTGGTGTGGTAAATTACACATTTAAGGATGGTAGTGATGAAATGAGTGGTGTAAAGACCAGGACCAAAACAAATGAAGACCCCAGCACTACTGAGCTACAACTTATAACACACATTTTGGCCACAGAACATGGACCGAAACACAAAAGGAGGGGATGTGTATCCATATTCATCAAGGATACTTACACCTCCAGGTTAGTGGCGCAGCATGATACCTCCGAGATCGTCCATGTGCAACTAACATCAGGCAAATCTGCAATACAAATTGTGGCCTGCTACAGATCACCCTCCATGACCCAGGACCACCACTCCGCCTTTCTGGAGACTCTGGAGACACTGGAAAACATGAAGGTCCTACCGAACACCCTGATATTAGGTGATTTCAATTACCCTACTGTTAACTGGGAAAACTACTCAAGTATAAACTCCCAGGTCCAGCGCTTCCTGGAATTTATCAACTCAAATGCCCTGGATCAGCTGGTAAACTCCCCTAACAGAAGTGAAAACATATTGGACCTGGTCATCACCAACATGGACGACAGGTGTTCCACACCAGAGGTCAACCCATCACTGGTTAGATCAGACCATAAACTAATCACTCTGGATGTCCACACCACACCAGCACCTCCAACCAATGAAACCACAGCGAAAACCTTTTGTATAGCAAACTTCACCTTACTTAAGACAGAGATGGTACGTTTCACAGCCCTCACACTAAAGGATAACAGTGTCCAAGATGCAGGAACCTTTACAAATGCAGTCTATGAGCACCTACAAGGATGCATGGATCGTGCCCATCCCTAGAAAACCAAGACTTACTCCAAGAGAAGGAAACCAGACTGGTGGACCCCTGCCATAAACAGGCTATACAATAGAAGGAGAAAACTAGTTCAGAAAAAAAGAAAATCCCAAGAAGGAAAGACATCCCTGATCAGTATCAGTAAGAAACTAAGGTCCCTCATAAAATCCTCCAAGGCTAACTTTGAAAGAAAAATAGCCAAGGATTCAAAAGATAACCACAAAGCCTTCTTTAGCTATGTCAGGAATCTAAGTGGCAACTCACAGATATGCTCTAAGCTAGTGCAAAATAGCACAAAATATACTGAACCCACTGATATTGCCAACATCCTGGCAGATAGATTAATTGCAAACTTCACCCCCTCTCACCCCCAAAAGGGCCCATAACAATACCAGAAAAGTGTAGTATCCCGGAAATCACAGACACACAGGAGAAAACAGCCCTTTCAAAAGCCAAAAGCAGTGTCAATGGGGCCAGATGGTGTCCCAGGCTGCATCTTGCACGTACTACAGAATGAACTAACCCTCCACCTAAACACACCTTTCAACCTCAGCCTCTCCACAGGCTATGTGCCCATAGAATGGTGCACAGCAACGGTTATTCTGCTCCACAAAGGAGGGGCCACAACTGACCCTGGTAACTATCGTCCCATAAGCCTGACTAGCCTGGTCTGCAAGGCTATGGAGCGCATCATTATGGAACTCATTAACAAAGACATCGGGAACCTCCAAACACTTGACCCAACCCAGTTTGGCTTTGTTAAGGGCAGATCACGCCTACTAAACCTGGATGACTTCTTCGAGACAGTCACCATGGCCATAGATGAGGGGAAGGTAGTTCACACAGCCTACCTTGACCTCGCCACGGCTTTTGACACCATTCCCCACTCGGGAATTATAGAAAAACTCACCAGCCTGAACATAAACCCCTATGTCATGAGATGGGTTGCCAACTGGCTTACAGGCAGAACTCACGCGGTAAGAATAGCGGGCTCCAGGTCCGACTCTAAACCAGTCACAAGTGGTGTCCCACAAGGCTCGGTCCTGGGACCCCTACTGTTCGGCATATACTTCTCAGAAGTACAGGCAAACACAGGAGGACTATGGCTAACCAAGTTCGCCGATGCCTGCAAACTGGGAGCCATAATTGACTCTCTGGCTGACACGGACATTCTCCAAATGGGCCTTACTGAGATGGACACCTGGTGTCAAAGTCATGGTCTCAAGCTAAATGCCAAAAAATGCATAGTCATCCCATTTGGGAAAAACAAAATACCCAAGAATTACCACATAGGTGGCAGCCCCCTTAATACAGAAGAGGTAATAAGAGATCTGGGGACCCAGGTAGATAGTAACCTCTCCTTTGACAATCATATTGCCAAAGTAGTTAGGAAATCCTTCTATGTAGCCCATCTAATTACTAAAGGGTTCACATCTAGAAATAAAGAGGTTATAGTGCCCCTCTACTCGTCACTCATCAGCCCCATCATAGAATACAATGCCCCATTTGGGATGTACCTCACAAGACACTTCCAACAGCTGGAAAGACCACAAAAGTACCTCACCAAGAGAATTAGTGGCCTCAAACATATGTCCTATGCAGCCTGACTGGAAAAACTTCAGCTGTACTCAGTCGCATATCACTTACTCAGAGGTGATCTCTGCCTGACTTACAAAGCCATGTCCAACTAAGAATTGATGGACATGCTCCACCTAAAGAAATCCAAGTCACTACGAGCCACTCGCTCTAGTGAGCTAAACCTCACCACAACAATAAATAGAACATGCTGGAGGGATAGATTCCTGTCACAGAGACTCTCCATGCTTTGGAACAAAATTCCTAACTACATTAGGCAGAGACCCTCACTAACACTCTTCAAGAGAAACCTTGGCGAGTGGATGGGTAACAGGAAATACACCCCTGGGATCACTTCATTGGCTCTTCTTGACAGAGGCTCAGTTGATTAATCAATGGGGCAGCGAAAGCTGCACACTCTGACTAGGCTTATAAATGCCCTTGGGCAGATAGCCTAGTACCTACCTATGAACCTATATGAAATCACAGAGAAGACTCCAATAGACCACCTAAATAAACTTTAATGCAAAATAAAACACAGCATAAAATGCAAAGGTTTTCGACACCAGCTTTTCTCCAGCTACATGTCAATCATAACATATCATAAACTTATAAATATTTAAATTCAATTAAAATTGTCAGTTAATTGTATCCCAAAATTTCATGCAATGTTACATTTAAAGTTTTAAAGTTAAACACAGTCCAAAAGAAACCTTTTTAAAGCACAAATTCAAAAAAAAAAAAAAAAAACTTTCAAGAAAAACACTTCATATACTAGTACTGTCGCTACATTAATTTTATTGTGTAAACCAAACTCTTTATAGCACAAATTGTTTCAAAACTCTTTCTTTTTTAAAATCAAATTTTGGACTAGTAACAAACAATTCTTTCACCTCTGATGCTGAACTAATAATGGACCAATTATCCTACATAATATTTTTATATGATTGGTCCATTTATTATACTTTATAATATATCTATTGCTTTCATTATTATATGCTCTGTCAGAATAATACCTATCATTACTATCCGTGGTGGTGCAGCGATAGCGTTGTTGCCTCACAGCAAGAAGTTCTCCCGTTCGATTCTCGGCTGGAGTGCGGGGAGTGCCTTCTGTGTGGAGTCTGCATGTCCTCCCCGTGGTTGGGTGGGCACTGGAAAGACATGCGTAAATGGGCATGCCTTCGTTGAAGGTTGAACGTCGAGCTGGCACCTCGGCGTTCATCAAAATCTACTGCCAATCATTAGCAGACCAGAGTTCCGCTGTGGCGACCCCTAACCAGGAAAAGCCGAAAGATGACAACAACAACAACATTACTTAAATCAGAAAAAAAGCCCATCTACAGCATTATAATTCCTCTGCAGAAAAGATTCAGTAACATCATTTACTGCTTTGAGAAATTCTATATTCTTTGTAACTTACTAGCATGTAGGAATTCTCTCTTAACATTATTACAGGTATGCATCAAGTGCTACTCTTAAAATCAAGGTATTTATTTGCCTGAAAATCAAATCACACTTTTAACGTGACACATCCAAGAAGGCCATAGTATGTGCTGAGATACTTAATTTGAATTTAAAAACAAACAAAAAAAACTATTAGTTGCATGTAATAAGCAATAATCAGTATCAGTATCAGATAATTCATATTTAGATATGTTTACAACATATTTATCAGTCTCTGCTTTATGTAGAGGGATCAACTTCTTGTGCGAGGACTCGTATTTATTTATTTTCAGTGGAGGCCCAGGGAGAAAAGCTCCAACACAATGATAAAAATAGATTTTTGACAATTCAAAAGGAAAATGGTCAATGAACATTATTTGTAAAGTATTTCAAAGTAAACAATCAACAAAACTGAACAGGTTGTCAGCTCACATACTACACCTCCTATGCAAACCATGAACTCAACACAAACCATCACATGAGAAGGTACTCACCAGAAACCAACCTAAACACCAGAGACCTTCCAAACACAAACATGCTACACCTAATACAGCACCTACAGCACTCAAACATAAAAACACAAGCACCAGCATCTCAGCAGATAAGCCCCTAAGGCAAAGCACATCTAAACCAAATTTTGTAGTAATAGGTGATGCCATTGTGAGACACACAGATGTCCCACTCACTAGACTGGTCAAAGAGAAGGTTACAGTCAGCTATCATGTGGCAGGATCAGTCAGGTCACACATGCACTCAAGTCTCTCAACAAGTACTGTTGTGACTCGGTCATAGTTTATGTTGGTGTGAATGACTTGCAACATACCTCACTGGACTATATGAAGACAGACATGATTGAGCTCTCTGAATATGTGTCCCAGGCAGGTATGTCTCTAGCCTTGAGTAGCATTCTACCCTCACCTAGGATGATACCACAATATCAACAAAAAAATGTTTGACTTCAACAATTGGCTTAGTCTCTGATGTCATTCTAAGGGGATCCAGGTCCTGTCAGCCTGGGCTGACATGGTTGATAGACCATGCTGCTTTGTCAGAGATGGTCTTCACCCATCACCTCTAGGCTTTCAGTTAGAGGCTAAGGCACTTGCCTCCCCCATAGTGCTTTTTTTAGGCAAGGTCTCAAGAACAAAATTTCTGATGTGAAAATATCACTCACAAATAGATTAAAGGTTATGGTGCTAAATACTAGAAGTTTAAATCACAAACTACACTGTCTGGAAGCACTCCACTCCCTGGAGGATGTTGACATCTGTGCAGTCACAGAAACTTGGCTCACGGCCGCAGAGAGTACCCCGGCCTTGCAAGGCTACAATGCTTTCCACACTTTTAGACTGCAAAATGAACATGTGAGAACCAAAGGAGGTGGAGTATCTATCTTCATCAAAGGCAGATAAACCTCTAGACTGGTTGGACAGTAAAACTCCATGGACTTCCTCCAAGTTCAACTAACTGTGGGTAATAACCCCCTCCGCCTTCAAGTCATCGTTAGCTATAGGCCCTCTTCAATGAACCAAGACACCCACACTGTTTATTTGGATCTACTTGAGTCAATCAAATTACAACCAAACATTCTAGTCTTGGGTGATTTTAACTATCCTTCCATTGAGTGGGAAACCTATATGAGTTCCAATATGCTCGTACAAAGGATGTTCTTAACACTAATGCCCTGAAGCAAACAGCATGCAACCCCACAAGGTGCTCAAATATTGTCGACCTGGTCCTTACTAACACGGGTAAACATTGCACAACCACATGTATAGCACCCTCACTAGTTAAATCTGATCACAAATCAATCACATCTGAAGTAGCTATAACACCTGAACCCCTCTTAGGTGAAACCATGCTAAAAAATTTCACTGAAGCTAATTATACCCACCATAGGGATGACCTGAACAATTTCCAAGCTCCTGTTCCCACAGATGGCATTGACAACTATACTAATGTCCTGCATAAATACTTATACAAATGTACTGACACAGCTGCACCTGATATGATCAAAGATCCTCAAGAAAAAACAAGTCTCCCTGGTGGACACCTATCATTAGTAAGTTATGCAACAAGAGGAAGAAGTTGCTGTCAACGAATAAAAATGAGAGGTCCCAGCAATGGAAGAATACCCCCCTCTGCTTGAACAAACAAGACAACTTGTAAAATCCTCTAAAGGCAACTTCGAGAAAAATTTAGCAGCCATAGCTAAGGATAACCATAAGGCATTCTTCAGCTATATCCATAACCTAAAAGGTGGGACCCAGATGTGTGCTGAACTAGTCTTGAGTGGCATCACATACACTGATCCTGTGAAAATAGCTAACCTATTAACTGACAAGTTTGGTGAAAATTTCACCCCCTGTCCCCTTCAAACATTACACAAAGCATTCCCTCTACATCTCCCCGATCTTGTATTGCCAAAGAACAAGTCATTTCATAATTTCACCAAGGCCAAAAACATAGCCTCTATGGGACTGGATGAAATCCCAGGTTGCATTTTAAATGGTCAAAAACATGAGTTAGCAACTCTATTAGATACTCTCTTCAACAACAGCCAGAGTACTGGTTTTGTCCCTGCTGCATGGAAAAAGCAATCATCATCCCCCTTCATAAAGGGGGTACAGCAACAGACCATGGGAACTACAGACCCATAAGCTTAACCAGTTTTATCTGTAAGGCCATGGAACGAATCATCATGGACCTTATAAGTAAGGATATAGGTTATCTGCAAATCCTTGACCCGACATAGTTTGGTTTTGTTAAAGGCAGGTCATGCCTGTTAAACCTGGTCGACTTATTTGAAAATGGCATCAGAGCCACAAACGAAGGCACATCTGTGCATACAGCCTACCTTGACTTAGCCAAGGCCTTCGACACAATCCCACATTTGGGCATCATTGGTAAACTCTCCCAATTGAATACCAATCCTTATGTTTTCAGGTGGGTTGCTAACTGGCTCACTGACAGATCACACTCAGTCAAAGTTGGGGACTTTACCTCAACCAGCAGACCTGTAACCAGTGGGGTTTCCACAGGGGTCAGTGCTGGGCCCCCTATTGTTTGGAATATACTTCTCAGAAGTTCAGGCCAAAACAGAGGGGCTGTGGCTAAGTTTGCTGACAACTGCAAACTACATGCAATCATTGAATCCCCAAACAATGTCAATATACTTCAAGAGGGACATACACAAACCAGTGATGGTGCCAAAGCCATGGACTCAAACTCAATGCTAAAAAATGCATCATCATCCCCTTCCATAAAAACAATATCCCTACAAACTATGACATAAGTAATAATACCCCAAGTAACAATTCAGTAGTGAGAGACTTGGGAACCCAAACTGACTATAGCCTAAATTTTAACTACCACGTCACTTCTGTGTTAAGGAAGGCATTCTACACCACACACCTCATTACGAAAGTTACTGCCTCAAGAGCGAAAGAGGTCATAACTCCCCCATACTCGACCCTCATCAGGCCAATAATTGAGAAAAATGCCCCTTTGGTATGTACCTTACCAGGCACCTGCAGTAACTTGAGACATCTCAGAGATTTCTAACCAAGAAAATTTAGGGTCTCCAGCATGTCATATATTGACGGACTGAAGTCACTGTCACTGTACTCAGTAGCGTACAGACTACTTAGAGGAGACTTGTAGCTGGCCTACAGAGCAATCTTGGATCCAAACCTAATGGAAATGCTGCACATTCGTAAGTCAAATGGGACAAGGGTCACCCGCTAAAGGGACCGTAACCTGGCCTGTGACATAAATACGACCTGCAGGAGAGAGAGAGAGAGAGATACGTCTCTCAGAGGCTACCACTCCTCTGGAATGGGCTATCAATTCACATCAAACAAAGCCTCTCTATGACCCTGTTTAAGCATAGCCTGGATGGGAAACTGTAAATTACTGCTGGAGATTTCACCTATGACCCTTCTAGATATGGGCAGTCATTGCTAACTAAGATCTCGAGTTTTGGCAAGATCATTTATATTGGGTTTCTCAAGTATTATATTGGGTATACACGGCTAGGCTTATAAAGACCTTTGGGTCAATAACCCAGTAACCACCTATGAACAAACATTGTTTACAAAGCATATCAGATTATGGAAATACATGTTTTGAAGATACTGTGAGTAAAATCCAAAATACTATATAAATACACTTGTATAGCATCCATAACAGACAGACTTATGATTGCATACCTCATACTGTAGGTGTGGAGCAGTTGCATAGTTTATTTGCCAGGGGACATTTTAGGACAGATGTGAATTATTGCAGGTTATTTAAAAGCATGATGTGGTTTGGAAGGTTGTTCCATGCCTTTGAGATGGCGATAGAGAACAGGGAGTAACCGTAATAATTACTACAACAGTTAAAGTACTGATGATCTTAGGATTCTATTTGGTACATGCCATTGGATGAAATTTGACAGAGAATGTGTTTTAAGTAGATGGTGAAGTATTTCTGTATGCTGTGAGTAGGTGAAGAGAGGGTGATGTGTTGAGGAAGGTCAAGCCAGCTGAGGGTATTGCGCACTGTGCAGTGGTGGAAGCGGTCTTGGAAGCTGCAGGCAAATTTGATATTTTTTTTGCAGGTGCTTTCTAGTTTGTGTTTGGTAAAAGAGTGGAGATTTGTGAATATTGTTGAGGCATATAGGAGGGTAGGAATGAGAAGGGAGGTGTTTTTTTTTTTTTTTTTTTTTTGCTATGATCACTTAGCAGGTGCTTTGCTCTGTAAAGGGAGTCTAGATTATGGTCCCCTTTTGACTGCAGTATCAATGTGCATTTCAACTTTTAACATCAATAATTCCAAGTAATTTTGTGTTAGTAACATTTTTGATTTTTGCATTGTTTGAGTAAATATTAGTGCTGTTTTGAGAAGGAATAGGACTAGTTTTGTTTTGTTGGGATTTAAGAGCAATTGATATTTATTTAATCAGTTTTCTATAAAGGCGAAAGCTTCCTGTGTGATGGTTTCTAAGGTGGGAAGATTTGGGACTAGCAATCTAAAGTGGAGTTATTAGCATATTGTATTATGGTAGTGAGTTTTGATTCTTTGTACATGTCATTAATGAAGATATTGAAAGGTTTTGGCCCAAATTTGGAGCGTTGCAGAACTACTGTATTGATTTATTAGGAAGGTGGAATGGGAGTCATTCCATTTTACAGACTGGGTGTGATTGTTTAGGTTGCTGGTGAACTAGCTAATTGAGGGAGTTGTGAGGCCTATAAGATTTAATCTTTGGACAAGTAGTTGATGTAAGACTGTGTCAAAGGCTTTTGTCAAGTCCAAGACAGTGGTGTTCACAAAATTACCTGACTTTTTACTTTGATTAATGGTATCTAGGAAATGCTGTAGGGATGTTTTGGTGCTGTGGTTGGGTCAAAAGCAATGGTGGTCAGCAGAAAGTAATTGGTTATCAAGTAGAATGGCTAGGAGTTGTCATGGAATTATGAAGGAAGCTTTCTGTAGGACTGGGATATAGTTTCCTGTAATGGATCTAGTAATTAGGATAGACAGAGGGTAGCAAATGGTGTCAGTGGCTATACTGAGGTATTTGGATGGCAGGTTGTCAGGAGCTAGTGTTATGGGTTTAAGTTTTTTTAATGCATTTTTTATGGTATTTGTCTGGATAGTTGTTAGACTGAGTTAGGGTGTGGAACTGTTGTGTGGGGGGAAATAAGGATTATTGTTGTTTGAGTTAAGTATAGTACTAGATATGCAGACCTGGATCATAGTGAAATGGGGCCCTAGGTAGAAAAATGAATCAACACCCCCCAGCCATTCTAGTTTCCCATTACTTGGCTATTTCTCCCCCGTTACCATAACAGAATACACACTGTTCAAATCTGCCAGTGTGATACTATTTTCTTCTTTACATAAGCAGTGATTACAGATATTTGGAATTAAATTAAAACTTATATTTCAAATGTTATAGTGTACACACACACACACACACACACACACACACACACACACACACACACACACACACACACCCGATAGCCATTTGCTAAACAAAACCATATGGTCTCACAAAGAAAACAGACTTAGCATGATCAGTAAACATCTCTCCCCTTGAAACTCACATTCATTGAAACAGCATTGAAATCCACATTCAAAGAAAATGCATCTGGCCAGTGGCAGATTAAATTTACCTTTGGGCTGTTTTCAAGCCACAGGCCCCTTGCACACATTATTAGGACCATGCATGAATGTGTTCTTTGATTCACCTTCTTGACTGTATTAAATTATATTCCTTTTACAATACATCACCACTTGTTAGTGTTTTCAGTTTGTGGTTTTGAACATTTTTCCAATAAGCAATTAAACAAAACGTATGAACCAATGATTTGTAACCAAGGTACAAGGTTTACACACACGCACGCACACACACACACGTGCGCGCACACACACATACACACACATACACACACACACAGACACACAGACTGAATGGCTTGCTCATCTTTCTAGCGGCAGTTCTCTGGCTTGTCTTCATGTAGCATTTGGCTCAGTTGTTTCCATGTTTAAAATCCTGCATGTTTGACTTACCTGTTCACCACGTTTAAAATCCCATGCAGTCTGTGTTGTTGTGCAAGCATCTTCAGTATGACACATGCACACAGACACAGAGTACATCCTTAGAGAAGAAACCATGTAGAGTACATCCTTAACGAATAAATGTAGTTTTTTTAATTGTTTAAATATTGAGGCAGTCTCCAGTGGTCAGTGGATCCTAGGCAACTGCCTAGGTCACCCAGTGCTGGATCCAGCTCTGTGGATATGAAGTATTTGCTGAATATGTCTGCAATGAACCAGTTAGTTTCGGATGGGAAAGGATTTGGGGTGGGTTTTCTGTCTGGTTTTAGGAGGTTGTTTACATTTTGCCATAAACTTTTGGGTTTTTTGTATGTATGGTCTGGTTTGTGGCATTCTTTTTATCATAACAATTGCTCCTTTGTACAGTTTCTGAGGCATGGATATGTATCTAGGTAGGAATGGGTCCTAGTTTTGTGCCATTGTCTTCAGGTATTGTTTTATTGCTATTGTTTATCATGAGCTGTTTAGTTAGATGGGTTATCAATGGGGCAGAATTAACTTTCACTCTTTTATGTCTCTGTGAGGCTTGTTGGTTTATTGTGGTTAAGAAGGAGTTACTGAAGTGAGAGAGTGCTTCATTTAAAGGCACACATTTGTGGGGCTCCCAGTCACATTGCTTAAGTGTGTCATTATGAAGTTTCTCACAGAGTTGATGTATAGAGGATTGGGAGGCTTGTGTTATCCTTTGTTGATGTTTGTGGGGTGATGATCACTGAGAGATTCTGGGAGGGTGCTGGGTAGTTTCATTTTTTTCATGGTTGGTTGACAGTATGCAGTCTATTGTATACTCTCCCTTTCCTCTGCAGTTGTCTTTGAACCTGACCTTCTCCAGAATTTAACTTTAACTTTAAATGTAAATTTAAACTGAATTAAATTTTTATGAGATAATTGAGAATTTTAATTGAACTTTCTATTTTATGGTTCATTTAAGTTTATTTAGGTGGTGTATTGGAGTCTTCTCTGTGCTTTCTTTTTTGACTTTTGTCTGGCAGCCAATTTACAGGGCTCCATATATTCATCCAGTCTTCCTCACTGGTTTGCAAGGCTCCATTTTCTCAGCCCAATTCCCTTCTTTAATTAAAAAAAAAAAAAGCTATGCATAGGTGAGTATTGATTTGATCGATTCAGAAGGTACCTAGCATGTACTGTGATCACCAAGGTGCAGGGCAGAAGCATTTGTTGGCTGCATTACCAGCCTTAGGCAAGCATCAGTTAAAATAAGGTAAAAGAATGGGATAATTGGGTATTGGGATTTGTACATTTTATGGTAATTATCATCATGAATGACTCATTGCAGGCATTGCCATTGCTGAGTTACTTTTTAATTATAAAAACAGCACATTCTTTTAGACAGGATTTAGAATGCTCAAGGATGTGAATAGTCAATTTAAATGGGAAGAACAACATAATGATTCTTGGCTGGGTGTAATGACTCACAGGTCCAAGTTTCTGCCAGGAGATATAGATGAATAAACAGACTTCAAGGTTAAAGCCTGTTTGGACTTTCAATATAGGTAAATGCTCATGGCTATCATGCAGGTTTGTGCACTCCTGCTCTTACTCAGGGAGCCGCAGCTACTTCACATTTCTGATGTTTAAAAAAAAAATATCCACAAATGTAGGTGAAAAGGGACACTTTTTAATACAGGATTCAGCTCTTTTTGCACTTTACAATAACATTAAGAGGGACCAACCAGCTATCAAACCAGTTATTTAAGCTCAATTTTTGAAAGATTACACTGACTAGCAAACCACCTCTGGTTTTTCCAAGGTTTCACCCATAGTTTTCCAGCCTCTTAGAATGTAAACTCTGTACTAGGAAAGGAAGTTGCCTTAAAGACACTTTTGGACAAGATCTGTAAAGGGAGAATGGTGGTGTCCTTGCCTTCTCCCCTTTTTGAGTCATTTAGAATTTCCCCAGTAGACTTATTTTTCCAAAATGAAAGAAGGTGAATTTCATTTGATTCACTGCTTTTCTTTTCTTCACAGGGCATTGATGAATGATTGCATAAACAAGAGAGGTGTTAGACTTCGGTACTCATCTTTGAATAATGCAATAGTGATCGTTCATCAATTCAGGGAGCCTTGGTTAACATAAGCTAGATGTGGAATTAGCTTTTTGATTACTTCCTGTCAGGCTCAAGACTGGCATCTTTTGTGTATGTGTTTTGAAGATCATTATTATTTTGACTTGACTGTGCCCATGTGCTGTGCTGTGGCTGGTACTATATTTCAAAAATTTAACACAGTTTTACAGTGGTGTTAGGAAATGAGAGCCCCCAAACAGCCTCATTATCTAGATACGTTTGTAATTTGGGGAGAACGGGATATTCATTAAGCTTTGTCAGCAGTTAGATGTCCTCCCAGTGTGTGATAAAAGAGAAAGCCTAGTCAAGTCTCTTGACATTTTTGGGTTTGGAAGTGGAAGTTGTTTCTTCCTGCTTTAGAATACTATAAGCTACGCTGGATTTCTTGAGTTCATACATCAGTTCCTTCCTGGCAACTAAAAATGTGCAGGTCAGTGCAGTAATAGAATTTTTTAGTTTATTAAATTCTCTATGCAAGGCAGTGGTCCTTGATATAACCATCTCTTGGTCTCTGGCAAAGTTACTCCAGACTCCCACAAGCACCACAGAGTTTGGGTTACCATAATGGTTAAAGCTGACCTCTGCCTTTGGTGGATTTCCATAAAGGATTTTAATAATCAGCCTTTCTGGCAAGATGATTGGGTTTCCTTCATCTCCATGCAGCTGTTCACAGTTGCTTCTGGAGGGTCCTGGTATGGGTGCCTACTTTAACAGACAGCCTCCTTTGTGGATCCCTGGGAGGAAAAAGATATTACCTCTCTTGAACTCATGCCAATCTGGGTTACCACAGTTGTCTGGAAAGAAGTATTACATGAAAAAAAGTGATTTTTCAATATGACAACCAGAAAGGATGCAAGCATTTTCAAGAAGGCCATCCAGGTCATCCTATATTTAGTCTTGTTAAGATGTCTGGGCCTTCATACTTTACAGATTAATTTATGTTTTTCTGCTGAACACATTTCAGGGATGCACAATGTGATAGCTGAAAGTCTTTGTCACTTACAGATATCTACATTTTGGCAGCTGGCCTCAGATGTGGCAAGTTTACCCACTCAAATCCTACACTGTCTGTGGATGATAGCAGATGACTTACCTTGCAGCTGTCAGTCTTTTGGCAAAGGTTTCTGGTTTTAAAGATTTTAACAAACACTGGCTACTGAACAGATTATTAAAGGGTTGGGGCAGAGTCAATGAATTGGCTGACTCATGGCAGCCCATTACTAAAACATTGTTGGACAGTATTTTATGGGGGGAGGGTGCATACAACAGCAGATTATCACAAATCTGCCCTTTGGGCCGCTCTTTTTACATGACTGTATGCAGGAGAATTCCAAACTGGTGAATTGTTGCAGTCTTTAAAATAGTCTTATGTGTTGGTGATCCAGAATTCAGTTTGAGTGTGGATTCACAGGACCAAACTGGTATGGATTAAGATTTTTTTTTAGATCTAGCCCTCAACAAGTTAATTTGCTCCTTCCACTGGTTTCTTACTCTGCATAGACTGACTATTTCAGCTATTTTAGATACCTTTGCTTATATTTTCTCAAATGAAGTTCTCTTAGTACCCTAGGACTTGGATTCATATTTATGTAAAGTTTTACCATCCAAGGGCTTGTCAGCCAAGGGATTATTCTACTCACGCCTTTCAGATAGGTCGGGCTATTGACTTAGCCAGAGAAGATCAATCAGTAGAGGTTATTAAACAAACAGATAGATGGGCCATTGCTTAAAATAAGTCATAATTTTATATGCGACTTCATTATATAAAAAACTTTTATGAACAGTTACTTTATTATGATAACTGGTGTATTACTTTCTTATGGATTAAGGCCAGGAAAGTTCTGGCAAGCAAGCTGGAATTAGTGTCAGCATGCTGGGCAGTCACTTTGTGGCTATTCTCACCTTTTTCATTTCCTCGGGTCTTTCCTAGATCAAGTGACCCTTCAAGAAAATTTGAGCAATTGGTGTTGTAACACTGAGTCTTGACAGTCAGCAGTTTGGTAGAGGAGGCAGTCTCAACATGCCACTCAGTTTGTTACAGGACAGTCCAGACTGGAGTGGGTGGGTCCACCATGCTGCCCAATTGACAGGACTGTTCAAGTACTTGGGTTACTATATGTTTTTATGAGTTATTTCATAGTTTTATAAGGAAGAAGAAGAAGCATCATGCCTAATTTTTAATTCATAGCATGGCAGTAATGGAATGTTGATTTCCATGTATGACAATTCTAGATGTTTACTTGAAAAAGACTAAAACATCCATGTGTCCTACTGTGTTATCAGACTAATTGAGGCGGGGTGGGGGGCAAACAAATATTCTATTTTTCTTCCCTATCTTTCTGACTTTTCCTTAATCAGTTATGCTCTTTTCCCTTTCCCTTAATGGCTTTAAACTGACACATTTTAGAAGCAGGACAAAGATTTTGCATAATCACTGGGGAAAGCACTTATTTAGTCCTAATGGCTATCTGTTTGATGCCCAATATTCAATAAGCAAACATACCCAATGAAATGGATATTCTGAATATAACTTGGGCAAAGCAGAAGCAAGATGCAGGTGTGTTGCTGATTTAGAGCAAATGAGCAATGCTGATTAAGGGAACAGTTAGTATGTAGAGTGTTAGCATTTTTAGGGATATCTCCCAGCATGCAAGCACCTCTGTGATATGACAGTAGGTGGCTATTTATTAGTGGGGTTGACCAAATATAAGATGGCACTGCCACTTTCCCAGAGGTTAAGAATTGTTAGTCTATGGTAGGCACTGGGAAAGTGTACATTGTGAAGAGAAGTGCATCCTTTCCCATATACCTTTCCAAATGCCTATTCACTTCTGGCATGGATATGTCTCTCCCAAGGGACACAAGCAACAGAGACTAAGGATTATCCTGGAAGCATCAACAGGGTAGTCAAATAAGAGAACATAACTATATCCCAGCTGACAAGGAAGCAACTTAAATTTCTTAGAGTGGTACAATGTGGGAAGTGAGGTGAATAAATGGTTGCATAGTGACAAGGCTAACGGCGAGAGAAGCAAATATTTTGGACTACGGAAGAAGCTGAATGGGATAAATAAATGAGTATTACTGTCCTTTAAGGGACATATGACCTGGCTGAAAAATGAACAACAGAGGTGTGTGAGGAGTCTTTGAAAGTGGACAGCAATAGGCAAGTAGGACATATGGAAACTTTCTTGGAATCGTTGACTGTCCATTGTATAGGTAAATGTAGAAAGGTCCACATGATCAACTTAAGATTGAATGATGATTGATGCATAACTCAGGGTTTTTGCTTCACTCTGTATTATGTATCCACTTGGCAAGTGAGGTTGGCATAATGGTTAAGGTGTTTACACCTTACATATGCAAGGTGCAGGGTTTAATTCACTCATGGGATAATTGGCTAGGCTTAATATGGCCCACAAGGGTAGTTAGCGTAGTACTAACCAATGAACCTATGGAACAATGCAGACCTATTTTGGCAAGACTGCCTATTTTGCTCCTCAACGAGAATCAGGATACTAAAAGAAAAGCTTAAATGTTTCATTTTCAAGCTCATACATTAGCTTAATAGGAAAGTTCAGCAAACTAACAGTGGGTACCAGCTCTTTGTATACAAATTACATTATTAAGAAATGCAATACAAGATAAAGTGATAGGTGTGAGTAACTAACTTCTATATAGCCATATACCAAAGAAAGGCAATAGAAGGACTGGTGGCAGAGCAAAGTGGGAGTAAGGATTGAGGAACACAGATGGTAATGACCACCACTTTTCACAGTTTGCATGGAAAGCTCACTAATTAATAACTTTACTTTAAAACATGTCTTGATGCAATGCAAGGAACTCAGGGAAACATGATACACAAAGAACTTAGAATAGGATTTTAACATACAATGGTTTATACTTTAAATCACTGACAAGGACTGTAAAAATAGAAGAGCCATAACCCAAGAGTTCTTGGGGACACTGGGACACAGGCTCTAGCACAACCTGGAATCAGAGCAGCTTAGTCACATCTAAAAGATTTTTCAAAGTCTTTAGACTGGGCTAGTAAACTTAATGCATGAAAGGGCCATATGTGAACCTCAGCTAGATTTTAAAAAAGTCACTTGAACTTGAAAATCTCTCACACAAATTATTAAAATTTAGATTAGCTAACACATGAGTGGGTGACAAGTCACAAGTTTTTATTAATCAATAGCAGGACATGGTGAAGATAGTTAAAAATAATATACTGTAAGATTGAATTCTGGAATGAGTCACATTTAATGATTATTTTTTACCTGCATCTTTATCATGAAAACAGAGATGTTATCAACATTACAAAACCAATGGAAATAAGTAAAACTGAAAAGGGGAAGCAAAATAAGAAAATATTTAATTAATTACTAATCGTACCACTGACAATTATAAAATAATTACCATCAAAAATAAGTATTTAATTCAGGCAATAATGCAGTTTTCAAATTTTCTAAGATCCACATTTTGGGTACTATAGTAGACAACATTGTTAAAATGCACAACTTGTCTAACTGCACAATTTCAGGAGAACATGGTATATCCTTTCCCAGCAATACATCTATCTAAAAAGAAGTCTGTTTCCAATATGCCATAATCTGAAGACAATTTCTGTAACAATGGAAATATCATCCTTTTTCATACTGGCAATATCAGCATTTTGCATTAGTTTTATAGTTTATGTAAACAATCTGTAGGTTGTAAAAATAAACCTATATATTATCTTATACAGAATGAATGGGTTTTGCATGGATTTATAATTTTTATAATAAAACTAATCTTGACAATCCATTCATCTGAGGCTACATTAACTAGAAGTACCACTTCTCTCACATTCTTACCAGGATATATAAAGTTACATTTAACAAGATTCTGTATATTGTTAAAATCTTTTTCCTCCCCATATGTATTTTTTTAAAATTAAACCATTTTGCAACATGAATACTTTTTTGAACTGGTAATAAACTGTTTAGGTTGTTCAGATGAAATATATTTGCCCCAAGTTAAAGCTTCAAGTGACTGGAGAATATATCTAATTAATGGAAAGAATTACTGAGTCTAATGTGATTTGCAAGGTGTTGTAATGTATTTAAATAATCTTGATTTTGCAGAATATGGTAAATACTTCGAAAATGGATTCCTACTGAGAACTGAAAAAAATTTACATATCATCTTAATCTATTTATACACTAAATACATTTTATGTTGGATATTAACTGTGGTTATAAGAAAGCAATAATACATGCATATATTTTAATAGTCTGGCATTGATAGGCCACTTGGTTTTGGAGAGTCACATGATATCCCAAGTGATATGTGGTGTTTCCCCTCCCCAATGAAATTTACATACAGCATGTTTAATTTTATTCCAAGTTAATTAGAGGCAATATAATCTGCAAAGAAAAAAATGGTACACTCAGCATATTTACTATATTACTCTTCCATACATGAACAATTAATCCAAACCTTTTAATGTATTTTTTTTAATTTATACTTGTTTCTATAAGTGAAGCCCCAGAATTTAAATTTATAACAGGTATGTGATGCTCTATTTCATTATTTATATAGTCTAAGTCCCCATTAAGAAGCATTATATCTGACTTGTCATAGTAGATAACATATCCAACTATATATTTGCCTAGATGTAATAGTCTCTGGACTCTCTGTACAGCTAAGGTATATTTACAAGAAAATTAAAACCAAACCATAAGCAAAGGCGAACAAAGAATGCATACAACTGTTTATTTTAAACAGTGTAGGACAATACTGCAATTTGTATAATAGTGTATTTATTACATTATTTATTATACTGACAAATAATGAAGTGGATAATTGACAACCCTGCCCGATACCAGTCTTAGTATTGATTTTATTAGTAAAATACTATTTATCTTAAATGCACATAAGAGATTGCATACAGGTTTTGATGGAGATAGTGTCTATACCAATTTAGAAGAAAACTGAGTCATGGCACAAGAACAAAAGAGCAACAAAAGAAACTCATATGGAACAAATCATTTGTTGCTAAATAAATCCATAATGGAGAATTGTAAAAAGAGGAAGAATGTAAGTATGGCATGTAAGAATGAATAATACTAGACCTTTCAATATAAAAATTTGATTTAAATTATCAAAAACTTTTAAAGCATCTAGCGTGATTAAATTAGTTTTGTAGTGAAATTTATTAATGTAGTCTTCATAATAAATTAAAGCCTATACATATTTATTTGCTTCCACTATTGATCTATTTGAGCACAACCTAAATTGGGTGAGAAAAAGGATTTTTATTCCAATTTGCCTTTTTTTATTTACCATCATATCTATTGGTCTATTACTCAATGTTTAGAATGCCAATACTCAAATAAACAACCAATCCTTGGTATGAAACAGACTGCTCCAAAAATTCTAGTCCATTGAATAAAAGTTTATTCCAAAGGTTCATGAACAAAAGGTCCTTCACAACCACAATGGTGTGACAATACAACGATAATCCCAACAGTAAAAGTAAGCACTTTCATCTGCACTCTTGTCAGACTTTATCAAACTGAAGACTTCCTTCATCGCTTACTTTTACTGTTGGGATTATCGTTGTATTGTCACACCATTGTGGTTGTGAAGGACCTTTTGTTTGTGAACCTTTGTAATAAACTTTTATTCAATGGACTAGAATTTTTGGAGCAGTCTGTTTCATACCAAGGATTGGTTGTTTTTTTTTTTTTTGAGTATTGGATTTTTATCCAGTCCTATTGCTCAAGTGGTGTTTAGACAATGTTTAGAATGGAAATATATCTATAATGTTTTGGTAATAACACATTTTTTTTCCTTCTTTGTATAGTAAAAATGGCATCTGATAAATTCATTAAATGTGGCAGTTTCTATTTAGGAATAGTTAAAAACCTGAATCATAGATTGTAAGACAGGAGCAATTTCATTAAAATAAATTATGTAAAAATTCAGCAAAGAAACCATCAGACCCAAGTCTCTTAGTTTTCTTTGGTTCCAGGATGCTATCCTTTATATCTTGGTTGGTTATGTCTACATACAAATTTTGGTCATGGAAAGACGCTTAATTTATCCAGCTTTTAATCAAGTTTACATCCTAATTCCAATGTCTAGGATATAATGTAGGGAACCATTTAAAATCTTAGGACCTGTATTGAAGAGCTGTAAGATATGGAAACCAAATGGCTGACAATCCAGATTTACATATACAGATTCAAAGATTGCCATTTCTCTAAATATTCCATTGTCTCTGAGGTATAACAATCATTGAGTTGGTATATATAGGTTTGGTTAATGGCAGCCTGCCCCCACATCAGGAGGATGAAAGGCTTGCCATCCTGTAAAAAAAAGTTTAAAGGAAAAGAATGATGTTTGATATTCACAATTCTCTATTTTCTGTCTTATTGTTTTGAAATCCCAGGACTCCTTAATTAGAACCTTGAGATTTTGATTGGGAGCCAATAATGCTCAAAAATAATTATTATTCTACAGACAGTACAATATTCTCAACTACTCCATCTTTAGCTTCCATTCTGTTATTATGTTACTTGTGAATTTTGTAAAATACTGAGCAGCCAAACTCTAACCTATGTTATCTCAATACAGGAAACTTTTGATAAAATGGTACTTTTCAGATATTTCTTACTAATACTGTTCATAGTTTTCTCATTTTTATTTTCTTCTTTTCACCTGTGCATCTGTGGTATAGATGACGGAGAATAACTAGTTACCATAATTAATTGATCATTTATCACTTTTATATTTTCCTTTTAAAGATTGCTTACTATAAATTAGCTACACTAACACTGAATGACAGATGTAAGCTTTAAAAGCGCCCTATTCTTAACTTAATGAAATGTTGCAATTTTTGTTGTTTAGCAAAACATTTCGTATATCTGCCCTAATTTTGTCACAAAATTCTTGAGATTGAAACTACTCAGCATAAATACATCTTTTGTGAACAGTTAAGGAAAGTTGGGCTGCAGTACATTTAATATCAAATGCTACATCAGTGAAAGGGCATGGTATGAAATTCTCAAAGTAAAACATATGTAGGAGATCCACAGATATTTAAAAAAATAAATTCTTGGACATAATTTATCCTTATGTAATACAATCATGTATGCAATCATACTAGGATATTTTGTTTACCAAGCTTCAATTAAAGTTCTCAATGCAAAAAAGATATGTAGCAACTTCCCATGTTGTGCCTTGTAAGAATGACTGGCTAGAAGGATTGATCTTTCCAGATTAGAATCAAATAGAACATTCCAACCCCCACAAAAAAAGGGGACTATATTAGAACATTTAAGTTTTAAAACATCGAATGTTCTAATATCGACACCAAAACAGCGAACGCTGAAAATAGCGAAGCTACAGAACACCAACTTTTTTCCTAGGGAAAGAATTCGGTTGGCCATTTCTGTGGTTTTGCTATTTTCAGCACTATGGTGGAAAGTTATTGGTTTGGGTTCAGGTAAGTGTGCGATTGAGCAGACATTAGGGCACGGGTGAGGTGAGTGTGGGATAGTGACAGACGTTAGGGTTAGGGCAGGGTAGGTGAGTTAGGGTTAGCGTGCGGATCAGGTGAGTGTGCGATAGTGACGGACCTTAGGGTTAGGGTTTGAGTTAAAGTAAGTGGATAGATAGTAGTGTATGTACAGTTTAGTGTAGGGTTAGATGTAGGATTTTAAGTGTATGTGTGTAGATTGCTGTATTTTTTTGTGTGCTTCTGTTGTGTGTGTGTTTCTCGGAACAGCAAATTTTTTCCCAGGGAAAAAAATTCGCTGTTCTGAGCTTTCGATGATATCATACTTTGAAATTCCAAGGTCGAGCTTATGGTGTTCAATATTTTGGAATTTCGATAATATGATACAGACCCCAATAAAAGTAACATTATTTCTCCATTTGCAATAACACTTCTACCAAATTATTAAGAGCAATCTGATAATTATGGAATGGACCATAAACAGAAGCGATAGCTGTTAGGGTTATTTTACATGTAATGGAGATCACCAGCAGTTAAATCAAAATACACATTATTGGTCATACAGTAACATAAGTCCTTAAGAATTACAACATCTGCTGAATGACCAATGCCATAATTATTAATCAAACTTTTAACCTGTTTATTTTTTAACACCTTTATTGAATTATCAATTAAGACATTGGTAAACATACATTTATATAATAGAAAAACCCTGTTAACTTGTTCACAGGTACAGTCATTATACATCACATATATCCTTTTACTCAATCATCAAACAACTTTGAATACACTGATCAATTCCTGCATTCACTTGAACCTCACCCATCCCAATACATTATTCTTCATGTATAGTTCTCACAATTTCCATTTTTCTTCCATGTAATTTGCTCCTACCCTTTTCTAAAGATCAGTTCCAATTATTTTATCTCTGTAACAATATTCACTACTTCCGATACATTTGATGTATAACTTGATTTCCATTTTCTATTGATTGTTTTTTCGCAGCCACCAGAATTAAACTTACCTTACTATGTATAGATAATTCAGATCACGTATCACAGCTCAAAAAAATTTCCTTAGCTATATCCATTTGCTCACTCAGTATTTTTGACAGAGTACTCTGTAAGGCATTTTTAAAGTCTGACAACTCATTATTCTCCCAAAACATATGTTTCTGGTTGCCGCTTTCTTTCCCATCTCACCTCCAACATTTAAAATCGGAGGGAAATTTTTTTGGAGTCTACTTAGGGTATATAAATACCTATGCAACACTTTCCAGCAAAAATCATAAATCTTTTAGACTTTGTTGTATATTTGGGAACCATACATATGTTCCCCCATCGTCTCCTTGTGGATATTGTTATCCATTATTTCTTCTCAATCTTTTCTAAGTTCATCTGATTGATTCTTATACTGATCATGCAATATTTTATAAGCCCTACTAATTAACCCTTTTTAACAGTAGCCTCTATTCTAGATTAAACTGAAAACTCTCCCAGAGAAGGTATGTCACTTAGGATTCCACATATCCTTTTCTTTTTGATTATATTTTGATATCATTTGATATCATTTCCTGCAACCCAAATATCTTCTTGGCCCCTTCCCATTCTATTATTTTCCCCCTCCTGTTATTTACTCCAATACCTTGGATTATTTGCCAGTTTTTCTCCAGTACATTCCAGTCCCATCTTGTCTATTCTCTGTAACCCTAATTGCAGTCATCCATATAATCAGAATATCCTTTCTCCATTCTCATGCTGACTTGGTCCTTAGAATACTTTATGAATATAATATTCTGTATGGCTGTTATTCTCCTTGAGGCTCTGAATGAAAAAAAATCAATCTCTGCTTATTTCTTGAATACCCCCCCCGCCATTCATCAACATCCCTTTCCATTTGAATTATAACTTTCTGCTTGTATTATGTATAAGAACCTTAACTGTTTAGTTATAAAATATCACTTCAAATTGGGTAACACTAAATCACCTTGTTTTGTTCAAAGGATCACCTTACTCCATTGGCTCTTGTCCTCTTCCCCTCCCATATAAATCCTTCAACTCTTTATTAATTACTGCCTAAAACTTTTCTTCTGGTTGAATAAAAATATGCCTGCCACATATATAAAGTAAAGGGACTAAAATTATCCTATTTATTTTTTAATTTCAAATCAGAATTCTCTTCATGAAATGAGCTTCCTATAGCAAAAACATTTTTCAGTTTGATTTTCTATGTAGTTCATTATTCTTTTATACTTGGAGACAATTCATTATCTTTCAAGGCACATTAAAACATATAAAGTAAATTGAGAAAACTTAAATTCCAGTGGGAAGTAAATTTATTCTGATAAATGAAGTGGACCCTTTACCATAACCATGAAATGTAAAAAAGAGAAAGTGTGAGAAGATGTAAAACAAAAATCAAGATGAAGTCCTCCTGCAATTTCAAAGCAGACTCTAACATCTGAGAGATGACCAGCTTCCACTGATGAGGTAGAGCTTATATTATTCCAAGAACGTTAAGGTCATGTCTGGCTTTAGATCAAGTTTTAAAATTAACTGATCAGACTTCCAGATGACACTGAGTTTAGCAGGGTAGATAATGTTCTTATTGTTCTTTCGTCATAAGGTATGAAGTCCACAAAAAAGATTTCTTTTGTTTTGCAATTTCATTAGAAAGATTAGCAAATATTGAAATTCTTGGTCCTGTAAATTTATAACACCATATAGCAGCAGCTAACATTTTCTTTTTGTCCCTCTATTTAGCAAATGTAACTACAATGTATCTAAAACAATTATTTTTGCTTTTAGTTTGGTAGCGTGTAGCCATTCAATGAAACCTGTCTAATTTGGATTTCAACTCCACTATATTTGATTCAATTGCTGAAGTGAATATCTCTTCTAATACAATTTCCAGATCTTTCGTCTTACCTCACTCTTCAGAAACTCCCAGCACCTGTAAGCTTTTCCACCAAGCTTGGGCGCTGTAATCCATTAAGTTAGTCAGGAAAGTTGCCTGAGTTTTTTCTAAACTTATGCCCTCAGCAGGCTGGATAAGGAACAGATTACCGTTAACTACCCATCAGGTGTCAAAGGAACAGATTACAGTTAACTACCTGTCAGATGCCAGGATCCATCAAGTTACTCAAGCACTCAAGTCACTCAACCACAAGTACTGGTATGACTCTGTCATAGTCCATGTGGGGGTGAATGACATGAGACATATCTCAATAAACTTTATAAAGAGAGATATGACTGAGCTCTCAGAATATGTGTCACAAGCAGGTATAAGCCTAGCCTCAAGCAGCATTCTACCTTCTCCAATGACGATGCCATAATACAAACAAAAATGATTGACTTTAACAATTGGCTTAGATTCTGGTGTCAGTCGAAGGTGATCTAATATCTGTCAGCCTGGGAAGATATGGCCAACAGGCCACTCTGAACCTCTAGGCTTTTGGATACTGGCAAAGACATTAGACACCCCTGTTGTGCCTTTTTTTAGGTAACCAACCTTCCAATATAACAAACTCATATCTTCAATCTTGTAAATTAAAATGTAGTACTTTCTCAGAAGGATCTATTCTACATCCTGACTATTTAAAATAAAACTTTACTTCTGAACTAATGAGACATAAAAATTACCTTATTCATTGAAGTGGCATGCATTCATTCATCTAAGCAACAGAATATGCCAAGTACCATGCTTTGGAGCTCAACAGTTAGAGATAAAGAGTGTAACTAGTAAGAAACATTACTGATACTAAAAAAAAATACAGCTATTCTAAAATATAACTATTTACCATACACAAATGGAGCATGTATATATATATATATATATATATATATATATATATATATATATATATATATATATATATATACACACACACACACACACACACACACACACACACACATCTACATATGCATACATGCATCTTAAACAGTGCTGAACAGCTTTGCCATAAACAATTAGTGAAAGCAAAATGATGTAGGAATGCAAGTATAGCAAACTGAGGAAAAACCTCAATATGATAGGACAGATTTAAATTTCAGACATATTACTCAGCATTGTATTACAGCAACAATACAAGGCCAATGTGTAGTTTATGCTGGTATTTATTCATTCCTGCTGTGTTTGGTCATTTGACCTTCTAGACCCTTATGATTAAATGCAACAAACAAGAGTAAACTTCAGTATAACTGTGTAACTGTCCTAGTAAATTACATTTGACATCCTTTGGAAACAGCAGCTCTGTTTGGCTAGGAAGCTTCACACTAAAATCTCCTTGTGGTTCTCAGATGTTATAAGGTTATGAGCTGTTTACTGTTGCAGTAAACCTTTGAATGAGATTACCTTATGATGTCGAAGGAGGAAGGGAATCAACATGAGCAGTCCTCCGTCATGAACGATCCACCACACATCAATGTTCCCACTGCTGAACCGCTCCTGATTGCTTGGAAATGAATCGATATTCCGAGCCACTAGCAAAGCCAGCTGTGCTGCTGTTGTGTCTCGTACATTTTCTGTAATAATGAATAGGGAAGCATAGTGCATGTTAAAGCCAAAATAAATAAATAAAACAAAATGTATTTCAAAAACTATTATTTTCTATACTTTTGAAACATGCTTATAGGATCTGGCGTTGGTCTTTTTTTTGTTCTTGTTAAAAAGTAAAGCATTACTATGACACTAAAAGTGGAGCATTAATGGTAAAGGTTAGTGATACTAGCCACAAAAGTAATGGGCCACACTGCAATTTTTCCTACCTCATACTCTTCATGGGCATTAAAGATTCAACCAGCCTAATCTACCAAAGTAAGGTAGAAAGAAATTTAATGAAATCATATAAAGCAACACATGTTCTCCACAGCACTTTCAGTTCTATGTGCAACAACCTCTGCCTTGTTCAGGAAACAGACAAGAACCACAAACATAGTATTGTATTGAAACAAGTTACCAGTCTCTATACTACAGCAAACAAAAGATACAACTGTTAATGGAGCAGTTTCTGGGTTAAACCACGCAGAGCTATATTAGTGATATCAGCTGTACAACACATAAAATCAGTTAGATTAGCTCCTGCAGTGAGACCCATACCCCATCATGGTTTTAATAGCAACATAAATGTCCTGAGAATTTAACTCACAAGGCCTTAATATTTATTACCATCAAATGTAAAAGTTTAATGTGGCAGCCCTTAAGTTCCCTATTTTATACTGACAGTTTGCTTTCCATGCTTTTCACCTTCAACCTTCCTTCTGGAATTTTGCAGGCTCTACCCTTTCCCTCCTGTTTTCACAGCAGTAGTGTCAAGGTTTGCTTTTTCTTTAACCTGCCAGACTTTCTTTTATTTAGCATTTATTTTAAAACTAGAAGAAAATCAAGTTTTTTTGGAATACAGTAAAGGTTTACATGTTAAATTAAGCAATGTCCACTGCTCAGTACCGGCTAAGGTATGACATTGTACTTTTACACATTTTTCTCCTCTTGCATACAGGATTTTAAAACAAAACAATTTAGGGAATCATCCTAATTAGCATATTGAAAAAACATCATTAAGGTAACATAACTGAATAAACTGAATATTTTAATGGCTGAAGATTTTAATCTGACTAATAATCAGGTGACTGTATTAGACCTTTAGTTCCCATAGGAAAGATAAATGCTCTTAAGATATACACAGAACATATTCAAAACTAGATTTTACTTCCAGCATGAGAGAGATCACAGTCAAAAAGATGAGAGTTATTGTTGGTAGATGTAACACAACATGAAAAAGCACAGAACCTGCACAGCTCAAAGTAATTGATAATGAAAAGAATAATTTCATAAACAACCTAGACAAATATTCTCTACACAGTCCCCATACATTACCATGGGAGGGGGGGTTAAGGAACATTTCATAACTTTGACTGAAAAAGCTTTTGGAGATTAAAGATTTAGAAAGGCAACAAAAATAATATTCTGAAATATTTTGGTGCAAACCAAGCTTAAAAAGAACAAATGTAAAAGTAGAAAGGGGAATCATTTGAACATTAATTACTCCAAAACAGTTTAAAGAAAGATAGGATTTAGCTAATATGCTCCATCATATTTATTCACAAAACTTCTGAAAACGGAGATAAGGGCAACATACTCCATTTTTTGTAAAACTTTGAAGCCGATTTCAAATAGAGAATCTGAATCCAAGGTTGATGTTACAATTTGAAGTCATTATCTTGGATTGCTTAGTTATAGGAACTTTAAAGTTTTGAACTCTGTCATTTTACATCTTTCTTGTGATAGGGAATCAAAATGCAAACGTATAAAACTTAGACATGCAACTTAATTTCCTAACATAAATAGCCAGAAGTCACATCATTGCAGCCATTATGGTTTTGGAGAATCAGAAAGGCAAAGTAGCCTTAACTCAGAATGTAAACCAATGGAAAAGACCATCAATTGATGCTTTTCTATTATAATGAATGTTACACAATGTTACAAAAGCCAGTAAACGTTATCAATATAGCCAGATTTTTTTCCCTAGAAAACTCCTACACATTAAATTCTGCTTGCGTGGAGGTAGTCTAAAGTTTCATCCATTCTAGCTGACCAATTTTCAGTGTGACATACAACAGCCCTTCTTTTGACTCATTTGTATGGTTATAATCACTGTTTTTTTTTTTTTTTGCTATTTGAGCCATTATTTTCAAAAAAAAAAAAACAAACAACTTAGGGTAGGACAATGCACTTAAGGGGGAATGACCAAGACCTAAACTCATGCTTCCTTTAATCATGGGTAATGCAAGATTTTTCTAATAAAAAACAAGTCTGTTCGGCAGGATGAACAACTTTTATCCTTTTCAGGATTTTTTCTGAGATGAGAGTTATCAGAATGTGGAGGATTGTAGCACATATGAAGTATGACTTTCTGCTTAGAAATGCATGGATACTTTTAGCCATGTGTTTGAATATTTCTCATTGGCATTTTAAAAGATGCATCACGGCACCTACACATAAGCCTACCAAAAATTTTTAGCCACACTATTTTTCCAGATCTGCATATTTCATCAGTTTCACAAACTAACAAAAGATGCATAGTCTTGTCTTAGATCAGACCTGTCAGTTGTCCCCATTTCAGGGGTACATTCCCATTTTTCAGTCTGATTTAAGATGTCCATATTTCTGGAGGGATGTCCGTATTTCCAGGCTTGATTTACTCCTTCACAGAATTTTCTGAATTCTCCTCATCACATTTGATTTTTTAAGCAGTCTAGTTCACAGAAAAATACCACGAACCAAGTCAATGCAGCAAAAAACCAAGTAACTCCAAAATATCCACCAGCACAGGACCCGGAGACCGCCAAGAATAACAGCAACTCTTCAAAACTCTTTAAAACAAAAGTTTAATGAATGTAGAATATATATCACCAAGCGCTTTCGCCCGGTACTCTACCAGGCTTTTTCAAGGATCAAATAATACATTTATAGATCATCCCTTTAAATAGTAATGTTCCATATCAGCTGATCAACAAGTAATTAATCAATTAATTAATTAAAATAACCTCATACATTCCATATAAAATTAATACTTCCATGTCTTTCATTCTTTTCCCACACAGTAAAAAATATATATATGTGTAGCAAACAGAGTACATAAAAACAAACAACATCACTAACATTAAAAACTGTAACCCAAACATCCCCTAATAAACTTTTAAGAGATTTCCTCTTATTTAAATCCTAACAAATAAACCATGACACCCCATCTCTTAAAAGTTTATTAGGGGATGTTTGGGTTACAGTGTTTAATGTTAGGGATGTTGTTTGTTTTTATGTACTCTGTTTGCTACACATATATATATTTTTTACTGTGTGGGAAAAGAATGAAAGACATGGAAGTATTAATTTTATATGGAATGTATGAGGTTATTTTAATTAATTAATTGATGAATTACTTGTTGATCAGCTGATATGGAACATTACTATTTAAAGGGATGATGTATAAATGTATTATTTGATCCTTGAAAAAGCCTGGTAGAGTACCGGGCAAAAGCGCTTGGTGATATATATTCTACATTCATTAAACTTTTGTTTTAAAGAGTTTTGAAGAGTTGCTGTTATTCTTGGCGGTCACAGAAAAATACACTACATGACCAACAGAATAGTGGCAGCGATAATTTAAAGAAAGAGGTCACATCTTAGAACTCCCTTTTTCTAAAGCAAAAATAAACAACCTTGTGTGATAGAATTTTGTGATACAGTTCACCAAGTCTATGCATTTTATATTGCTGCCTTGATAATGTAATTATATTTTTCCACCATTTTTGTCACTTTTGTTGTGATGTATGCCTTAGATAAACCTTACGCCATTTAAATGTAAAGATGGACAGTTTGACAGACTTCACCATTTAACTCATAAAAATGGTTGCACTAACTACATCTACATTACCCAAAGCAGCTCTATTATAGTGGAACTGTCAGTCGGCACAAAGGGTTAAGGCAACAAAATGTTAATGAAGTATCCCCTATAGTCTAAGGTTTAAATATGTCACTTAACTAGACAGTACTTCCATGTATGAAAAAGCCCCATTTGGATCATTTCTCTACCCTGCTTATCATCTACAACCAATTAATGCATTCTTAAATTTACTAAGAAGCTTAGCTAAAAAAAGGCTTTTTTAGAATAACAGTTTAGAATCAGGATGACAATAGCAATAACATATGTAAAAAAACTGCAGAAGCATTTATGCATTATCAACAAAAAAATTACAAAGTACAGAATTAACTAACCCAATGGAGGGTAAGTGTTTTCTTTGTCACATTTGGCCTCATTAGATCAATCAGAACCAATATGCGCTAATGAATATATGTATAATTCTAAAAACAGCCGAGGAAATGGAGAAAGAACATTTACAATACTAAAAAGCTGTGGAATAAATACATTTTTGGTGGAAAATAATAGCTTATACAAACATTGAAACTACTTTTGTTTAATTAGCAGCAAGTTGCAGAAAAGCAAGTATAATGCCTCTATTTCAGGCAGCCATCTCCTCTGAGGGGGCTTTCAGTCAAGTAGCCATGAGGGTATTTCATGTCCTCATCTTCACCCCAACAATGAGGACATTTTTTGTAAAGCAGAATGTGTGATAAGTATTACTGTGGAGGCCCCAAATGCCTTCTTCATCTGAGAGCATGCTTCTGTATACTCACATTAAAGTCTGCCACCCTGCAGTGGCTTTCTGAGCCTAACTCCTACCCCAAGAAACACATATCCTCTGAATGTGGCCAGGTATACCTATCCTTACTATATTAGAACAAACAAACTGAGATAAAACACAGTATAAAACAACCAGGTAAGCTCTTTCATGCTCCGCATCAGTGCTTCATCAGACCTAACTTAAAATCACCTTCATTCTATTTTTATAGTGCAGGCAAATCAGCTTTTACACATCAATAGTTCATTCATCTAACTGGCCGGATCTTCAATGCTGACTTTAAAGGAACAGAGCCATTTAAGCTGAACTCTTTATTGGTTTGTAACCTCACTATCCATCTTAATTCATTCAACTCAATTTGATTGTCTACGTCACCCATCCTTTTTTTCAGAGTTATTAACTGTACAACCATTAATTTAAAGTTGTCACATACCTATCCTCCCTTGCCTGCTCTGTCAGGTGCTCGATCTGCTGATCATACTTGGGACACCTGGGCCATAGTCAAGGCTTTATCCCTCCATATCACCACAGCTAACAGACTTACTATGAAATTTAATAAAGAAGGATAGGCGTTTATGTCCGTACAGGTAATATTAGTTAATAATGACCTTTGTTTTCATAAGTATAGCCACTAATGGTCTAGTTTACTTTGGTTAGTTTCAGGAGCCTACATTCTTTAGTCTTCCTTTTCAAGAGTTTCTTCTATGAATCTGGTAATGGTAAAGCATGCTTCACTTTGGCCATGTCCCTTTCATACTCAGGTGAACTAATTAAGTGCATTATGACTGATACTTTTTTAAATATCAATACTATCTTCTCCCATCAACAATGCTCTCCTGGTTGTTCTTTAACACACATCCCTGATCATCTTTATTCAACAAAGAAGCATTTTTCACTGACAGTACAGTGACCTAATATCCCTTATCTCACTACCAGCAAAAGGAGGGGGGTTTGAACCCTGGTATCTTTATTGTCCAGTATTGGACTCTCTAAATCTTTTGGGTTTCTAATACCATGATGGGAATGGATCCCATTCCTAAGTCAGGGTATAATTAAATTTCCTGAAATTAGTATTGCTTCACTCTTTGATGTAAGCCAGAAGTTTCCTTTGCAGCACGCACAATATGCCCAGAGCTGACTCCTCCTGCAGTTGTTATGGAGTTATATGTATTGGTAGCATATACAAATACAACTGAAGATTCCTTTTTATTAGACCACTTGTTCTTACTACTCTTGGAACTGTCTGTGTGTCATTCTTCCACATTGTTTTCATTTCTGCCTGCAACACTTGATATTTTATGACTTTGTGTCTTGTCTGTACATAGACATTGCAATTGCTAGGTATAGCAGTTTCACTTATCAATGCAACCTTTGTCTTTTTTCATGGACTACTATACCTGGTTTTCTTGCATCTATTTTTGAGTCGTTGGTAATGAGTGATCCCATGTGATGTACACTTCATCATTCTCTATAATGTTTTGTGGCTCATGTTTCCAATGCTTCTAGTATTTGTACAATCCCCAGTGCAAGAATTCTGCCACATTATTGTGCCTTTCAGTGTATAGGCCCTCTGTAATGACTGTATCACACCCAGCAACAAGGTGTGCAACTGTTTCCACTTCTTTATTTTACAGAATCTACATTTGTCTGTTTCTCCCACGTGTAAATTGGACTTGGATGTAGTCTACTATCCTGGGCTGCCAGTATTGTTCTTTCATCTTTTTGTTTTAGCTCACCTCTCTAGTCATTCTAGTATTAAATTCTGATCAACATGAGACCGTTCCAGGAGATCTCTACACATGCCACTGTATTTAAGGCGTTTCCGCATTTCTTTTCTTTTTCAGATGATCCTTCTCCTTATAGTATTTCTTTTGTTTTTGGCACATTCAGTTGCTATCTGATTTTTGCATACTTCTGGTTTTATTTCCATTCTTGCTTGCCACCTGAATGCTTCTGCTAAACTAAGCAGACAGATCATCTTAGGCTTCCTCATGTTTTAAAACTTCCACTATGTTTGGATCTTATGAGGTCAGCAGATATGTATGCAGTCCCACTACTGCAGATCTATACACAGTCAATTTTGAGGAGGCTCATAACTCCTTCAGAATGTGGAATTAATATTTATATACACTGATATCATTTGATAAGCATGAAGTGTTCTTCTTTTTCAGTCCAACTCTTCCAAAATTTTTGGGGCCAGTCAATCACACCAAAACTGTAAGTTAAAATAGGAACAGCAAATCAGTTTATAGATTGCACCTTATTCCTAGATGTCAAGGCTGTTTTCAATATTACTTTTAGTCTTCTTAGGTATTCCTTACCAAGTTTTATTCGGATTTGTTCATGTTTTATTGCCGATCCTTCATCAAATCCCAAATATTTGTACATTCCTTCAGGCTCAAGTTCCTTTATATCACATTCCTGTCCTAGATTGATATTTTCTTGGTACTGAAACTTTTGTGCTTTAAACGTTGCTTTTGCACATTTATCAATACCAAATGTCATTCTTATATCTAAGAAAGGTTTAACAACTTGCAGTTGTGCTTTCAACCCCTCATCTTATGAATTGTACAATTCTAAGTCAAACACAAAAGGTAGATGAGAAATCTTTAAGCAAGTTTCTTTTCTAGGAGCCTAATTGTACCCAAGACTTAATCCAACCTTAGCAAGCTCTCTAGCTGTTATAACCACATTGCTAGATTTGCCACAGGCACGGCATTTAGGACACACCACTGTCATAACCTAAATCTTCTATGGTGGCTTGAATTATCTAGCCTACTTCAATACAACCAGCTTATAGTGGCATATAAAGTATTTAACCAACCTGAAAACATGCCTGCACTTAAAATCATCATTAGTCCCTACAGTAACCTCCAGCCTCTTCGCTCATCTAACAGACTGCTAGTTCAAACATTCAAAACCAATAACTCAGCTGGGGACTCCCTGTTTGCCAACTATGTCGGAAAACTTGGAACTCCCTTCCTGCCGACCTTACTCTAGTATCGTCACTAACTCAATTAAAAAAAAAGTCTCAAACAACATTTTAAGACACACTGGTTATGTCCTTGTTCTAATCCTGACTAGCTCCTTTATATAATTGTGTGCCAAACAGTACTTTATACTACATACAAGCTGTGACATAATTGTTAGTTTAGATACTTATATAACTTTAATAATGATTGAATGTATAACTTGCTTGACTGAACAGATTCTGTAAACTGTTGCAACATGTATTGATATTATGATTTTTTCTGTATTATTTTTTCTGTATGTTGTGTTTGGAGCTTTTCAACTCGGGCCACCGCTGAAAATGGACATGCATCCAGTCGGATTATCCCAGTCAACAAATGTAAAATAATAAAGAAAGAAAGAAACAAAGAAAGCGTCACAGATTAATGGCAAGACAAAAAAAAAAACAGTGGTGACAAAGAATCACCCTGGAAAATCTCCCTTTGAATTTTTATCGCTGGATTAATCATTTATCCTTTGTCATAGATTAACTGCACAGTGGTCAACACTGTTTCATGGTCACTCTAATGTATTTATCAATGTAGGATGTATGTTATACATCAGTAAGCACTCCTTTATCCATGAATATAGTATGCTGTCAAATGTTTTTTGCAATATATATATGCCATACTTACATTCTTCTTCTTTTTACAATTCTCCATTATGGATTTATTTAGCAACAAATTATGCTTTGTTCCATATGAGTTCCTTTTGTTGCCCTTTTGTTCTCGTGCCATGACTCAGTTTTCTTCTAAATTGTTATAAACTCTATCTGCATCACTTTAGTATACAGTTTGTACATCGTTGGAAGACAAGTTATTGGCCTATACAGGATGGATGGGGTTGATGTTGCCTGAATAAGCTATTTTAAGGGAAAATACCACTAAAGCAACTGCCTGGGATACACCTAGACTTACTTTCCACCCTCTAGGCACAAGAAGAGCCCCCTTATCATAAAAGTGTGAGATTCATTCCCTTTAATTTAAACTTACCTTATGAATGAAAAAAAACAAAGCTGTAGTAGAATTCATAGCTGCTTTCCTCTTCAACCTAAAGGACCATTGTTCACTGATGGACATTTGATTCAGTCCATAGTGGTGTGTGATGTGGGAAATCTCAGTATCTTCTCACATATGTCAGCAACTGGGCAACCCTGAAACACCAGTAGACACAACCTTTATCAACTGATTTGCCACATTCATATCCCTGGTCATCACCACCAGTTCCACTGACTATAACTATCCATCAGTGTCTTCCCCCTACAGCCTAGTCCTTATTGCCCAGTATTTTCAACATCTCCTGCTGAGCCATTCAATCACTATTACTCTGTACTGACAGAAAAATATATATACTGTATTTATGACATAATAACATCCTGCATTGCAATGGAACACACATCATTGCTTGCTACAGCAGTTTCACATTCTATTTTCACTTTCCACATTGCACCATTTCCTTGCTCCATTTAACAGACCACACACAAAAATAGCACCAATGAGGACACAATTATAACTGACACTATGGACCACCTGGCTTCTCCTTAAATAAAACACTAAGTACCATTCAAATCTCCTTGATAGTTTGTTCTGAAAAAGTTTCCAATCTATTTAAATCAAATTGCTCCGAGATCTTGTCCTTGAGGCCATTACACTTGGCACAATTAGTATTCAGATTGTGATTGTTACAGTCAATCAACAAACCTGCATTTTTGAATAGACACCCTTCCTTATTCAATGATCTATGCATGCATTTTTTCCAACTGTAGCTACCATGAAACTACAGATCTTTGGCTTACATATTAGGTAATCTGGAGTTTGGAAAAAAAACAAGCAGTGTCAGTCATCATTAGGCAGCACAGGCAAGAAATCAACTACAGAACCAAGCACTATAAGCTGGCAATGCTACTTGCTGTGCCACATGCCAATTATCAGTTGTTGCCTCACACATTCTGCCCTGACTGCCAAAGAGAGCCACGTATTGTGTACAATGCTGATATCTGACTGACTGCAAAGGAAAATGGAAGAAATTATGACAAAGTTGTTACTCTCTGATGTACTGCAACCTCCTCACAAACATACATACATACATACATGCATGATGATTTTCACAGATTTCTGCAAACACAAAATAACTTGTGTTGCCCTGTTCCTACCAAGCCAAACCAGTAAAACTGAGATCAAGCAAAGTAGATAACTTTCACCTACAGAAGGCCTCCATATCAATCAACTACAGGCATTTTAATCACTGTACATACCACAGATGTCTATTTTAACATAATGGCCACAATAAAGTATTCCACCTTTCTAAAAAAATGCATAATAGTCCAGCTATATCAATGACCATTTAACTTAATCATGAAAAAAAGTGAATCTAATGTTTTTAATCTTCATTCATTTATTCCTTACTGATGGATGTTGATTCCATCCTTGGAACCAAGTCAGCTCGCACCAGCCAAAAAACTCTCGAGCCAAGTCTTACCCATAGTGCCCCTCTCTATATTACCTCAGATCTCGTTTTCCGCATATGAACTAAGACATGTCAAGCCAGCTCTCAGCTAAGTCCTTTAAGGTTTTCCTTACTGATGGATGTTGATTCCATCCTTGGAACCAAGTCAGCTCGCACCAGTCAAAAAACTCTCGAACCAAGTCTTACCCATAGTGCCCCTCTCTATATTACCTCAGATCTCGTTTTCTGCATATGAACTAAGACATATCAAGCCAGCTCTCAGCTAAGTCCTTTAAGGTTTTTCAAAAATTGTCTCTCGTTAAACTCTTATATTGTTAGCTTATTGTTACTCGCATATTTGTTTAGTTATGTGAGTGTCCCTCTCTTTCTCCCTTCTCTTTTACCAAGGTACTCTTTTGTACCACTGCTGGTACAGGCCCTTACTTGTAAGGTATTTTCCATTACCATTGTTGGTATTCCTGTTTCCTTGTCTCTGTTTTTTTTTTTTTTTAAGAGAAAACTCCTTTCTTCTACTTGTTGGATGAGAGTGTTTCCTTTATTTTGTGTTTGATTTTATGCTGTGGTTGTGTTTGAACTGTATTCCTGTTTGGCCTAGTATGTCTGAGAAAAAGGGCACAACCGGTTTGAAGCACTGTGATCAGTGTGACAGGAAGATACCTAATGTGGACAGCCATACATCATGTGTCTACTGTCTGGGGGTACCACACCTTTCTGTGAAATCCCCTTGTGAGATTTACAAGGCTTTTAGTTCCTGCAAACAAGCAGAATGTAAAAACAAACTCATGTTGAAAGGTCTCCTTAAATCTTCTTTTGTGGAGGCTATTTCTGAGATGGAGGGTTCATCCCCTCCAAAGAAAGAGCATAAAAACAGAAGCAAGTCCTTATCCTTCTCTCCTCACATGAGTAAACCTAAATCATTGGAAACGAAACCTAAAATTCCTAAATTGGCACCAACATCCTCTGTACTGGGGCCTCAAACCTCCTCCACTGTACTGTGTTCAGTTTCAGCACCTCAGCAGCCGACTATGGTGCCAACATCAGGACCTCCTCTACAGACTTTGACACCGATACTGACTTCCCTTTCAGCACCAAAAATAGTTATCCCAACGCCGGTCACTTCTCCCCTACCTATACTTTATGCTAGTCTTTTGACATTGGTGCAGAAAGGAAAAAAATAATGCCTTAAACCAGATATTCCCCTTCGGTGGATCCATTTCATGGTCAGCAATGTAATCTCTTCCTAGCATGTCCTGACTCCCCATCAGGGATATCCACCAGTTCTTCCAGGAGCCTTTTGGAACTGGACTTAGTGAGGCTTGTGGATCAGCTCCTAGCAGCCAGAGGTTTTCCAACACCCTCCAAATCCTCCCTCCCAACCAGAGCAGAGGATTTGTATCCACGGACTCCTACATACTTTCATCCTTTGACCTCCCTTGAGATTTCAGAGCATTCGACACAGATGCCGATCCCAGTTCCAGCTTCTTCGGTTCCATCAGTAGAACTTACCATGGCTCTGGAGCATAGCCTTTGGTTATCAACTCATTCAGAGCCAGACCTTCCTCGAGTTTGACACTGGTCTGTTGGCACCGTGAACCCTAGTACAGCCCCTGTTCTTTCCTCTGCTCTGTCTACTATGCTTCCAGTTGTTTTGGTGGAACTGGATCATTTTGTGGCTCCTTGTCTGGGAGTGGGCTCGGAGTGAGGTGTGACCCCGGTCCAGAGGTTGTTTTTCTCATTTCTCTCCCATCCCTCTTCAGGCAGACCTGTTTTTAGGTAATGGAGAGGGTGTTTGTATTGGCGGGCTCTCAGCTGGTACCTTCAGCACCGGAGAACCATATCTTCCTTTCCTTTGAGCCACAGTTGACATAGTCCACTACTCAAGGACACCGGGCATTGGCACCTCAAGACATCCTTCCACAAAGTACACACACTGCAGAGTTCTCCTCAGATGCCTCTGCTGAGGCAGTACCTCACAAGAGATCGTGCAAGAGGAAGCACGTGGATTCCCCTGAAGAATCCTTCATTGAAGATACAGACTATGAAGAAGGGGAAGGGTCCCCACAGTCACCCCCTGAGGATGTCTCCTTCGGAGACATACCGGAGATCCTTAAGCAGCAGGGGGACTGGAAGTCCACTACCCCTTCCTCAGAGGAGTCTGTATTCTTGCAGGCTTTCCATGCCTGGCTCTCTACTTCCTGGGTGACCCCATCTGCAGATGACCTCGTACAGCTCATAGTGCCTGGAAGAATCTGGATACCACTGAACATACTCCCTGGAGACCAGACAAAAGTCTTGCTCCCCCAGAAGACAGTCCACACTGGTCCAAGGGCCTACCAGTAGATGCTATGGTTGTGGTGGCAGCCACTAAGAAAGAGCTAGCCGAGAAGAGCTCTACTGTCCATCCCCCAAATAGGGAGTCTCAGGCAATAGACAGGCTTGGGAAGTGAGTGTTCTCTTCAGCGACCTGTGCCATTTGGCCCCTGAACTACCTGTCACACTTTACCTGGCTTCAGAGACATCTAATCTCAGAACTTTCAGAAACCCCTTGCAGGGTTAGTCGCTGATGAGGTATGTGACAAAGTTGCCTCACAGCTTGCCACTCTGAAATCTACTTTTAACTCCTCCATGTGGTTGATTTCTCATTCTACCGAGGGGGCAGCTAGAGCAGCATGTGCAGGCATTGTCATGAGACATCACGCCTGGATGTGCCTATGTGGCTTTGCAGATTCCTTTAAGTCTTCCTCCCTGAATGCTCCCATAGAGGCCTCTTCTCTTTTTGGTCCTAAGGTAAAAGACATATTAGCCAAGTGTGAAAAGGACAGGGCGACCTTGTCTGTGGTTGACGTATGTTTTTCCACTCCCCAACGATCCTATTCCAGTAATCAGAGGAGTGGGAAAATGTGATACAAGAAATCCCAGGGTCCTTTCCACAACACACATGGCGAGTCTTCCCCCCCGGGGCAGGTAGGGGAACTCAGCTGGAAGACGCCCCTTCAGAGGCAGAGGGGGTCCGCATAATCAGGGATCCAGAGATTGCTTCTCTGGACAACCCTATCAATGCACCTGAGAAGTGGCCCTATTGCTTGCCTCTGGAAGCAGTCAGGAGGTGACTTTCTCTGCACCACCTTGCCTGGCAAATGATAACCACAGATATTTGGGTGCAGACGATAATTACCAGAGGTTACTACATCCTTTTCGACCTTTACGCAAGTCAGTTGATGTGTATTCCAGACATTCTACGCAGTCAACGGGAAATAGCAGCTCAAAAAATCCAAAAGCTGCTCCAAAAAACGGTCATCCAAACAGTCCCACCAGACCAGATAGGATCTGGATTCTACTCGAGGTTTGTTTTAGTGCCAAAAAAGACAGGGGACTGGAGGCCAATCCTGGACTTCAGCATCCTAAACAAATTTCTCAAACAAACAAAATTCCAGATTATCACGGTTCAGTCTATACTTCCTTTTCTGGTGAAAGACAACTGGATGTGCTTGATAGATCTTCAGGATGCGTATTACCACATACAAATGGACAAATGGTCTAGAAGGTTCCTCCACTTCTGGCTTGGAGCCAATCACTACCAATTCCAAGTGCTGCCCTTTGGTCTGTCTACAGCCCCCCAGAGTGTTCACCAAATGCATGGCAGTGGTAACAGCTCACTTGAGACTGCAAGGATTCCAGGTGTTTCCATACTTAGATGATTGGCTCCTCACCTCCTCAATCAAACATCTACTAGTTTCAGCCACTCACTATGCCCTATGACTAATGGAACACTTAGGGATAACAGTAAACAAGGAGAAATGCCACTTAACTCCTTCTCAAAGAATAGAATTCATAGGAGCTAATTTCAATACTCAATCTTGCCTAGTCTCCCTCCCTCCCACCCCACAGACCGGAAAGACTCGGATCCCAACTTCGGGTGATACTCTGTCGGGGACAAAGCTCCAGCATGGGCAGTCTTGCAACTATTAGGGTCAATGCCAGCTTCAATAACAATAGTTCCACTGGCCAGACTACACATGAGACTCCTCCAATGGCCTTTCCTAACGCAGCGGTCCCACTGACTCAATCCATGTCTTTTCAAACCAGGATAACAAATCAATGCAAACAAGATTTAATTTGGTGGATAAAGCCAGAATAACACCTATGGAGTCACCCTTTCTCCTCCTCCCAACCTAGAGCCACAGTGACCATGGATGTCTCCCTCATTGGGTGGGGTGGGGGGCATTTCCAGGTAAGGACAGTCCAAGGCACTTGGTCATCCTTAGAGGACGACCTGCATATCAATGTTCTAAAACTGAGGGCAGTGCTTCTAGCGTTGCAAGCGTTTCAACCAAGAACCAAGTCCTACCCATTGTGTCAAGAGGCCATGAGAATTTGGCAATGGGTGATGGCTTCCAAGCGCTTTCTGTTAGCAATGTACATTCCCGGGTATTCCTACGTGACTGCAGACAAATTGAGCAGATGCATTCTCCTGCCTCACGAGCGGTCCCTCAGTCCTGTCGCAGCAGTGGAAATCTTCAGTCGCTGGGGCCAGCCTTGCTGCAATCTGTTTGCAACCTGTGCAAATCACAAATGCAGCAACTACTTTTCCCTAATTTCTCCACAGGGGGAGTCCCTGAGGGATGCTCTGGTGCACGATTGGCCCACGGGACTTCTGTATGCATACCCTCCCCTGCCTCTGACCCACAATTTGTAAAGAATTGGTTGAAAAGCAAATTAATCCTCATTGCACCCTACTGGCCCCGACAAATTTGGTTTCCCTTCTTTTGGCCTCAACTAGTACATCAAGCTTGGTTTCTGGATCCAACTCCGAAACTGCTGTCACACTCACAAGGGTTGATACATCTGAACATATCAAGCCCCAAGCTGACAGCTTGGCTCCTCTACTTCCAGTAACTGCCAGGCAAAACAATCTCTCCTCCCTTGTAAGTCATAAAGTCACATTCTTCTTGCTTCCCATAAACCATCCACCAGGAAAGTTTATCTAAGTAAGTGGAAAAGATTCATTTTTTGGTTTCATAAAAATGGAACTGAACCTTTTTCTGCTCCGCTTTCTGCAGTACTAGGTTACTTCTCCATTCAAGGGTTGCAGCATCAACCATTTCAGTACATTTGGTGGCAATCCCCAATTTTCACAACTCTTCCTTAATTTCACACCGTCTCTGCAAAACTTTTTTGAAAGGAGTTCCACACATTAGACCCACCTTCAAACCACTGATCGGGCCCTGGAATTTAACTTTAGTTCTTCAGTCCTTGACTCATCCTCCCTTTGAGTTGGCTGCTAACTGCTATCTAAAATTTTTATCCTAGAAGACTTTGTTCTTGGTTGCCATTAGCTCAACAAGACACATTTCAGAGTTGCAAGCTTTGTGCATAACATGTCCTTACATAGTGTTTCATAAGGACAGAGTATCACTCCAGACTAACCCCTCCTTTTTAACCAAAGTTATTTCAAATGTAACTATTGTTCAAACCATAAATCTGCCAGTTTTCTTTCCATATTTTTCTAACAAAGGAAAATATGCACTACATTTGCTTGATGTGCATAGGCAACTGCATTTTTATCTAGACAGAACTAAGTCATTACGAAAATCTGATTTGTGTCATTCTCAGGACCAAGATTGCAGAAACCAGTGTCTCAAGGTTACCTTGTCTAAATTGTTGCAAGATTGTATTTGTTTCATTTACTGACAGAAGAAAGCCATTGCTATCTAAAGTCAAAGCACATTTCACAAGATCAGTGGCGATGTCTGTTGCCTTCCATGCAAGAGCTTCTAAGGATGACATTTGTGCAGCAGTGACATGGTCTACCCCTCATAATTTTATCATTCATTACAAATCGGATATGGTCTCTAGAGGGAGAACTTCCTTTGGCTCAATGGTACTCAGGAATATTCTTCCATAGGGCCTCCCAAGAAACAAAGTAGCTAGGGACTGAATGAAGATTAACAACATCAGATAAAGAATTTATGTTCTTACCATAACGTTCCATCTGTGTTGTTGATCTTCATTCATTCATTATAACCGACCTGCCATCCCCCTTGAAAGAGTCCTGGAGGTTCAGATATGGTCCTATCTATGACAAGGAAGTTGCTCAGATAAAGCCTACGCATTTCTTTCCTGTCCTTATGGGCAAACTCGATCTGAGGTAATATAGATAGAGGCACTATGGGTAATACTTGGTTAGAGAGTTTTTTGGCTGGCCAAGCTTGTTATAACAGCCGACTCAGTTCTGAGGATGGAATCAACACCCATCAGTAATGAATCAATGAAGATCAACAACACAGATGGAATGTTATGGTAAGAACATAACTTCTTTTTTCAGTTTCATTCACAGATAACCTCCATACCCAGCAATTAAAGCCACTTTATCGACTGTGCTTACCTCAAATATGTGATTGTGGCACAAAAATAATGGCCATAGTAATGTATTCCAGATTTGTTTCACACAAAGTCATAACTGTCACAATAAATTATTATAATTTACTTCACACAACTTCAAAGTAGTCCTGAAAAGGTAGATTAATGATTGCTGAGCCTGAACAAACAGTGAGGTCAGTAACTTTTATCCACAAACAACAGCAGCACCAAACAGTTAAAGCAACTTTGTTAACTTTATATACCTCTGGTGGATGATTGTGGTAAAAAATAATGGCCACAGTAATGTATTTCAAGCTTGCATAACACACACACACACACACACACACACACACACACACACACACACACACACACAGAACAACAACAATAAAACTTGCCATCTTATGTCACACTAATGCACACTAGTTCTGGAAAGCCAAAATAATTTTTAAACCTGAGCAAAACAACAACACAGTCACTTTCCTACATAAGTAGCCCCTGTACAGAGCAGTTATAGCCACTTTGCTGACTATGTAAAACTCAGATTTCTGATAGTGATAAGGAACAATAATAGTAATGAACTTTGGCTTTGTTCCATACACACAAAATATTTCACACATTCACAGAAATCCTGCAAAATCACACTAATGACCATCTAACATGAGCAAATTACAGCAAGGTCATTCCATTTTCATTCACAGGTAGTCCCATACCAAGTAATTACAGCTACTTTCTTGATGAAAAAAATCCCTTAATTATATGTCTCGTAACATAGAAATTACTACAATAATTTCAGCTCTGGTTCATGCATATACATTAGCTACCATCATATCCCATCTTGCTTCACATAAATACACATTATTCCAGCAAAGTTATGTCCAGTGCCCATAATATCTGGTAGGCAGATTGACCTGAATGAGTTGCAACCTGACCAAATAAGTGTTTTGCTGAACCTAATGGTGCTGTTTGCTATGGCCTACTGCATTTGTTTCCACCATGGCCATCATAGCCACCTCACAGTTCAAAAATCTACTTCTTGTTATTTTAGTTAAAACTTTGATGGCCAATAAGAAGACAAGGCTGTTTGACTGGCCCCACAAAATATAGGAAGCTGAAGTGTGAAATTAAACTTGAAACCAGTAAAAACACTTTGGAAATGACTCCTATGTTTGTCAGTAATCACACACAGCAGTAAAAAGTAAGAATGTATTGAGTGCTTTTGTCTTTTAGACTTCTTCAGAATAAATTACAAAACAAAATCCCCAGCTTTTTATAGATATAACAAGTTTAAAATTAATTACATTTCATTACATCACTTCCTGAAGTGATCAAGTCATAATCAATTAATACAAAAAGTTAAGATTTTCTTTTAAAAAACATGAAATGAATACATAAGTACATATGTTTATTAAAGTATAGTCAAAATATATTTAAAATATTGTTTCTTCTTTTAAAAATAATGTACAAATTGGACTTAAAAAAATCATTGCTTCAGGCCACATAATGAAATTATGTAACTCCTGCATATAAAATCATTACCATGATGTTTAAAACTTTAGATAACCTACCCGTCCCATAAAATTAAAAATGTATTCAAAGATTTGCTACACAAAATTTTGACACTGGACCAATTGAAATTTGCCCATGAAGTTCTGGTGGGTACTTGGATTCAGCCCTAGCTGCCACACCAGTTTCACAGTATTCAAGGTGTGATTCCCATTGCCCTCTCCTAGGGTTAATTTCAACCTGCTCCAACACCCAAAATAAAAATGTACCATTTTCACAATTCTTTACATATTTATACAGGGAACAGGCGGTTTAGAAATCTCATAATGGTGTTCATAGATCCTTGTTTTTAAGGATTCCCTCTGTCTTCCCTACATAATAAAAGAAACAGATCACACAATAAGCAAAATACACAACCCTTTTGAAAGACAGTTGTAATTTTTACTTCCATTAATAGGCTTTTTTTATGGTAGGAAGAGACAGTTCTGTACAATTAGCTATATGTTTGCATTGGTGACAGGTCTCACATTTAAACGCACCAGTTTACCTTGAATTGTTGAACATTTTTTCTCCTTTTTTAGGGTTTTTTTCCCCAAAAGGTCCTTTATATTAGCTGTTATTTTTTTTTGTAACTATATATATGGGGGGGGGGTTGGAAAATACGTGGGGAGGGGTTGGATAAAACATCCAGACCATTAGGCATTTTAGAAAAAAATGTTTTGATACTTTTGGATGATCTTTCGTATCCCTCCTACATCATAACTGTATGTTAAAGTAAAGGATCTGGTGCAATCTAGTTCTATTCCTCTGGGTCGACCATCCTTTTGGTCACTATCACCTTTACTATGATGGTTGTGATTCTCATTTTGGTCATTTGCATCGTGACCATAAATTTTATCTTTTGAACCTAATAGGGGGATAACCTTAATGCCCCACCCATCCAGTATTTCTTTCTTCGTTTCTATAATTAATGGTTCAGAGTAGCTCCTTTCTGAGAAAAAAAAATATCCTACTATTTCCAGTTCACCTAAAAGGTCACTGTAATCTAATGTTATTCTAGCCACCCAGACCATTCGCCCTTCACAATACTCTTCTCTTGGTGTAAAGGGTGGTTGCTACTAAAATACATGTATATATTAGCATAATTTCCTTTTCTATAAAGTTTAGACATAAATCTCTGATTTTCTAAGTCCTTTATTAAACTTGCTCCTAGATAATGTACTTCATCAATCCCAACATTATATGTAAACTTTGTGAAGTCTGTAGTGGTATTAATGTATTGAACAAATCATTCTATTTCTATCCTGGATCATTTCCAAATTATAAATTTATTATGCCATATAAATGGAGAGCTGCCAATGGTTATCTCTTTACACAAGGATGGGCCATATACAGACACTGACAACTACAGGCTAAATTAAGCTTGACTAGTCTCACATGTAAAGCCATGCAATGTATTATCATGGAAATGATTAACAATGACACAGGAAATCTTCCGACACTAGATCCAACCCAGTTTGGTTTTGTCAAGGGCAGATCACACCTACTCAACTTGGTGTACTTTTTTGAGAAGGTTACCAAGGCAATGGATGAAGTCAGAATGGTGCACATTGCCTACCTTGACCTGGCCAAGGCATTTGATACAATGACCCACTTGGGATTGTAGGAAAACTTAAAGAATTAGGTATAAACCTCTATGTCACTTGTTGGACAGCTGGATGGCTCTTAGATAGGACCTAAGAAGTTTAGATAGGGGAGCCCACTTTCACAAAGAGGCAAGTCAATAATAGAGTCCTTCAGGCTCCACAGTGGGTATGCTCCTTTTTGGTATCTACTTATCTGAACTCAAGGCCAAAATCACGAACCTCTAGCTGACCAAATCTGTAGATGACAGCAAAATAGGTACGGTCACAGAATTCCCCTAAGATACAAATATCCTCCAAGAAGGGCTGACTCATACAAACAATTGGTGCCAAAGTCACAGTCTAAAACTAAATACAAAAGAAATGTAGAATAGTATCCTTTGGGAAGCTGGCTACCTCTAGAAAGTACATCATTGATATCATCGACTCCCTCTTTTCTAATATTGTTGGAAAAGCCTGGAATCTCCTCCCCAGTGAACTCTCCCCACTTCCCTCAGTATCATGCTTCAAAAACAAATTAAAAGTGTTCCTCAGAACACACTGGTTATGCCCCTGTACTAAGCCTGACTTGTTGTGTCTCAATACTTTGCTCTTCCTACCTCTTCTACTCATTAACTGTAATTCCTTCCTTATTAACCATAATACTATCTCCCTCTAGAACATCTCGATTGTAACAGCATGCTATGTTATGCCTGTATTCTGCACTGCTGAATTTACTGTGATAACCTGTAATATGCATTGTAAATATGATTTTTTGTTTAATGTTTCCTTATTTGTTATCTTGTTAATTTCATTGTTCTATCTTGGAGCTTATCTCCCTGGGCCTCTACTGAAAATGGACATGTATCCAGTTAGACTAGCCCGGTCAACAAATGTAAAATAAAATAAAAATAAAATAATAAATAAATCTCCCATAAAGATAGACTCAGTCATACAGGATTTGAAGACACGTATAAACAGTAACCTGCTCTTCAACTATCATGTATCTACAGTAGTAAGGAAATCATTTTATGTTGCACAACTTATAAGCAAGTGCATGGCATCTAGGTCCAGGGAAGTTATCATTCCACTGTATTCTGCCCCCATCTGACCAACTACCGAGTATGACGTCCCCTTCTGTATGTAGCTGAATGACAGATGCAACAATTGGAACATCCACAGAGGTTCCTCACAAAAGGAATACAAGGAATAAGCAACATGTCCTCCAGAGTTGCCTCAAAGCCCTATCCCTGTAATTGGTCTCTTACAGACTACTGAGGGGTAATCTATGCCTGGCATACAACAAGGCATCTTTTTATCCCACTCTGATGGACTTTCTGCATATCTGTAAAAGAAACAGCATTACAATTACCAGTCTAGGGATTTAAACCTTGCTTACACATAAATAGGACATTTATGACGGACAGGCATTTTTTCTCAGAGAATAAACCTTCTCTTGAACTGGCTTCCCAGCTATATGAAACAGAGATCTTCCCTAACCCAATTCAAGCATAAGTTGGACCAGTGGATGGCTAATTGGAAATTTACTCCTGGTCTGGCAGCTATGTCCCTAACAGACAGAGGCAGCATGTAAATGCTAGTCCTAGCCTACTTATACCCCTTAGAATAATATTAAGGTCCCTTAAATTGCTAGATACATCTGGGATGCATGACTAGGCTTAAAAAGACCCTGTGGTCATTAGTCTAGTATACACTTATGAACCTGTATAACCCATCTAGATGCTGCATTCTAATTATTCCCTTTTTTAGTTTAAAAAGGTTAGTGTATTACAAATACTAAAAGGCTACTGGCAAAGATCCGACTAATCATCCATCCATCCACAACCCCTTTTTCCATTTTTACACATGGGTTTGGGATGTCACTTCAACAGTGACAATTTAGAGCCAAGGTTTACACCACTAGGTGACTAGCCCTGCCTCTGTAGCTCTTCCAGACCACACACAAACATGCACACTCACACTTATGGCCAATTTAGAGTGTCCAATCAACCTACTGCATGTCTTTGGAATGTGGGAAAAAACGTAGCACCTGAAGGAAACCCACATGAACACAGGGAGGACATGCAGACTCCACACAGATGGCACACCAGCCGAGAATCTAACCGGGAAACCTCTTGCTGTGAAGCGACAACACTAACTGTTGTGGCACCGTGGTGCCCACTATCCAATACCACAAAACAGCTGATGTGGTCCATGTTCTTATTTACTATAGTACTATACTCAGGATGGTTCCTTTCATTTGGAAGGAGGCTACTATTATTCTATCCTAAGAGTGTGGTATTTCTACTGAACTAACCAGTTACCCCTATTGATCTAGTAAATTAGGTAGCAAAGACCTCAGAAGCAGCATCACCTTCTCAACTTCTCAGAAATGGAAAAAAGCCTTAAAGGCAAGTGGGTTACTGCACTGATGCTAAATTCTTCAAAAACTTCTGATCTCACAAACCATAATCTAGCTGATTCTGGCTAACAGGGGATCTGGATGGAGAGATGATTGGGGTCCAGATGAAGAGATGATAAAAGCAAGCAAGCAAAGAGAACTAGCATTGCTGGAATTAAATTTGCCGTCAAGTCTTGGTGAATACCTTCACAAGGTGGACCCTGTTTTTACAAAATCTCACAAAGATGACAGTGATATATAGAACGTATTATAAATAGCAGATATCATGGATAGAAGCAGGTTAAAAAATAAAAAAGAGACGGCTGGGTGTACAAGTCCCAGGGTAAAAAAGAATGTTCAAACTTGGTAGGCATACTGGTGCCAGGACTAGAAAAAATGAAAGTAGAGACTCCTCAAGACACTGAAGCATTTTTACAATGGGGTTACGCCAGGATCAGGATGGCCCTTCTGTTGTAGGAGGTAGTAGTAGTACACATAAACCACAAAAACTGACAGACCAAAAAACAGCCATAATGATGACAGAGTGGACTACTGAGGATAAGAAAGAAATTATGTATTGTTACTATTATGCAAGAAGCCCAGAATTTCTGGACATAATATATTCAAAAAGATTGAGAGAGTAATTAGAAGAAAGAAAAATACTTTCACATGAAAAACTGACAAAAGTTTCAAATGCAAATTTGTGTTCATTAATACAACAGATTTATAAAAAAAACATTATATAGAGACCCTGGGTCATTTGGAAAAAAGAAGCAACCGATGAAGTGCAAAAATATAAAGAACAAAACCTTAAGATTTTTGAAAGGTATAAAACAGAAACATGGACATGGGAAAGACAGGATTTATTACGGTGTAATATTTATGCAAAAGAGAAAGCCAAGCTAATCATACAAAAAAGCAGTTCCAAAGATATTTGAAGAAAAACACTAGCAAAGGCACTCAGAAATGGAAAATTGCACAGTACAAAAAATAAGAAAAAGGTGGGAAGTGGAAACAAAGATTCATAATGGAGACGTTAAAGAAATAAGAACTGAAGTTAAGGATTACTAGTGAAGTGAAGGATTTATTGTAAAAAAAAAAATCCAACTATGGGAATGTCCCGGCATGGTAGAACAGTGAGTTCCAAACAGGTGGAATGGGAAGCATCTGATCAGTTGCCACATGAAAATACTCTGGAGCCTTCAGTAGGAAGCCAGTATAAAAGTTCAACTGGAGTTGCACAGTAAGGGAAGAAACAGGAAACGGTCAATGTTGTGGAATAATAGGTCAAGTAAGCTCCCATATGAAAGAGCAATGAATGCTGCAAGATGCAGCTGAAGAGAATATGTCACAGAAAAATGTTGTGGAACTTTCTGTAGAACACTCAAAGGAAATGGAGAAAAAAAAAGGTGCCTTCAGTTTGGAAGAAGTAATATGTAAGAAAAGAGTTTCTTGATTTAATAGAGATAGCTACACATATTAAGATCGATGCAAGAAATAGATTACCAAAAGTCAGTAAGACCCAAAATGTTAGAAGTCTGATAAAACAAATGAATACAATAATAAAGATTATTAACAGAAATTCATGTTATAACAGCAGTAAATAGGATATATTACTATGCAGCAAAATTAATAACAGATAAAGTATTACCAGAAAAATGCATGGCGATAAGGGAAAAGGAAGGAAAGAAATCAAATACCATCATGGAAATATTGAACAGAGAAAACTGTAAAGCAATTACGACAAGTGTCACTGTTTGAAGTATACAGAAGAGGGAACAGATTAACAAAAACACTTAGAAAGATAAATGTGATAAAAGCAATGCACATTATTAGAACAGGCCAGGATCTATTGTGGATGACTGTAAATAAACTAAAGATATCAGCCAGGCAGAAAAACTTAGAAGATATGCAGATAAATATAAAGGAAAAATACAAATTAAGCAATTCACTGACAATGCAAAAATGCTTTATAGGAGAACTGGGAAACAAAGCAAAATGAATAGAAGAAACACCATCAAAAAAGAAGAAATAGATGCATTTTGGAGAAATATCTATAAAGACCCTGTGGAACCTAACACAGATGCTGAATGGATAGAAGTAGCAAAAGAAACAGTAATAAGTTAAAATATACAGGATATGAAATGGGATGAAGTAACAGCCAGGGAAGTTAAAACAGTTAAGAAAAGTTCCTAAGTGGAAAACTCCAGGCTCAGATGCAATGCCTAACTTCTGGCTAAAAGTATTAACATTGTTACATGAAGATTTTGCCCTGAACAATAACTACTTATATGCTCACCCCAACCACACACCAACCTGGAAAACAGGAAAAATCATACTCCTCCTTCAGAGTGAACTTGCAAACTATCCTAAAAACTATAGACCAATAACTTGCCTTCCAACCGTATATAAATAACCTATAGGAGCCAACAAAAAGAAAACTAAACTAATAAAGTATAAAAAACGACAATGCCAGTAGATCCAAAGTTTTAATAAAAATCAATTACACTCCTCTAGTGCCTCGGACTTACAGCCTTTGATAGAGTATCTCTATCAAAGGCTGTTAAGGCCGAGGCACTAGAGGAGTGTAATTGATTTTTATTAACACTTTAGATCTACTGGCATTGTCATCTTTTTTCTATAAAGAAACTGTACACTGGAACTGATGCTGATAGAGTTTATACTCATTTAGAAGATAACTCAATCATGGCAAAATAGAGCAAGATAGTAACAAAAGAAACTTGTAGAACAAAGGATCATTTGTTGTTAAAGTTGTAATGGAGAACTGAAAAAAGGGAAGAAACTATGTATTGCATGGATAGATTGCAAAAAAGCATTTGACAGCATCCCACATTCATGAATAAAGGAGTGCTTAGAGATGTATAAGTGCTTAGAGATGTGTAAGACATTACAGTGACCATGAAACAGTGGCAAACCACTTTGCAGCTAAGCCATAATAAAAGACAAATTATTACACCAGGGATAAAAATTTAAATGGGGATATTCCAGGTTAAGTATTTGTCACCACTGGTCTTTTGTCTTGCCCTTAGCCCATTAATTTTATTTATTTATTTATTTAACATTTGTTTACTGGGGAAGTCCAACTGGGCGGGTTGCCAATTTTCAGCAGAGGCCCGGGGAGAAAAGCTCCACATAAATCTCACAGGGACACATAATGGCACAATACAAAGAGTAAAAACCTCCACATTAATCTTGTAAGGACATATAGTAGTACAATACAGAAGTTAACAAAGACAGCAAAGTTATACAAGTCATAGAATTTAGCATTATATTGAGTGGAATAGCCACATAGCAATTTTTTGTCAACTAACATTTGAAGAGTTACAATTACATTTTGTCAAAGGACAAGTTACAATTAGTTTTTTCAGAAGTTCTATTTACCAGAGAGATAAAGCTGAGTTAGCAGTTGTGTGGGAGAATACTTAACAAATTAGGTCATGGTTACAAAGTGTAAATACTTGTCATCTTCTTTTTGTGGATGATTTAAAGCTGTATAGTTCATCAAATGAGCAGATGAAAGTACAACCGAAAGTGATCTAAACTTTCTCAGATGATATAAGAATGTCATTTTGTCTTGATAAATGTGAAAAGCAACATTTAAAGCAGGAAAGCTGCAGCCCCAAGAATATATCAGCCTGGGACAGGAATGTGATATAAAGGAACTTGTGAGGGAAGTACAGTATAAATATTTTGGAACTGATAAAGGATCAACAATAAAAAAATGAACAAATACGAACAAAACTAGTAAAGAGTATTTTGGAAGACTAAAATTAATACTGAAAACAGCCCTGACGTCTAGGAACAAAGTCCATGCTATAAACTAATTTGCTCTTTCTGATCTAACTTACAGTTTTAGGGTGATTGACTTGCCCCAAATAGTACTGGATCAGTTGGACAGGAAAACAAGAAAAATGCCTCATGCTTAAACACTTAGTTGCACATAGGACAACTAATTTAAAGTGACAAGCACTGTCCTGAGTTGCAAACCGAATACTCCTCACATTGCTTTATAGTCTCACTCCAGCTATCTAATCAGTAAAAAAAGGATCTGTTGCCATGGATATGAACTTTCCCACTGTCTCCGTTACCAGCTTGATGGATATGGGCATCCTGAGGCAATGTAGAAATTGCCTCATGTTTACTGATGACCAGTTAATTCTCAAACAAACTAATATGGTACGTGAGAGATGTATTTACACTATGTCACTGGAGGCAAAGCTCTCACATAAAAGTACTCCTAATGTCAATAAGGTTGTCAGTAGTGTACACGTTGCACCCATCCCACACAATTCAAAGCAGACATATCAACCCAAATATTCTGAGGCACTTAAATGTAAACTTCCTAAATCACAAAGACCTCCTTGACAAAGTACATGCAACAAATACCCCCAGCAGCCCCAAATGCACGCTTTCAAAACAACACCCACATCAACACAGAGAGCCACATCTCATAGAGCCTCGACCTCTAAGCCCATAAGGCAAGCCACCACACAATCCAACATTCTGGTAATTGAAAACTCCATCATGACACACACTGCTGTCTCTCTCATCAGGCTGAATAAGGAGAAAGTCAAGGTCAGCTGCTCATCAGGGACCAGAATCTGCTACATTACTCACGCACTCAGGTAATTGGACCACAAGTACCAGTATGACTCAGTCATAAGCCATGTGGGAGTAAATGACCTGAGATGTACCTCCCTAGAAGAGAGACATCATAGAGCTTTCAGAATATGTGCCTCAGGTTGCTGCGAGCCTAGCATTGAGCAGCATTTTACCTTCTTCAAGGATGATGCCACAATACGAACAAAGATGATTGACCTTAATAATTGGCTTAGTTTCTGGTATCATTCTAAAGGGGTGCAATATTTATCAGCTTGGAAGGACATGGTCAACAGACCACGCTCCCCTCTAGGCTTTCGAATATTAGCTAAAACATTGTCTTCTCCCATAATGCCTTTTTTAGGCAACGCCAAACTGAAAGTACTTCTGACATAGCAAATCAAAACCAAGAAAATCTAAAGGTATTACTGCTCAATGCTAGGGGTCTAAACAAAAAACTCCACTCCCTTGAAGGTCTCTTCACCCTAGAGAATGGTGATGTCTGTGCGGTCACTGAAACATGGTTTAAAGCCACAGAGTGCACACCAACAGTGCAAGGTTATAATGCCTTCCACACATTTAGACCAGCTACTACACAGACAGGGACTAAAAGTGGAGGTGTCTCTATTTACATAAAAAAATAAATATACCTCAAGGCTGGTCAAACAGGACAATACGCTTGAGCTCACCATAGGCAAAATCCAATATCACTTCCTTGGCAGCTATAAGTCCTCCTATATGACCCAGGAAACCCATACCATGTATTTAAACTTATTAGAAACACTAAGCATCCAACCCAATATCACATTCATGGGTGACTTTAATTACCCCACTATTAACTGGAAATCATATACGACAGTAAATGTACAGGCACAGAGATTCCTGGATTTTGTAAACACAAACTCCCTGAACCAGATAGTTAATACCCTAACCAGGGGTGCAGCTATACTGGATCTGGTCATCACTAATATAGGAGAGTGGTGCACACCCCTACTGTAATGTCTTCCCTGGTAAGGTCAGACCACAAAATGGTCTCCTTTGAAGTAAAAAAAGAAAACCTGAACCCCCAGCTAAACCTGGAATATTCAGCAACTACTCTAAGGCTGACCCCTCCTGCTATTAAGTGATAACCTGGCAGAATTTCAAGCCCCCATAAACCCTTAGAATACTGCTGCCTATGCAGAACTTTTCACTGAAACCCTGTACAAGCATATGAATAGCTGCATAGAGGCAGCTGTACCCACCAGGAAGAAGTACAGAACTAACTCAGAAAAACAAGCCACCCTGGTGGAATCACAAAATCAACAGCAATCATGGAAAAATTAGGAGGTGCAGGACCCAGCAAGCAGTGGCGGCTGGTGACTTCAAATCAAAGGGGGAACTGCAGGAGACAGCTGAATGGGTGGGGTCAATGGGAAGGGGTGCGGCCAACTAGAAAGGGGAGGAGCTATGCTCAAAACCACAAAAACTAAATACACTGCCCTGGGTGCCAAACCGTCATTATGAGAGTCCAATCAAGACAAAATGAAGTGTAGAAGAATGAAAATATTTCAATGCATTGGCTGCATGACAGCTTACTTAATATCTATATGGAAACAAAAAGGTTGTGAGGCATAAAAAAAAATTACTTTTTAAATACATTAATGGAATGCCAGTCAAAATCAAGTATAAGAAAAACAAGCAGCACTCAACTCAAACCACTTATTGCACTGCAGTTCTAATTATAATTTATATTCAGCTTTATTAAATTACCAAGTAACATGCTGAAAGTAGAAATCTCTGATGCCCCCACTTGTAAAAATGTTTCTTATCCAAAAAAAGACCTGCTGCCTGACAACTATCTACTTGTTTCATGTGGAAAACATGATCAAAGTAAAAAATGAAAGGCAAACAAGAAACAAGCTCAAGATACATTGCTTAAAAGGATTACTGTACAGGTTATGGACCACACGATTGGCATTCTGTTTAGTTTACAGGTAAAGCCTGCAGAGATGACTGGAAGTCTCCAAGTGTAATGAGCTTCTTAAAATAATGTAATCCTGTCCTTTATTACAAATACTGTTATATGCATTTCAATACCCAAGGCTTATACATTATCCAGTTAAGTATTCTCTACATGGCAACAACAGAAAGGCTTTCAATGTTGGCAATTCTTTAACAGTATGCTTATTAAAGCTTACTTGCATCTTACGATCTCAGCCAAGCTTACCTGATGGTCATTAAAGTATTGCTACTTAAACACAGAGCAACAGGCACTTTGAGTAATAAGCATAAATCAACAGTACAAAAATATGACAGAAACCAGACCATTCTGCAAAATCAAGGACAGATGAAAAGCCACTCTAGTACTTGTGTCTACCTTGGATGGGGGGAATACTCTGCACATTTACACTGCATAACTACTCCTTGCCTTGCTTCGACACATCCAGAGTCACTACGTGGGGGAGTGGGGTGCAACAAGTATGTCACAATTTGAAATGTCTCTGGCTGACTGTGATGGCCCTGACACATTTGTCATACCTCTCAACCTCAGAGCAAGAAATCTGGACAAAGCCATACATAGAAGTGGGACAAAGGCCCAAAAATAAGGACAATTTTTAAATATTGCTCTTATAAACTTAGAAAGCTAATAGAATAGGTCTTGCATTAGTATGAATTTTCTGAATGGTATGAAATCTGAAGCTCAAATGTCTGCCATTGTTTTCTAACTTCAGTCTTTAATGATTTGTCACTAATTTGCCAAAAAAACCCACAATTTTATGAAAAATGGACCAAAAATGTGATGTAAAATATAAAATAGCCACACAATACAGCTGGGAACCTGTCAAAGAAGGGACACTTTAACATTAGTACTGCTAACTTGAGCAGCTGACAAAATAAAAGAATCTACATGCATTTCTGAAATAAAAGTAATCTATAACTCTGATTATTACAGTTATATTTCTTAATTGTAAACCGTCCATGTTTTCTTCCAAAATTGCTATTTTGCAGAGGGATTATTAGGGGGAAGAGCAACATTTTGAGTCAAAATCAGGGACAGTTGAGAGGTTTGGCTATGCCTAATTCTATAAAGCAATTTATTTGCATGTACCTCTCAACCTGTTAATGCAATAAATCTGGACAAGGCCAAATATATTGGGGGAACATATAAACAGTACTAAAAATTGCTCTTGTATAAACTGAGACAGTTGATAGAACAACAGGTCTTACTTTAGCATGCATTTTTCTGAAGGTTATGAAGTCTGAAACTCAGTGTGTCATTATTTAGTGACTTAATTCCTAAATGATTTGCCAGAAAACTACAAATTGTATGAGGAACAAACCAAAAATAAGAAGCAAAAATCTATTCATTCTTTGAAAATCTGGACAGTTGGGAGGTATAGTTCAGCTGGGGCTGTCTTTAAGTTTGCCGCCCTTCCCCCTCACAAAATCATGGTTGAATGAAGCCTCCCCCTGCAGCCATTCCAATGATCCATTACTTGGCTATTTCACTCCATTTACCATAAACACTAATGTGCATACTGATTTACTTCTATGATGATTTGGACTTCATTTGAAAGCTTTATTTTGCATTTTACAGCACAAACACTAAGACATCTGCTAAACAAACTTTTAAAACTTCTCTGCCCTTGAAACTCACATTCATTGAAACCCACATTCAAAGAAAATACATTTTACCAGTGGCAGATAAGATTAATTCTGGGCTGTTTTCAAATCATAGGCCCCTTGCATATGAAACATACATGTGCTCTTTGATACACTTTCCTATTGCTTTGAACATTTTTCCAGTAAACAATGAAACAAAACACATGCACCAATAATGACAAAACTGCCCAATTCAGAACATCTTTCCAGTAAACAATGAAACAAAATGCATGCACCCATAATGATAAAACTGCCCAGTTCAGAACATTTCCATCATAAAAGTCTACTCAAACTTCTACAGTCCACCATTATCAGTAAATATGCACAATTCTACAGTCCACCATTATCAGTAAATATGCACAATTCTACAGTCCATTATTATCAGTAAATATGTACAATTTCTGAAGAAGTATGATAAGCTAGTAATATTGCAATAGGAAATGGATGGCAAACTGATAACAGGCTCATAGTTAGTATCTTATCTTTTTCAGTACGGCAGCATCCACCCCTTGTGGGAGTAGAGCCAACAAACTTCTGCATCAAAAGCAAGTACACAACCTGTTGTGCTATTAACAATGCAAGCTGACTTAGCATAAGCAGCACTAAACTTTTCTTCCCCTGCAGCTCTCAACTCCTTGTAAAATCTACTCAATACTCAACTGCATCTCAACTTCGCAGCACAAGAAATCTGGAAAAAGCCAAATTTATTGGGGGGGGGGGTCAAAAGCCCAAAAACCAGGGACACATTAAACATTGCTTGTATAATCTTAGAAAGCTGGTAGAATAAAATGCTGTGTTACCACCATACATTTTACTGCCAAGGTCCCTGTGCAAAACAGTCAGAGCAACATACCACTACGCTAATCAGCTGCTTTGCGAAAGAGAGGAAGACTGAAACTTAAATGGCTATCATTTAATGAATTCAGTTCTCACCATAGATGTCAACCTCTTAGCACAAAACACCTGGACAAACCCAGTAATGAGGGAATACAGCCTTCAAACATATTCAGTGAATTCAGTTCTTGCCATAGCTGTCAACCTTAGCACAAAAAACCTGGACAAAGCCAATAATGGGGTAATACAGTCCCAACAATAAGGACAAATTTCAAATATTCATCTTATAAACTTAGAAAATTGCTAGAATAAAAGGTTGTGTTACTATGTATTTTCTGAAGAATATGAAGTCTGAAATTCAAATGCCTGTCAATTTTACTTCTGACGGAACAAAAACAATTTTCAGCAGACGCCCAGGAAGAAATAATGCAGACATGTCTTTGTAACATGGGAGGACACAAAAGAAAACCCACACAAACTTAGGGAGAAGATGCAGACCCCACACAGAAGGCACCCCAGCCAAGAATCAAACCTAAAAACCTGCAGCTGTGCGATAACAATACTATCACTGCACCATCAAATATTAAGCATCGCAACATTTAGAAACCACAGATATTATGAGGAACAGATCAGATCAAATATGAGGCAAAAATCTGCACATTTTTTTACAAATGGTGGTGGGTAGGAAATTCAGGTCCTTAACACCTGCATACAAGGTACAGGATTCAAGCCTGAGGTATTCCCTACCACACCACCATGAGTTTGTTCTAGCCACTAGTATATAGCAACTGGGGCATTTCACACACACATCTTTACATATGTGTATATGTGTGCAAAGTAATACTGGTCAATTTTTAATTAGTGTTCATAACATTGCCTTGAAAAGTACAGTACACAGTAGGCAGGGGGTGGTGTGCAGTCCTTGAAAGCTTGGGCTCATAACTCTGAACTGTAACCCTATCATGTAAAGTTTCCTTAAACTTGACAGGTTTTGTCAGCTGTGCATATACACTATACCTTCCTGGGTCCATTCATTATCACATATTATTCAGTTCCATTGGGGTATATTTAAAATCTGCACCATCAAATATAAATTAGCAGCAGTGACATTAGCTCCTGCCTGTCATAGTACTTTTGAACAAATGGTTTCACACAATTAGTCTTTGGTCTGTTAGATTTCATGAAAACAGCATGTATTAGAGTGATTATAAAAGATAGTTTTCTTCCTAAAGGCTTGTCCCAAAAAGTAAATGGATGTGTTTATACATCCAAAAGAAAAAAATGAAGCAGTTGAAATAATTTTCCAGTTGTTTTTTGCTTGACTTCTGACACTTTACAACACCAGCCTTCATTTTTATTGGTTTGCAACTGACAGTAAGAGTCTACTTTAAAATACACATAACATGAGCTTAGATTTAAGTAGAACTGTTCATTTAGATAATGATCAGAGGTATATTTTCAGTATAATATTGGTCACATTGTTTTAGATCCCTTATAAATATTCAGTTCTAACAAATCAGTGAGTGATGTTATACTTCCAATAAATCTTTGGAATGTACCAACAGAAATACTAGTCAGACTGTTCAGAAGGTGCCCTAATATTATTCTATATTAAGGTGCCAATATGCCTGGCCTGACAAACACTTTAAAATATTTACATCCATCCATGTTCTTTTGCATAACATAGTTTGCTGCATACTTGCCACTGACAGCTTTACAGAGACAAAGACAAATGACCACGGCTGGAGCCATAAATGCCAGCTCTTGGAACTTTAATTACAGGAGTGGTATATCCTATGAGTATACTGCCTCACATGAAAAACTGAAATAAAGCGGTGTGTTCCTTTCTTTTGTGGGTCTAGGTAGTACCTGGTCATTTTATAGCACTTTCTGTAGAAAATAGAGCAATTTTTCTGTTGTGATGCTTGAGTATGAATCATTATTTGTGAGCATTTGAAGTGCCTTGAAACACAGTCACATTAAAGGTGTGTAAAAAGCACTGCTGCTGAAAGCTGCAAATGAAGGGAGTGTTACAGTGGAAGGCATAACACCTGCAATTTGTAACCAGCAAAAGTCTAGGCAGATCTTTTCACTGCAAATTGAAAGAACAGCACCACACATTCCTACTGAATGGAGCTATTCAGTAACTACTGCAAAGTGAGACAAATGATTTACTTCTTTAAAATGCATAAATAAGACAAGGTTTTATCTGCAGTAATCTTATAAATCATCATGGTTTCACTGCTATTCATGGAAGCCAAAGTTTTCTTGATTCTCCCTTTAATCACACACACACACACACACACACACACACACACACACACACACACACACACACACACACACATGCACACACACACGTGCACACACACACACGCATACCTTCCCTGGAGCGATCCCTTTGTGTCATTAAATCCATACCTGCCCGCGCATCCCGTCCGTTGGAGAATCAAATCCACCACGCGAGATGTTCTTCCCCCAATGAGACTCCAGCCTGCCGACGTTGCAGTCCGCGTTCCATCCATTTCCAGCGACAGTTTATGCAGTTCCAACTGCATAGACTTCTGGGATGTCTGTTCTTAAGTGTTTCCTAATCTGGACTACTGCTGAGACAGTCTGCGCATACTCCAGACTGTCTCAGCAGCAGTCCGGACTAGTGTGCATGCACGAAAGTCCGAGATTTTTTTCTTTTTCTTTTTTATCATTATTTTTTTTATTTTTTTTTAATTTTTTTACAGCTGGGGGGCTGCAGTCCGGCAGTCCAATATCACGGGCCACCCCTGCCAGCAAGATAAAAACACTTTCATCAAACTAAACAAACATCTCAGAGGAGAAATAAAGTCTACCAAAGCCAAATTTGAGGTGAATCTAGCCTCCCAGGCCAAGGACAACCACAAGGCATTCTTTGGCTATGTCCACAACCTCAAAGCCAATACACAATTGTGTGCAGAGCTCATTGTATGAAGCCACCTATACTGAGCCAGAAGATATAGTAAACCTACTGGCTGATAAATTCAGCTCCAACTTTACCCTCCGCTCCCCCTCAAACTTCCTTCAGAAAATACTAATATAACTCCTCCTGCTATCACTAGGGAACAGGTCCTTAATATTCTCTCTAAGGCCAGGAACACTGCATCAATGGGCCCCGACAATATCCCAGGATGCCTTCTAAATAGCATGAAACATGAGCTATCAGGGCCTCTGCAATTGCTATTTAACTACTGTCGCCAAATAGGCTTTGTGCTGCATGAGTGGAGAACAGCAACAGTCATCCCTCTGCACAAAGGTGGGCCATCTATAGACCCTGGAAACTACAGGCCCACAAGTGTCACTAGTCTTATATTTAAAGCCATGGAAAGAATTATCATGGAAATGATCAGTAGTGATATAGTAAACCTACATACACTGGACCCAACCCAGTTTGGTTTTATCAAGGACAGATTATGCCTACTCAACCTGGTGGACTTCTTTGACAAGGTCACCAAAGCAATGGATGAGGGCAAAATGGTTCATACTGCCTACCTTGACCTGGCCAAGGCATTTGACACAATACCACACTCAGGGATTGTTGACAAACTCAAAAGGTTATGTACTAACTCATATGTCACCTGGTGGATAGCCAACTGGCTCACAGACAGGACCCAGGAAGTTAGACCTGGGGAGTCCATCTCTACAAAGATGCCAGTCACAAGTAGAGTCCCTCAGGCATCAGTCCTTGGATCACTCCTTTTTGGCATTTCCTTCTCTGAAGTCAAGGCCTACATCAGATGATTGCAAATTAGGAGCCATCATTGAATCCCACTCTGATACAAATGCTTCCCAGGAGGAGCTTACACAAACAAACAACTGGTGTCAGAGCCGTTAACTAAAACTAAATGCCAAGAAATGCACAATAGTATCCTCCAGGAAGTCATCTACCCTGGTAACTATCATATTGACAACACATCCCTTAGAGTTGACCCAGTAGTTAGAGACTTAGGGAAACACATTGGATGGTAATCTAGCCTTTGACCATCACATGTATACAGTAGTGAGGAAATCCTTCTGTGTTGCACAAGTTTTAAACAAGGGTATGGGATCTAAGTCCAAGGAAGTCATTGTTCCACTGTATTCGACATTCATCAGACCTATCACTGAGTATAACGCCCCTTTTGGTATGTACCTAACCAGGCATATCCAACAACTGGAACGTCCACAAAGGTTCCTCACTACAAGAATACAGGGTATAAGTAAAATGTCCTATGCAGACTGCCTCAAGGCTCTATCCCTGTATTCCGTCTCCTACAGTCTTTTGAGGGGAGATCTATGCCTGATATATAGGGCATTGTCAGACCCCACTCTGATGGACCTCCTGCAGATCCACAAAATGAACAGCACCAGAATTACCTGTTCTAAAGACTTTAACCTCACCTGTGATATAAACAGGAAGTTCTGGAGAGACAGATATGTATCCCAGAGACCACCCCATCTATGGAACAGGCTCCCCCATCCATATAATCAGAGTTCCTCCCAAACCCAATTCAAGTGCAATCTGGACAATTGGACAGGGAACACGAAATTCATCCCTGGTTTGGCACCTATATCTCTAATGGACAAAGGCAACCTGTAAATGGTTCATACCCCAGGCCCTAGCTTGGAAATGCTTCATCTCCCAAGCCCCTGCTTACACTTATCAAGGGTATCAGAACTTGCCAGAGATTTGGGGTGCATGGCTAGGCTTAAAAAGGTCCTTGTAGTCGTTAGCCTAGTAAACACCTATTGAACTTAAATTATATATAAAAATCAGTCTATATCAAGATTTTATATCCTTCTGCAATCATAGGACTGCATACACATCTGCTAACCTCATCAGATCGAAATATAGTGAAATTTTTTAAACATGGAGAACAAATCTGAGATGACTTCACTGCTTAGTTTAGCAGAAGCATATCTGTGTTGAGCAGAAATGGAAACAAAACCTGAAGTACACAAAAATCAGGCAGCAACTGAATGTGCCACAAAACAAAAGAAAGAATATAAGGAGAAGGATCAGATGAGAAGGCAAGAAATGTGGAAAAGGCATAGATATAGTTGCAAGTACAGAAAACTCCTGGACCAACCTCATGTTGATTGGGGTTTGATGCAGAGGTGAATTTAATCCAAATGATGAAAGGTTAATATTAGTGGCCCCGGACAGCGGACTACATATATGTTGGTATACAAAGTCCATTGAGCATGTGGGAAAAACAGACAAATGCAGGCTCTGCAAAACAGAACTGGAAACAGTTACAAAACTTGCTGCTGGGTGTGATACACCAATGGCAGAGGGTTTGTATACTGAAAAGGCATAATAATGTGGCAAGAGAGTTGCACTAGGGATTGTGCAAACATTACAATATTGAAGTAGCTGAGAAGCATTGTACAGATGAGCCCCACAGCTTTACAGAGAATGATGAAGTTTATAACACAGTTGGAATCACCCATTATCAACAGTTCTAATAACAGTTACAAGAAAATCAGACATAGTAGTCCATGAAAAGACAAAATAGCATTGGTCATTGAAATTGCACCCAGTAATGCACAGAGAGAGAGAGAGAGAGAGAGAGAGACAAAGTCATAAAATACCAGGATTTGCAAACAGAAATGATGGCAAAGTGGAAGATACTTAGACAGTTCCAATATTAGTAGGAGCAATGAGTCTCATAAAAAACAATTTACACTCTTATTTAGATATGTTACTGATAGATGCAACTCTGTAGGAATTGCAGAAGAGACAGATTCTGGACACATTGCAGGTGCTTCAAAGAGCACTTTTGGCTAACATCAAAGATCGGAACTGTACTAATTTCACAACCTTTAATTATTCTTTGACTTAGGAAAGGGGTCCATTCCCATCATGGTACTAGAATCCCAAAGGACGTGTAGAAATTAAACTGGAGGCTACAAGAATACTAGTATACTTTGGTTCTATATGTATTTTTAAAGCATAGCAAACAGCATAAAATGTAACAACTTACATGACACATACAGTACACACAGAGCATGACAAGACGAAGTTTAGACCCTTTAAGCTTTTATTTATTTTTTTTTTGGTCAAGTGTCACTGAGGTGACCTTGGATTAATATATACAGTTGATTCCACACTTTTACCCAGTGGTAACTATTGCAGTTTAGGCTCATAGGTGTAAGTTAAGAATAATGTAAACAGCGTCTTAATTCAATGGTCTGTACAATTCTAAAAGTTACACAGTATCACAGTGTAAACATTTTCAGTTCTGCTTTTCTGATTACATATGTCCAGATAAGTTTAAGCGCAATGCTTGACAAAGTTTATATCAATATTATGTTATTTTAAAATATTTCATATTTGGATAGACCTGAAATTGGTCATTATCGATTAGTGTCCTATGATGGCAAACAAATGTAAGTAAGTAAATAAACACAATAAATAACTGACTGGATAAAATGAATTTTTATATGCTGTATCTTGCATATTACAGGATAAGCTATTTGCCTTAGAAAGTCAGAAGGTTATACAAGCCAATGCTGTTGCAGCAGTCTTTGGCTTTAAGTAAAATCATGCACCTTTTCTGTCAGGCATGATTTGATCTCTAAAATAATTTGTTAATTACCACGTGAAGAAAAACCTCAATCAAGAGACATTTGACTGAGAAGTGGGATTTACATTTGCCCACAATGTCATTAGTGGACAAATGATTTCTGTACTTATTACTCATTTTGTTTTGTTGATGGAAAAAAAAAAGGAGAAAGGGACTCTATTGCCCCCTTGTGGTCAAACAAACATTTCCGAAAAATCAGTAAGCTTGGCTCCTTCAAACTGTCAAATGACATGAATGTAAACCAAACTGCATATCTGGGTAAATAACTCTTAAAACTTCTTGACATGATCTGCATCAGTTTTGAAACACTGCCTGATGCCAATAACAGAATGCGGTTTGCGTCTTCCACATCCAACTTTACTTTGATAAAACATGGGAAAAATAAGGGCTGCAAGTAAATTGCAAATCAAATTCTTCATGACTTTTTCCCTTTATAACTCTTCGGCTATAACAATGTCACCCTATAAAATTCAATTTGGTCTCACTGAACTGGTTATCATGTTAAAATGCCAAAGAGAGAGAAGAGCTGACATTCAACTGCAACTATATTGCTTCCCCGATTCATTAAAAGTATATGTTACAAGTGTACATTATCATTGTTTCTACCAAAAACCCTACAATCTACAATAATATTTTTAACTGAACTGCTGGACTACCCAATGGTTATAATATCTGCTTCACAAGCATGTATCATGGTCTTCTTGACTACATTGCAGGCAAACAGAACTATCTGTAAAAAATACAGTGGACATTATCAAGTGACCTTCTGATCAACAGGCACCTCAAAATTCACAATTATATATGTTAGTTATCTGTTAGGCAATCACAATCCAGAGATCTTATCACCCATAGACTAAAATAAGTATCAAGTTTTGCACTAGGTTCTGTATGTCTGGCCAAAAACAACAATTAATGGGGGGAAACAGACAGCAGTTATTCATGTGTACTAATGAATGTACATCATTTTATAAAAATACTGCCAGCTCATAGGTGTGAAACCAATGCGAGAAATATCACAACATCAGAATTTTCAGTCAAGCCTGGGCATTCCCATCAGTATGACAACAACCAGGCTCTCTCATAATTGAATTGAGAGACCAGGACATCTAACAATAAATTAATATCTGAGAGAATTAGAGGACTACTAGCAAGCTACAGTCAGGGCTTTTTGACCAAAACATAACCCAGTGGTAACAATTGATTAGTAGCCAGTCAGCAAAGTTTACTTTGACTGCTTCTGCTTTGGCAATATTTTTAGCTACTTACAATTCTCTTCCTATTTATTATAGCAATAACCCATGCCTGGGTGTGGGTAATGCTGGATTTACCCATGGTTGGTGTGGCTTGGTCATGAGTGGCCAAACAAAGACAACTGTGGGTAAATCCAGCATTACCCACACCCAGAAGTGGGTTATTGCTATAATACAATGACATTATTTAAGAAAAAAATAATTACTTTTCTTAAATAATAGCATTGTATAATGCCTCCATGCTGCTCTTCCACAGCTGTCTGGTATTCTGCGGCAGTTCTGATATACTGCGCATGCGTATGCTGACGCAGTACATCAGAGCTGTGGGCGGAAGCAATGGAGAAAGCAAGATCTCTGTTGCTTTTTACAAACTGTCTCGTGATGTTAAAGGAGTTTAACATAGTGAGACAGCTTTAAAAAAACAATGGAGATCTTGCTTTCTCCGTTGCTTTTTACAAAGTGTCTCGCTACATTAAAGGAGTTTAACATAGCGAGACAGCTTTAAAAAAAGCAACAGAGAATCTACGTTGCTATTTTTAAGCTGTCTTGCTATGTTAAACCCATTTCACATAGCGACACAGTTTGTAAAAAGCAATGGAGATCTTGCTTTCTCCACTGCTTTTTACAAAGTGTCTTGCTAGACAGTGTGTAAAAAAAAAAGACTTATACTAATGGAAAAAGTCCGGGCGACCGGACCTTTTTCCATTAGTATAAGTCTGATTTACAATGTGCACGCTGACCAATCAGTGTGCACGTTTTGGAATATTAATGGGGGGCCTTTGTATAATGAACATTTACAAATATTCTTTCAAGTTCAATGACTGCTTTCTACTTAATTTACAAATTGCTCACTGAACAGCATTTTATTTTCCTGTCAAAGTTATGCTTCTGCTCTTAATGGATCAGGATTCCATTTGACATGCTTCAAACTTAATTTTATATAATTGTTTGCTCATTTTGTCAGGTGAGTTATGTTCATCAACCAAATAATTCACTGATTTATGTCATAGTAAAGAGCATTTAGACTTTTTCTTTATTATAACACTACAATGATCAATAGTCTGCACACTGCATTTTACTGACCATTCATTATTTTTTTTAAATTGGTTGACTGATTTTTATTATTACTATTAAACCATTTCTTTCCAATTGATAACCAAATATTAATAACTGGTTGTTACATGTAAACAACACATTGGGTAGTAACATTAGTTTCATAGTCTTATTTCAATGACTAACTTTGGTCTGACTAGATTATTACACTTAATTGTTACTTGGGATCAAATTACTCATTTCCAAGTTTTCTTTGAAATTCCCAGAGTTTCCTGCTAACTCCTTTTTAGAGTAGGATAACCTACTCATTGAGCTCCACAATCCTGAATATTGGCTCAGAGGTTTAGCTGTCATTCTAGATGAATGACACTGAAACTAGGGCTGAAAATATGCCAGCCACTTGCTATGTATCAAAAGGGGATGAACAGACAGAGAGAGAAAGAAAAAAGTAAAATATAGTGACTATGGCAGGATTAACATATTATTCTTTCATCATGCCTTGCCTATTTCAGCATCTCTATATAAAAATGAAGACTGGATATGCATGATACATACCAACAAAGTTTTTCCAGTACACAGGATTGTCACATTCCTTCCATCTGTGAGGCCATCCCATCAGAACTGTGTTGTGTTTCATTCCTCCAAGTCCAGCAGTCTGGAGAAGATGAGAAATCCCATCTCTCATTGTTGTGGAAACTACCACATGGCAAAACCCTTTGGTCTTCTCAGTAGTCATCAAGGCTTTTATATTCTGCAAGGAGGATCAGGGAAATACAAAACAGAATATTAAGCTTTATTAGTAAAGTACTTAAGGCATCTCATGAATGTGGCAATAAAGTGAATGCAAGCATAACTGATGTCAAAAAGCATAAATAAACTCATGAGTCATTTATTCCATTAGTTGTTAACATACTGGAGATGAAGGAATATGAGAGTAAATCCAGGAGAAGATGCCGAAAGGTTTAAGTTTCACTAATGCATTCACCAGAATGGAATGCATACTATTTACAAATAGTTTTCAATTACAGATGCTGAAAATATATTAATTTTAAGGTAGACAAAATTTCAATGGATGTGATGGATGTGACTTACTAGTTGACAATCAGATGGTCACTTCACATTTCTGTGCCCCTCTAAACACAAATCTCATAGGAGAAACTCAAAATACAATTTTCCAAAATTGGAGAACTTCAACTATTATTACAAGTGTTATTTCTCTGAGAACGCTATGGCCTCACATCCCACAACCCTTGCCCTGCAAATTTAGTAAATTAAATCTGAACTTGCATTACCTCAGACATAAATGGAATAGTTGATTTTGTAATAAACAAGTATTTTCCCTATGTAGCTGAAGCAACACAACCTCAGAGTTTGAATATTTACTGAAGGGGGTGTCCAGTCTGGCCCCATGTCAAGAAGTACAGGGATACAGCTTTCTTGTTTTTTTTTTCCAAGTAAATAGTTATCTGTATATGTTGTATATAACAAAAGCAATATGCCATGTGTGTTTAAATGCATCTCCTTTACAGCAAAGGACGGCAACCACATCTTACTTACCCGAACAGGACAGTAAACAGTGGAATGAATGTTATTCTAGATCATAACACAAAATCCACAGAAATTTTTTGTAATGACACTGAAAATTAGTATACAAGTTAAAAGTCTTTGTATCTGTGGTTTCAAATAAGCTGTCCAATTACAAGACAAAATGTACATTGAAATTACTGATACCTGAAAGTCAGTTAACTAGCTGTAATGAAGAATGGAGTTAAACTGTGTGAAACTTACACTGTCTAAAATATAAAACACACGTTTATTTCTTTTTTTGTTTTGGTATTTACAATATCTAGAAAACATGATACTTCACCAATTTAAAAATTAAATTTATCAAATTTGTTGCACATCAGTTGAACATCAAACATGTACCTGAAATCTTCATTAGAAGGAAAGGCTGAAAGGTTACAATAATCAATGAATGAATGAGTACAAAACACAGACTGGAGAGATGGGGAGAGAAGAGTTTAAGTTATGCGTGCAAAAAGGCAAAACACAAGTAGTTCTGGAATCAAGTGAAATAACAGAATCTTCATATACTATGAAATTAGAAGTTATGTACTTACCATAACGTTCCATCTGAGTAGGTGGATTCATTTGTCTGCAACCTGTGGGTTATGGATCCGATATCGGATCCGAACCGGCATGGTTTATCCAGCTATGGATCCGAGCTCCTAGCTCCTCCCCTCACCCATAATGCCCTGCTCTCCCTACATGACCTCAGATCGAGTTTGCCCTGTATCAAATACCCTAGCAAAGGGTAACACATTCTATGCAGGAAACTGACAAGGCCAGGGGGATAGGAGGGCGGGATGGTTGCAGACAAATGAATCCACCTACTCAGATGGAACGTTATGGTAAGTACATAACTTCTAAATCTGAAGTAGGAGATTCATTTGTCAGCAACCTGTGGGACAGAGTCCCCAGCTACCTGAGTCTTGGGCGGCCGTCATGGAAGGATATTCCAGAGCACCACGGAGCCAAAGGATGCTCTACCTCTAGACGTGATATCCAGCTTGTAATGAGAAATAAAGGTACGAGATGAAGCCCAAGTGGCTGCTGAACAAATGTCATCCAGAGGAATCCTAGCCTTAAAGGCCGCTGAGGTAGAAACAGACCGGGTTGAATGAGCATGGACTCCGTCTGGTGCGGACCTCCCGGAAGCTTGGTAAGATAATAGAATACACTGGGAAATCCAACGTGACAAGGAGACTTTGGAAATTGGTTTACCCAGATTGAATTTAGCAAAGGAAATGAACAATTGGTCGGATTGCCTGTGACCAGCTGTCCTGTTAAGATAAAAACGAAGCTGCCTGTGAACATCCAATGAATGCAGCTTGTACTCGCCTTTGTTCTGATATTTAGGAAAGAAAACAGGGAGGTTGATGGACTGATTAATGTTTGCTTCCGAAGCTACCTTAGGAAGAAAAGAGGGATTGATCCTGAGGTACACGCGGTCCGGATGGAAGATCAAGTAAGGCGGCTTCATGGACAGGGCTTGAAGTTCCGAAACTCTTTTGGCTGAAGTAATGGCTACTAAAAATGCAGTCTTAAGAGATAAGAATTTTAGGTCTACTGTGGCCGCAGGCTCGAAGGGGGGAGCGGTCAAGGCCTGAAGAACCAAGGAAAGATCCCATGGTGGAACCCCCTGCTTGACAGGGGGTCTAAGCAGAAAGGTGCCTTTTAGGAAGATTTTACATAACTTGGCAGACATAAGAGGCCCAGAGTCATGACCAACATGATAATGAGAAATGGCCGCTAGCTGAACTTTGACCATGGAACTACTGGCGCCATCATTAAAAAGAGTGGTAAGGAAGTCTAGCACCAAAGGAAGGGGAACCGTGAAGGGATCAAGACCCTGCCGCTCCGCCCAAATGGAGAATCGCTTCCATTTACTGCGGTAAATTTTTCTGGTAGAGGGTTTAAGAGCCGCTACCAGAATGTCCTTAACGGGAGATGAGATACCGGGAGTCCTGATTAGGAGTGGAACTGGAGCAGCCAAGCAGTCAGCTTCAGGTTGTCCAGGTTCGGAGTTGGTAGGTTCGATGGGTGTGATATCAGATCCGGAATGGGATCTAGAATCCAAGGTGGATTCACTGAGTGAGACCTTAGGTAAGGGAACCAGATCTGCCGAGGCCAGAATAGGGCTATGAGGATCATTCTGCACCCCAACCGAGAGGCTTTCTGAAGAACCTGGAGCATCAGAGGCAAAGGGGGGTATGCGTAAAGAAGACCGGGAGGCCAAGCATGCACCAGAGCATCTCTCGGGGAATCCCCTGGAGGAGGGATTAGAGTGAAAAAACTGTCGCACTTGGTGTTTAAGGGAGAAGCAAAGAGATCGCAACAAGGAGTTCCCCATTGTGCGAAGATACATTTCGCTACTTGAGCATTGAGAGACCACTCGTACGGGGAGAGAATGGTGCGACTGAGCTTGTCCGCAAGGATGTTGGACTGACCCGGAATATGCGTTGCGATGAGAAAGCGGTTGGTGGAGATCGCCCATTCCCACACTCTCATGGCTTCTCGACATAAAGGGTAAGACCTGGTTCCCCCTGTTTGTTTATGTACCAGACCACCGACATGTTGTCTGACTGAATTGCAATTGTTCCCAGGGGAAGAAAGGCTTGAAGTGCTTGCAACGCCAAGAGCACCGCTCTCATCTCCAGAACACTGATATGCAGGGAGGTCTCTGAGTCGTTCCACGTGCCTTGGACCGTCCGGCCCGAAAATGCGCCCCCCACCCGAGGCGAGAGGCGTCCGTGGTCACTGTGGCGAGAGGGGGAGATGCACAAAAGGTGCGGCCTCCGTGGAGATCCTGGGAATGGAGCCACCACAAGAGAGACCGCTTGCAAGCCTTGCTGATTGCAATGGGGTGATGCAGGGGGAGAGAAAGATATGACCATTGTACTTGAAGTGTCCACTGAAGAACCCGCATGTTCAAGCAGGCAAGTGGGAGAAGAGAAATTGCTGCCGCCATGGACCCTAGTGCCCTCAGGACCAATTCCGCCAGAACTGAGCTGGAGTGGAGGATGGCCCGCACCTGGAGTCGCAGATTCCAAACTCTGTCAGTTGTGAGAAAGGCTCTTAACTTCCTCGTGTCTAACCTGGCACCTATGAATTCTATCAACTGAGTAGTTGCCAGGTTGGACTTTCCTACGTTTATCGTGATGCCTAGGCAGGGAGCTAGATGAAGAAAGGAGTCTCTTGCCAAGGATAGTAGATGCCTTGTTGGGGCGGTGAGAAGCCAGTCGTCCAGGTACGGAAAGACCTGCACCCCCTGAAGCCTCAGGTGGGCCTCAACCACTGCTAACACTTTGGTGAACACCCTGGGGGCTGTGGTGAGACCAAAGGGAAGGACCCTGAACTGGTAGTGACTGGCTCCCAGCCGGAAGCGAAGAAACCTCCTGGATCGTCTGTCCATCAGTATGTGGTAGTACACATCCTTGAGGTCTATAGAGCACATCCAGTGATTCTCTCCCAGAAGGGGGAGGATGGACTGCAAAGTGACCATCCGGAACTTCTCCTTGGGAACTGCCAGGTTTAATAGGGACAGGTCTAAAATTGGTCTTAGGTCCCCCGTCTTTTTTGGCACTAAAAAGAACCTGGAGTAGAACCCTGATCCGATCTGGTCTGGGGGGACAGGCTGGATGGCTCTTTTCCTCAGCAGATGGCCAATTTCTGCTGAAGCGGCCTAACTCTGATCGGGTGGAATGTCGGGGAGGGATTTTAGCTTTGGGACGTGAAGAAAAGGGATTTTGTATCCTCTGGATATAATGCGGAGGACCCAGCGGTCTGATGTTATGGACTCCCATTCCGCTAGGTGCTCCGAAAAACGTCCCCCGACTGCCCTCAGGGTTGCTGTGCGGGCCGTTCAGAGAAAGGTTCTCTGGACCCGAAATTCCTGGGAGCCCCTCTGCCTCTGGGGCGGCGTCCTCCCTGTCATCCTCTGCCATGGAAGGACTGGTTGTCCGGAGCGGGTTGGGATTGCTGCGACTTCCGGAACCACATCTTCTTCTGGCCCTTTTGGTTCCTAGAGTAGGACCTCTGGGGCACAGAGAAGTGGACTCCGACGGCAGACAGCGTCTTCCCGTCCTTCTCGCTCTGGACCAAGGTGTCGCGAACCGTCTTGCCAAAAAGGGCAGAACCGTCAAAAGGGGCATTCATGAATGACGCCTTGAAGGGCTCCGTGAAATCGCAATGGCGGAGCCAGGCCTGGCGTCCCGTGACTAGGCCTACTCCTGCAGCTCTAGCGGCTCCCTCAGTAGCATGGGAAAGTAACCGCATAGAGGTATTGGTCACGGAACGAAGAGTGGCCATACGGGTGGAGTGCAAATGTTTGTCCTCCTCCGACATGGACTCTTGGGGGGGATGCAGCATATTCCTTGATAAGATCGCGCTGCATCCTAACAACATGTGCCAGATAGTTGAGCGCCCTCACTGAGAAGGTCGCTGAACTAAACATTCGCTTCCCCAAGCGGTCCATCATCCGAGACTCCTTGCTCGGAGGATGAACTGAAGGACTCTCCTGAGCGAGTTCCCTCTTAGTGGCTGCTGCCGTCAACATGGCATCTACTGGGGGTCCCTTGCTCCAGTGGGCACGGTCAGCAGGGGGGCTAAGAATCCTGTCCGGCCTCTTGGGGATTGGCTCCACGGTGTCCGGTTCCTTCCACGCCCTGGTGGTAATGAGGTCCACCAGGGGGTCGGCAGGAGGGGACACCCAAGAGGTAGATGGGCCCGCTTCAAATGCCTCCAAGAACATGGACTCGTCCGAGGAAGACTTTGGGGCAGACCACCCACCTCTTATACGAAGCATTTCCATGATGTCTCCAAAGGAGACATCTTCGGGGGGTGATCTTGGGGAGCCTTCCCCTTCCTCCAAGTCCGTGTCTTCAGTTAAAGACTCGGGGGAGTCTATGTGCCTCCTTTTACACGAGTGCTTGCAAGGTGCTTCCTCGGGGGGGCTGTCCGAGGAGCCCTCGCAAGCAGTGTCTAGTTCCAAAGGAACTGCTTGGGGCATTGAAACGGGCTGTCCCAGTGGCCAGGTGACGGAAGCCTGACCCAGAGCAGATGGAGTGCGGGACGGAGCCGAAGCAAGTGCCGGGGGTCCGGAAGCCCTCAACAGAGCCCTCTCCACTACATCAAAAGCCGAAGGGGAGCCAGCCTCGACCAAAGGATCCGACAGACGGCTCCCCCTCGGATCCGAGGAGTGGATCAGAGCCGGCGCCGAGCCCCTCGGATCCGAGGGACCAGTGCGCTCCGACACGGACAGCGCCGAAGGCACACTGAGTCCCCCAGATCCGAAGCTCAGAGCAAGGCTCCGAGAGGTCGGATCTGAAACACTCGAGGGCAGGGTTGGATCCGAAGTACCTAGTACTGTCGGTGCCGACCCCGGCTCCAAAGCAGCCCGGCTCCGAACGCTCCGAGCCCGGGTAGCGGGTCGGAGAAGGAGCTATGGGCTTGAAAAATGGGGTTGAGCTCCCCCCCGGGGGGGGGGGGGAGGCAGGAGCACTCCCATCTGCATCTGGGCCTGGATGAACCTTCGCATCATTCGGTCCAGATCAGCGTCGGAGAGACTATAGGTAGACCTCGATGAGGCTACCGAGGTAGGCCTTGAGTACCGCCTCGATAGCCTTGAAGGAGGTCGGGTCTCCTCTTCCTCAGGCCCTGGTGAAAAGGATGGGGACTGGAGCTGAGAAGGAGGAGAGCCAGCAGCCATAGAGGCCGGAGGAGAAGCCCGCTTAGCCGGCGGGGCCGAGACGGAGGTCTCGGCCCGCCGCATATGGTGCTTCTCTCTCCGGTCCTTCTTCCTCGCTTCCCTCTCCTCCGAACCCATAGAGGGAGTTTGAATCCCGGGCGGAGGAGGGGGAGCAGGTAAGGCAGCAACCGCCGAAGCGGTAACTACGGGCGGAGGCGGCCGAGTCCGGGGGCAAGAGTCCCGCCAAGACCAGCTTCGACCTCCGCTCCTTCAATGCCCTGGGGTTGAACCTTGCACAGATTGAACATCCAGAGGTGAGGTGTTCAACCCCAAGGCATCGAACGCACCGAGTGTGGCCATCAGCAGGGGATAGCTTATGGCCACACTCAGAGCATTTTGAGAAAATTGCCTTTGGGGCCTCAGACATACTATCTTTTTTTTTTTTTAGAAAAAAATAAACTAGCACACACACTAAAGGCCCCAAAGAAACACACACTCACACTAGCTACGCGCCAGAGAGGGGAGGGTACGCAAAATTAAGTTAACTTAACTCAAAAATATAATATATAGAAGGGGAACCTAACACTTTCACACAGTTAAAGTATTTTAAAGTAATAAAAACCCTTTTAAAGTACTAAAAAACCACTTAGCTTATGGAGCTCAAAATCTAGGCTGTCACCATGAACGCGGCAAACTAGATCTGAGGTCATGTAGGGAGAGCAGGGCATTATGGGTGAGGGGAGAAGCTAGGAGCTAGGATCCATAGCTGGATAAACCATGCCGGTTCGGATCCGATATCGGATCCATAACCCACAGGTTGCTGACAAATGAATCTCCTACTTCAGATCTAAATGTATTAGCATTTACTGACACTAGACACATTTGAACATTTAGACTACATACTTTAAAAGGGCCAAGAAATAAGTGCTGTTCTGGAAAAAATGTTTTAAGTACTAATGAGTTTAATATAATATAAAACTGTATGTGATAGTTCTGCAGTAAATGTTTAAACAGAAACACAATAGTCTGAAGACAAGAACTAAATCAGCAGTGTGCCAAGGCAAAACAAACAGATGTAACAACATTTTACTTTTTAATAATATGATACATAACTTGGTCATTTAAGAAGCATCACTTCTGAAAACTACAATCTCTCTCCCTCTCTGTTACCCATGTTTTCAATTGAAGTCTTTCATAGATTCATACTCTTTACAATGCAGACAGTGCAGGAACCATAATCACCCTGCCAATACCCACCCTCATTGGGGACCTCCTACCCCCAGGAGTGTAAAACATGCCAGGCCTGAGATGAATTATTGGGTGCCTATCCAATAATCATGGTTTGCCTTAATGAGAGCACAGGTGTCACTTTTGTTGCAATAGAAAATTGTTTCAGAGACTGGGGGGGGGGGGGGGGGGTGTTGAGTAATTAACTTCCCCTTCAGTAGGTCTCATTTATTTGCAGATGGAAATTCAAGTCTTCAGTTTGAGATTTTAGGGATGAGTAGGAGATCATGAAGTGCTGAGTCCTTAGTAGCATGGAATGCTAGACATAAATCACCATGCAGCATTATAATATAGAGGATAGGCAGAGAACTTCAAGACTGTCTTGGTAGTTGAGGGTCTTTAATCCAGTGATCTTGTTAGTTAGGTACTTCTGTGTGTGATGTGTTTTGATAATACCTGTATGTACACACATAAATACACAAGAAACCAGTGCATGGAGTGGCCAAAGGGTTCACACATCAGTAAATACATTCAAGAAAACAGAAAATGCCCTCACAAAAAATAACCATAAATATGGTTTTATTATGATGAGCAGCACCACAAAACAGCAGCAAAACAAGGTTTCATGCAAACGGCTTCTTTAATGAATTCAAAGCAACTATTGCTGTAAAACGTATACTGCAGACAAACAGTGCCTTGGAAACCATTTACTTTTGAGTTCCTCCAAAATTCAGAGCTACTCCTCTGGCAGATATGGGAGCTAATGCTTGTAATCAAAATGAGGTCATAGCCATTGGAATTGGTCACACAAGAAGTTAGACTTGAAGGATGTAAAAGAACGGGTCAAGGTTCACACAAAATGAGACTGCAAAACATAATGGACTTGATCCCAAGTTTCAATGAAGGTGACTTGGTTCGGTTTGTAATAATAATGATAATAGAGAGGAAAAAGGAAAAAAGTTGTGAAGACAAGGCAGTAAAACTTCACTGATCTTGGACGGAGAGATTGCAAAGTGATTCATGTGACTGGATGTCTCTGCTGGTGACTCCCTTTAACAAAATTAAATTACTGATGTTTATTATTAAGTGTTTATTTAAAGTTGGAGGATGGCATGGTTTTAAAGTATCCTGTATATCAGTTGGTGAAACAGTGGTTTTCAGAGGAAAAAAATGACAATGAGGTTTGACTAAGAAGCTGCAGCTAACCAAAAAATGATGACGACGATAAGATGATAAATAAGAATTAACAAAATTAGTTTAAAGGGTATTCATACAATCTAAGATACTTATCAGGTGAAAACAAATGGGACATGAGGAATGTGCTAAGGCAGTTGAGACATGGGCAGCTGGTCTTATTGATCAGTAGTTAGGTAAAATGTAAGATAAATCTAAAAAGAAAAATCTGAGGTTTAGTGGAGTGTCAACAGGCAAAGAAGAGGGGGACTGTTTGAACTTTGCTAAAACAATGACAGCACTGTGGGCTGGCTTTAGAAAGATGTTGGTAACTGAGAGAGCCTACCAGTTAGTATGGATGCGAGCTGACTGAAAATACAGAAAAAGCTGAGGTTGATGCAGACATGTTATTAAAAGGAACAAGATTTTTGCTAACTGGGAAAGGAAACGAAAGTGACGTACTGAAGGACAACCTGTCGATAAAATATATTTTTTTTCTGAAGTAATGTTATAGCAAAAATTACGCTTTACAGAGGCAATTACAGAGTCTGGAATATGAAGGACAGGGTTATCTTTCCATGGAGATCTGAAAACTGCTTTTTTAGAAGGTGTGCAGTTGTTACTGCTACAAAGCAGGCAATGGTTAAGCTGAGCAAACTGCCCTAAATGACTGTTAATGATGTAGAAAAAATGGAACAGCCCAGCCCTTTGACAGTGTCAGTTAAACAGAGGTGAAGAACAAGTGGGAAGAATATAAAAATGTACAGGTGTCCAAAGGGTGGTTTGTGATGGCACAGAGGGCATATTTAGCTATGTAACTGAAACGATTGAGCAGGCAGACTTCCACTGAATAAGCTGAAAAGAAAAGTAACCGTAGAGAAAATGGAACCCAGCTAAAGATACTGGAAACTACAAACATAGTGGTTGGTCTGTTTGTTGCAGGGACTTTTGAAGAGCTATAGAGAGGCTTTATACAAACTGCTTAACTCGGCATGATTAGTATTGTGGGGAAACATTTTTAGCAGTGTCTCAGATAATTTCATTAGTGATCATTTAACATTATACTGAGCTTATTGAGCTTTCTAAATAACAGATATAGCAAGCTGACTTTGCTAATTATACTAAATAATGTAGACATACGTTTGGTTTAATAAAGTCTTATTACAAGGCTTTGCAAGAGATCTACGTTTCAAAGGGATAAGCATATACAAAATGGATTTTTGCTAATAATGTTGGAAAGAATGGACACATCTGTTTGGGCAGAAGTGCTATTATTATAAGTGACATGCATCCAATATTATTTTTCAGCATTGACAAGTGCTAGCCCTAGAAAAGCAGAGGAGGCCATCAATAATCTTTGTGAAAACTGTTTACTGTCTTTAATCAAGGGATCTCATTCCAAAAGACACTTATAAAGTAGGCTGAGAACAAGTGTTTTGGAATTTGGTCCCAACAGTACGCCTGTTTATAGATTGACCTTACACTAAAGTCAGTCACACTGAGAGCAGGTCTTTCAGAATCAGGGCAGACTTACACTGAGAGTAACTCTTGGAATTTGGCCAACAATGTTACTAGCGATGGGAAAATATTTTTTTTTTATTTTATACAATGAGCTACTTTTAAGCATTGGATAGTTGTTTCATTGAGTAAGATGGAAAATATTCCATCTGGGACTCTAAGCTTTAAACTGGGATGTTGAGCTAACATGACAGAAATGTAATTCCATCCAGCCTGTTTGTGGATTTACCTGAATGATTAACGGTGTCCCTGTTTTTTTTCTTTTTTTTTAATTTCTCCATATCTTTTGGGTTTCTAATAGCATTATGAGAATGGACCCAATTCCTAGATCAAACTACGATTAAAATTCATGAAATTAGTATTATTTCACTCTTTGATGTCAGCCAAAAGTGCTCTTCGCAGCACCCGCAATGTGCCCACTAATGACTCCTTATGTAATTTGTATGGAGTTACATGCATTGGTAGCATATCTAAATATGATTGTAGACTTTTTTTTTTTTTAAGACCCGTTGCTCCTACTACTATTGGAGCTATCTCGATATCCTTCTTCCACATTGCTCTCATTTTTGCTTGCAAATCCTGATATTTTATGACTTTGTGTCTCTCTGTGCCCAGGTCTTCTTTTCTTGGACCACTGTATCTGGTTTTCTAGCACCTATCGTTTGAACTGTTGGTAATGGATGATCCCATGTTATGTAAACTTCATCATTTTCTATGATGCTTTGTGGCTCATGTTTCCAGTGTTTTTCAGCCAATTCAATACCATAATGTTTGCACAATCCCTAGTGCAGCAGTCTTGACACATTATTGTGCCTTTCAGTATACAGTCCTTCTGCCATTAGTATATGACAACCAACAATGAGGTTTGCAACTGTTTCCAATTCTGTTTTGCAAAACCTACATTTGCCTGTTTCTCCCACATGTTTAATGGACTTTTCAAAACCAACATGTAGGTAGCCCGTTATCTTGGGCCACCAATATTAACCTTTCATCTCTTGGTTTAAATTCACCTCTCCTTAACCATTCCTGTGTTTGTTCCTGATCAACATGAGGTCCTTCCAGAAGTTTTCTATACTTGCAACTATATTTACACTTTTTTCCACATTTCTTGCCTTCTCGTCTGGTCCTTCACCTTATATTCTTTCTTTTGTTTTTTTTGGCACAGTCAGTTGCTGCCTGATTTGTATCTACTTCTGGTTTAATTTCCATTCCTGTTTGATGCCAATATGCTTCTGATAGACTAAGCAGGGAAGTCATCTTAGATTTATTCTCCTCATGTTTTAAAACATTCCCTACATTTGGGTCTTGCGAGGTCAGCAGATATGTGTGGAGTCCCACGACTGCAGCTCTATACATGTAATCAATTTCAAGGAGGCCCATCCCTCCTTCAGAATGGGGAATATATAATCTTGGTATGCACTGATTTTTATAAATCATTTGGTGAGCATGAAGCATCATTCTTGTTTTCCTATATAATTTATCCAGCACCTTTGGGGCCAGTCAATCACTCCACAACTACAGATTAGGACAGGAAGAGCAAACTTGATTTATAGCTTGGATTTTGTTCCTAGATGTCAATGCTGTTTTCAGGATTAATTTAATTAAAGTCTTCTGAAGTACTCCTAAGTTTTATTTGCATTTTTTCATGTTTTACTGTTGATCCTTCATCATTTCCCAAATATTTATACACTCCCTCTTGCTCAAGTTCTTTTATATCACATTCTTGTCACAAACTGATGTTTTCCTGATGCTGGAGTTTTCCTGTTTAAAGGTTGCTTTTGCACATTTATCAGGACCTTTATCAAATCCCTGTCCTGTGGGGGCAACAATGGTATATTACATTGGTAAAGCAAACTGAATGATATGCTTAGGTGAGTCAGTTGTCTAGATGATTTTTAAGCTGTTTTCACATGCCATCATACTTGTTTGAATGAGAAGGGCTGCATGGTGCTAAATATGTAAATATGCATTTTATATAATTAACTTTCCAAAGACAAGAGTTTATATTACAGTATATTAAGACTTCCTGTATCTGCTACTAGTTATTCTGGTCAGTAGACCAAGTAATTTGTCAGAAGGGAGCAGAGGCAAGAAACAGGCTGGCTCTTGAATGCCCGGCATTCTCACAGAGGATGACAGTAACAAATGCTTAATTGTGGTTGAAGGTGATGACCAAGTGGTACCTTCCATGGGATGAGACATGAAGATGATTGTGACTTGGAAAGTGCCTTATTAAAATATTAATGCAGAAGTATTTATTTTGTATTTCTTAGCACTGATCCAAATGGATCTGCTTCAGACACAGATTGGAAGTACATACTCAAGAAATATAAAACAGGAAATACAGAACAACAAGTGCTGTCTATGCAGCATCAAACTGAAGAAATGCACATGAAATAAATATACGTTTACAATGCTAAGCATACTAACACTGAGAAAACATATACTATATGGAGATAATTGTTATTATTATTCATATATATGAATACTTTTGTTAGGATTAGTTATGGAGTAGAAACAAGTAGAAGCAATCAGACAGTTTAAAGATGAGTATTTTCCTGAGGGATTTGCATTTTGCAGGTCTCAACAAGTATTATTTAATTTTCTTTGGAAAAACAGGGTGCGACTCACCAGTTTTCATATAGACAGAAAGCGTTTCCCAAAATCTGGGGGCTAGGGCAGAAAAAGCTATGACCACTGCAGGTAATTTTATTATGGGGTATGAAAAGATGAAACATTTTCAAATTCTTGGAGAGACCAAAAGCTATACTGGTAATGCAAAACTGAAAGTCTATCTGTGAGAAAGGGAAATGTATACAGACTAAGAAACTTATAAAGCAGGAAGCCCAGGAGCAGGTTCACTGTTTGCTGGACAGGAAGCCATTTGGCTTTTGTTAAAATCAGACAATGGTGTCTGTAATAAGGAACAACAGTGATGAAACAATACATTTTATTAGAAGTTCTAGGTAGGGAGGATCAGGTTTTCTATGAGGCACTAGCAATGAGGGGAATTTTAGTAGTTAAAATAGTAATTCCAAAAGTCATTCTACATTTCAGATCAAGAAAAGAAAACTTTTCAAGGCTCAGAACAGTAAGCTAATTTTTACGTCTGACTTTTTATGTGACGCTGAACATTGAAAACTTGGTGAAAACATGTTCCCAGATACCCAAATGCTTTAGTGGTCTTGCTGGTATACAAAATACTGAAATGGATGGTGACTGTAGCCTTTTGTTTGGTTCCAAACACCATGCTTTAATTAATTAAATTTATTTAGTTTTGTCATAAAGAATAAGACTCATGAGTTTAAACTGGCAATTATAGATGGGCCGGATCATGTTCAAGGCATTAAGTGTTGCAACAGGGAGGTTTTGTTTTAATTTTTTATTGAAATTTTATAAAAAGAAACAATCACATTAACATAAGGTAAATAATGATTTACACAAGTGTCTATTTCAATTCTTACTACATGCACTAATAAAATTCATTAAAAAGCAATAAACTGATTCTAGAACAGAGATGAATATTTCTTCAGTACTGTGTTCAGTTCTGTCCACAAATTATATTCTTTGGTTATTTTGTTTTTCACCTTAACAGTAGACATTTCTTTATGACACACAACTGTGATAACATTTACAAATTCTGTAAATAAATGCATAATTTCATTAAAGTAGTTGCTCTTCTACGGGTGTGAGTTACCTGGCAAGCTGTTCCAGCTGCTGTGCTTTCTACATAGGAAAAGACCTCTTCATAAATTAATCTATAATATTTTGAAAAATAACACCAATAATGCCCTATATAAACACCCTTTAGCTTATGATGATTTTTCAAAATTTTACTGGTGAAACAGGGTAACATTAGGGGACATGGAGTGAATATAGGCTGTTGATGTGGCAGCTAAAATTGAATGCTTCTCCCCTCTCTTGATAACATCTCATTCAACTCAATTTTAAAATTAAGGGCAGCAAAGCTATAAGTAATTTCAAGGAAAAAAATGTTGTGATTGTTTTGCTTCTGGTTTCAGACAGTTGATTCACATCAGATTTTATCATCTGTGCATTTTTTATTTTTTTTTCTTTGTATTATATTAAATAATGTACAGAGTTTTTGGTTGTACAATAATATACATATTTTATCAATGCATTTTTAATTATGCAGTTATTAATGAATCTATTTGAAGTGTTCTGTTTTTGGGTTGTTTTTTTTCCACTCAATACCCAAGTATGTTTATTTCTTGTGGTCCTTTAATTTTTTTAACCTGATTAGTCATGTGATACTGTGTATCTGGTTGGTTATGTGACATAGGCTTCTATTTAAGGAAGTCATTTTGATTCATCTTTAGCTCTGATGAAGTCCTTTAGAATGCATGGGAAGAAAGTCATTTGGCTCATGATAGGAACTTTAATGAATTCCTGGGAATGTATTTTTGAGAGCATTAAAGTGAATTTTATTTACTGCAGTTAAAGGTCAGCCATTCATCTGGAAAGCATAATCACAGCAGATCAATTTTATATGACATTTATAGTTCTAATTTTATATATTTTGGTTAGATATGCTCTACCCATTTCAATATTTGTTTTAAGACCACTTAGAAGATCAAGAATGGGTGGATATTCTTGTTTTTATGTCTGATATTAAATTAACTTTATGGGTGAATATTCTTTTTTTTTATATGGAATAATAAGTTAAATTTATAGATTAAGATCGGTCTACTGATTTGTAGAATAAGCCAGTTTTCCATATCCAAATTATATTTACCCATTAAATAGTTTATGATAAGTACTTTAACCTCTTTTAACATTTGACTTCAAAAGATCAAATACCTATTGTGACGCCCGAGCCCTGGCCCAGCAATCAAGGAGCCTCAATCCTCACCACTGACACCAGAGAGGGCGACTCCTAGAACAGGAAAGGATAACTAATGCACACAGTACAGTACAATTTCCCTTAAGTGCACACAGAGATCACAGTCTGGGGCTGGTTTCTCCCTTGCTCACCAGCTCCCCAATAAGACTCCCCACTGGCACAACTATAGGGTCCAGATCTCAGCCTAGCTGGCAAGCTAACCTCCACTACCCTCTCTGTCCAAACAGTGCTTCATGTTCCTGCCCAGGTAGCTGACACACACCCACACTTTGAGATAAGTATTTATACAACTTCACAGAAACTCCTGGGAAAGGCTGACACAGATTCTCCAGCTGTGCCCCTTTACCCAGACTACGGTAGTAATTTCTGCCACCACCAGCTAATATTATCAACTACTAAAAGGCCCTTAAAAGGGTGCCCAGTTATTACTGCGCAATATCATTATCCAATTGGTAACGTGACTATTCAGTCTAAGGCTTATTTTAGAGTGACCTATTACAATGAACTCTATAAATATGCAATGTACTCTAGAGCCTACTTCTCTATACAAACCAGCCACAGGTAAAGTTTTTTTTAAATATTTAATAATAAATAATTAAAACACAAGACAATAGTACTACACCACAGAGATATCTAAGAGTTCAGAGATCACACAGAAACTTAAAACAATACAGTAGGACAGGTCTGATGTCAAAGAAAAACACAATCTAACTTTCTAATCTTTAGCTAATCTTAAGAGAAAACGCAGTGCTATAATCCTACTTACATACATAAAGAGCAAGCAGTGCTGGGTTAGATGTCCAAGATCAAAATGCTTACAGTCTCTCACAATAGCAATGAGCAATAGTTTTTAAACACTAACCAACAGCTCTGCTGAGGCCCTCCCAAATTACATCATTTTGACACTTAGATTTTCTCAGGCCACAAACTGCATTATTTAGCAAGCTAACACCTGCTCAAGAAACTACAACAATACAAGGCATTTCACATATACACTCTAGTAGAAACCAGAGCAATAAAGCACCTTCCACATGTAAATTCTGGCCCTTAACTTTAACCTTAAAACAATGAGCATGAAACCTTCATCCAGACCCACTGGAGCCAACTTGTAAAACATCACAGAGATTCATAAGATCTTGTCAACTTCAAAAGACACATTTGAAATGCTTGGCTTGGTTTTCCTTACAGCAGATGGCAATGTTGCAACAATCTTGAAGTTCACATTTTACAGTGTTTTCTTTCATTTAAAAACACAAGCCTGTATTTTACATTTATTTATACAGTTGATAGAATTATGTATCAAATTCTATTTGACTAGGCTGGCAGCCTTCGCCCATCTTCCTCCAATCTTTACACCTATTTTTTTAAGCCTAAACATTTTTTTTGAAAATTCAGCATGTCTATACATTCTAGCGTAAATGCTTTAGGGAGTAATGTGAAATACCATGCTTTTATCTCCAGGTACTTATATATAGCACTTAAAAGGTTTTAAAATATTATGTATGTAGAATCCGTTGGATTGCTGCTTTTAAATAAATATTTCTTTAACAGCCACTTCATATCATTTAAGATTTGCATGTGCTGTATGGTATATATTTAACCAAATGGTTTCATACATTGTTCCCAATTGACTAAATTGTCTCAATTTAAACATAATGCAACTGTGTTAATAACTGAGGATATAGCATACATTTCTGGATCAGGAATCCTATTCCACCATCTTTCCATTTTCATATGCAATGTCTCAAAGCTATTCTATTGTTGTTTAGGTACCAGAAGAATAATGTATAGTGCTTAGGTACATTAAAATGGCTATTTTACCAATTTTCCATAGAAGAGAATAACTTATTTGACATACTGTTTTGATATTGTCTAAGTATTTTTGTATTGTATTGCTGCTGCTATTTCTTCACAATTGCATGTAACTGCAACCCTTAAATACTTAATCTCCTTTCTATCCTATTTTAAATTTATTAAATAAGGTGTTCATTTTACTCTGACTTTATATCTGACATCAATTCAAAATATTTCATTTTATCTCTCTCTCTCTCTCTCTCTATATATATATATATATATATATATATATATATAAACACACACACACACACACACACACACACACACATATACATGTGTGTGTATATTACTGAAGAATCAATATTATCTATTGCTGACGGTATGTCATCAACAAATAACTGAATGTTGGAAGTATATTGATCATTTATATTAAATCCTATTATATTGTTAAGTTGTATGTGATTAGCTAGAGGCTCAACAGTGAAAGCAAACAATAAAAGAAACAATGGATAGCTTTGTTTCATGCTCTTGCTTGTCTATATTACCTGAGAAATAAAATATCCTAGTCTAACACATGAAAATGAGTTTTGATAAATATGATTAATAGGCATAGACACAATTAATTGGAAATGTATAGCTTTCCAAAACTGGAGTTAAATAAAACCAATTTATTGAATTGAAATCTTTATCTAGATCTAGGCTAATTATAGATGATTCTTGTTTACTGTTAGCAGCAAATCAAATAAAGTACTTTTTTGAGTTATCCTGTAATTGCCTATTTAATATAAAGCCAGACTGATCTTCCTCTAACAATGTAGATAGTATTTTTAATCTACTTCCAAGGATTGAAATAAGAATTTTGTAATCAACATTAAGTAATGACACAGGTCTAGAAGAAAATCATAAATATGGATTTTTACCCTGTTTTATTAAAGGAAGCCAGTATTTTATACATTCCATGAAGGGGGAATGTTAAATAATTTCTTTGAATATGTTCAGTAAAAGATATAAAAATACTGAGGTAATATTTTATATAATTCAAAAAGTATGCAGTAATTACTTGGAGCTTTATTGTCCTTCAGCTTTTTAATTTGTTTTTTTATTTCAGTTATAGAAATAGACATTTCTATTTTTCTTATTTGCTCTGAAAATATTTCTGTATACAACTTTTTAAAAAGGTATTGATTACCATTTAATTTTCTACACTACCATTTTGTGCATTTTCTTATAGTCTTTTTATCGCATTTATATTATCTTATCGAAGTTTCAGAATATCGAATCGGATATGGTCGACACCATATCATCCAATTCTGAAACATCGAAAGATAAACAAAAATGCCTAAAAACAAAAATAAATAAAAACTTACCTTTGCAAAAAGGGGGTCAAGCCCCCCACCCCCCCATGTGGGGGCTGCGCCCCCCACACCCTCCTACTTACATATACCAACTCCGAGATCACACTACATTGCAGTAAACAGAAATCTCCCCTTACAGAGATTTCCATTTACATGCGCGATGACCTTCACTTTCGACAGTTTGGTGCCGACAATATCAGCTTCGATATTGTCGGCCTTCGACAGGGTGAAGTAGACCCTTTTTATCCACATCCATGTATGTATTTCTTATTAACACCAAGAATACTCTGTAGGGAATTTTTAAAGTCTGCTAACTCATTACACTGCCAGAACATACATTCCCAGTTAAGTCTTCCTTCCCCGTCATGTTTCCGATATTTGCAATCTACCTGAGAAAAAAATTCTTTAGAATCTGCTTGGGGTATGAAAATACCTATGCAAATACTTCCTTAAGCTTCTAAACTTTATTACATATTTGGGTGCCATACATATGTCTTCCCTTTGTTTCCTTGTGAATTGCTTACCTAATCTCTTCCCAATCTTTTCTAATCTCCTCTGACTGATTCCTATAGTTATCCTGCAGTATTTTATATGCCCTGCTAATTATCACTTTAATAGCAGTTTCCGTTCCAGATTAAATTAAAAACTCTACCACAGCAGGTCTTTCACTTAGGATTCCTTTCTCTGTGCCTGTACTCAGATATCAGTCCACGATAGGGGAGGCAGTCTCTAGCCTGCAGCTGAAATGTCTTCCAATTCTATTGCCTTTCCTTCTCTAGATACTTGCTCCTGACACCTTGGTTCCTTTAATGTGACTAGTTTTGATATCATTTTTGATCTAAGAGCTAACTTATGCAAGCCTTTAAAGGTTAAAGAATAAGAATGCAATTTGACTTTTTTCTAAACTACTGGAAACCTTATGCTGGAGGATCTTCTGAAACTAACTCTACTGATAAAAGCTAATTTCTCTCCTTTTTGAATTTTTAACTTTTTCTTTGCAGTACCAACAAATATAGTTTTGAGTCCCATGTCTCATATGAATGCATAATAAACATCACCATTGTTAAAGTCTAAGAACTGCTATATTTGTTTAAGAAACTACTCTAAAATGTGTTGTTATATAAGCTGGGAGTTATTAAAATAAATAAATTTTCTTGGCTTTATCATTACTGTATAATCAATTGCACTATGATCTGATAAAGGACATGCAATCAACTTTAGCTTTTCTATTTTAGAAACAAACCATTTGAAATACATTCATTTCTTGAATGTGTACCAAATCCATAAGAGAAAGTGTAAAACATACAATTTTATGCAGATAAGTTAGTATTTCTAAGCAAGTCAGTAAAATGTACCAAAGCCTTATCTGATGCTGAAATTCCATGTTTATTAATTGTAAAAGCTTAATTTTAAGTATGTAGTTACATTATACTGCCATGATTATACTTCTAATCATATTCAAAGTTAAAATTTTCAGATACTTCCTAAAGAATTTTGTGCCATGTCCCAAAATCCTATATACATTTTCTAAGGTTTTTATTCTTTTTTATTTTTGATATTCAGTAATTACCTTATAGATCATACCTTTACAATCATGGTACAAAGTCAATAACCCTAGGCATTATAATAGCATTTCTCCATAAGATTGATGCTCCTCTTCTTTAAGGCTATAACTTGCTGGTATTGTGTATTCCTGTGTGTTTAATCTAGTAATATAACTTTGCAATAAAAAAGTTTCTTGTGAAAAGGCCACTTGTGCTTTATGGATTTTTTTATTGTTTAAACCACCTCTGTTACTTCGACTGTTGAAGTAATTTATGTTTAAAGAAATACAATTTAAATAAGTCATATCAGTCACATACATATTGCTATTACTAATTACTATCATAGGATTGCCACAATAAGCCAGGTCCTTAAAATAATGGCTGTACAAAAAAACAAAAAGGAAAACTATTGCCTGAAAGCTTCTTTTATTTGACACAGACACAAAAACATGTGATAACAATATTAAAGATAACTAAACTAATGATTATCTTCCATGGAAATTAAACTTCCTAGTTTGAACAGAAATCCCATTCAAATGACCCTTTTAATTCATTTACACCCACTATGCTGGTTACCCTTACTTTAAATATGTAAATGACTATATAGACCATCAAATGAACATATTATAATGGTTATAAGCATCAGATGCAACAGAAGACAGACAAATATCCCAGCTGGGTGCAATACCATCTCACAGCTGGTTACTATAACAACCGGCACATATGTGCACTTTATATTCCTGCCAGGATGCTGCCTTCCACTAAAGAGAAGACTCATTAAAGTGAACAAAATGTCAAGTTAAGAGGCACTATTATTTTTTATTTTATTTATTTATTTCATTTGTTGACCGGGTAGTATCAGACTGGGCCAGGAGGCTATTTTCAGTGAAGACACGGGAGAAAAGCTCCAACATTTCCCAAATGAGAAGTTAAGTACAATACATAACTTCTCAGGTGAAACAGGAGTAGCTAAGAAGCTAAGCTACAACTAAATTATAACATGTTCATGGTTCAGACTCATACATTTAAAGCATTAGACTTTAACTTGAAAGAAAGGCAGTATCTGGCTAGGGAGAAGCAATTGAAATTTCAGCAAACAGTTACTGCTAGTTAACATACAGTGTTTACATAAAATAAAACACATATTAACAGACTGTTCTCCTACATTACTGGATCTCCAGTTGAGAGCAAATGTACTATGGAAGCTTGCAGTTAATTGAGCAGGTGAGAACAGTAGATTGAAGAGGATGTCACAAGGACTAATATTGTGGGAGGGTGGAAAGGTGTTATTAGCCTGGGTTATAGCAGGAGCAGAGCCAATGATTTGCTAAGTGTTCTTTTAGGAGTTTTTTGAAATTATGACCTTTTTTTGTGATATATTCTAGCTCAACAATGGTTTAAAATTACTATAAGGGAAACAGCCTTCCCTAGACTTGTTCCTGCCACTTAGAACCATCTTCCAAGTGAAGTAAAAAAATAAAGAATCTATACAACAGTTTAAATCAGCATTAAGAAAATACCTTAAAATGAAGCCACTGATGCATGTCTCAGAGACACTGGCTAATATACTTCTGTGACTGAATTTCACAGTGTCTAGAATAATGTCTCATTTTTAAAACTGACCAGAACCATTTTTTGTAAACTGAATGCTTAGCAATTGCAAGTACTGCAAATACTGTTACTGCTTACATCTATGTACTAGTCACTCCCGCAAATACTTGTACAATAATCAGTTTAATCATACTGTATGTGTACATTACTTTACCGTTCTACTTACTGAACTTTATATAAGTTCTCAGGTTGTGACTGAAAAGTTTTAGAAGATCAGCTCACCATCCTTGTAAACAAATAGCTCTAATTAAATAAATAACATATAGAAAAACTAAATGACAGTGATAAAAACCCATTTTTTTACATCTCACTTATCATACAGTAGTTTGGGTTCACAGGTAGTTACCAGATATGCATTCATGGAGACTACTGAGGAACCTATCCCAGTTTTCCAAAGGTCCCTGCTCAGAACCACATAGCAGGCTGACAAAGGCTGAAGGAATCAATCCCTGAACCACAAGAAACAGCTTGCCAACAATTCATAGTATTGATTTACCACTGTTCAAGTTCCATTTTCTGTAAGTCATTATAACAGATAATAGATTGTTGTCACACTGCATTAATAACCCTATCTGAATATTATTAAAACAAAAGGTTGCCAGTTAAAGCAAATAAAAGATTATTCTGACATCATAATTAAAACACAAAAACAGCTTTCCAATCTGTCAAGAAAAAAATCCTGACAAGTGGCAACCATGTAAAACCAGTATAAAACACAGAATATGACATTATGAGAAAGGAGACAAAACAGAAGTGAATAACTGTGTGTAAACATATTGCTACATACGTCTGTATTCAAAAATAAACAATAGTTGCATATAAATATAATATATCTTAAAAAGTCACTTAGATACTTCTTTAACCATTATAATTTAGATTATTGTATAATTTATGTCACACTGTTAACATTCATATGTTGTTTCATCAAGAAAAAGATTATGGGCAGTATTCATAGTCGCTTGTGCAAATGATTGAGGGATATTCCTGATGCTTACAAATAAGCATAGCAAAGGTGCAATTCATAGAGGCCATTTATGCTAACATGTAAGGCCTGAAAAATAATGAGATGGAAATGAGAAGTGTGGTTTTGCAATTCATAGTTCGACTTCCCTATGGTATACACATCCATTGTTAAATGCGATGCTTTGCCTTTGATATTGGAATTGCAATCAAAGGACTTGTTTGTCCAAGTATGCACAAACACATTCCTGACACACAAATGAATTATTTCCTCTAGCAACCCCTTCAGTAAAATGTCCTACTATGCACAACCACTAAAATGAAACATTCATTCAAGTGACCCCTTCAGTAACATGCCCTAGTATGCACAAGCAGCAAATGAAACATTCACCCATGGCACCCCTTTAAGTAAGATGCCCCAGAATGTACAAGTACCAAAATTAAACATTTCCCCAAGTGACCCATTTAGTAAAATGTCCAGGTATGCACAAGCACTAAAATTAAACATTTCCCCAAGTGACCCATTTAGTAAAATGTCCAGGTATGCACAAGCACTAAAATTAAACATTTCCCCAAGTGACCCATTTAGTATAATGTACAGGTATGCACAAACACTAAAATTAAACATTTCCCCAAGTGACCCATTTAGTAAAATGTACAGGTATGCACAAGCATCAAAATTAAACATCTACCCAAGCGACCCCCTCCATCCCAAGTAAAACTGTCCAGGTATGCAGAATCACCAACTCCGCTCCACTTGCATCTCTGTATTCTAACTGAAACCTGTTGCTTTCTGGCATAACTTCAGGATTAGTTACACACTTTGCATGTAACTGTGCTCACTACAGATTCAGGTCTATGAAGTGAACTCATGTGCATCCATGTAAAGCCCCTTAAAAGAGTAGTATGTTTCCCTCTATCACTTATACATTAACCATGCTACACATTTCCAATAGGGGCTGTGTTCACAAAAAGTCTTCTACACCACTTCAAAAAATGCAAAACCCATACCACCCTATGTATTTAGCACATTTAACCTCACATAACATGCTTTATCTGTTTCCATACCTTTCTGAAACCTCACACTGTGCTCTGTTCACTCATCCAACAAGGAAGTTCTTGATATATGGAGAATATTAAGTACTTGACATGTTTTTTTTCTCTCGTAATATTTGTCTTATATGGCAAAATACAAGTGACGAGTTGGCATAGTTCTTTTAATTATTTTATCATCTGGACGTGACACATACAATTTAGCACACATTCTGGTATTATTAAAACATTTTACTTAGATATTGTACTTAAAAGGAAAGTGAACATTTCAGAGCATACTTTGACTGGAAATCAATTGACAGCAACATCTATGTAAGGTGAACACATGGACTCCCTTCACCTGCCATGGTTGAAGAAAAACATCATATAAGGGAAAATGCCAGGATAAGCAGAGTGACTAAAGATGATAATTACTTTACGTTGAAAAGTCATAAATTGAGGGAAAGAATAGTCATGAGGGGCTATCCTGAATATTTGATTCACCAAAACACAACCCTAGTCGAAGGCAAGGGGAATTGTAAACTCTTCATGCTAATTGAAAATACATATGAAGGAGGTTGGCACAGTAAAAGAAAAACAAATAGTGAAAAATGTGGGGCCAAAAAACTCATAAATTAAGCAGATGCCAGTAGTATTAAAAGAATTATATCAGACAACCGGAAGATTTTGGAAAGTGTGATGATAAGAGGTACTGCCAGCTATGCCAGCAGAAGTAGGACAGTGGATGTGTAACATATGCCAGCACAGCTAGCTGGAATTTAGTATATCAAACTGATTTGTATAGATGCGTGTGTTGAAAAATGTATTGGTAAAGCTGCTTCTGTTAAGAATGCACCAACAGTGGGCCCTGACTATGCTGTAACTGAATTAAATGTGCATGTTTTAACAGAGGATACTGGAAGAGAAGAGGTTAATCTCAGTCCTAGCTAACTTTGAAAAACAGATTAAATTAAATTAGGCCATAAAGATTGCATCTTACAGTTCTGGTTGCAGCCGCAGACGATAACTGGGAAACCAAGTATTAGGAAGCCTTCCTTATTGTCTCTAGTAGAGTGCTAATTGCTACTCTGGAAGGGTAGAGGTTTGAAATTGTTTTTTGACTTCCAGGAGCTGCAACAGATCTGAGCAAAGATCTATCTGTGTGTATGGTATCCCATGGGTGCTGAAATCCTGGCAGCTTCTGCAGTTGGTGATAGTGTGGTAAAGAGTCAGATGACCAGATGTGATGTCATTCTGTAAACTGTCCAGAAATAATATTTAGATTCTCAGTCAGATGGGGCAGTCTTTTTCCTGGAACATGACACAGAAGGATTCTTCACCTACTTCATCTTGCCTTGCGCCAGTAAGTGAACAGGGAATAGTGCTCTTTAGATTAGTCAGGAACTATAGTGAGATTAGTTAAGTACTGTTTTTCTGTAACTGTGTGATTCTAGTCATCTGTGTTATTTTAATATTTCCTGCGAATGAAACTCTGGTGTTTACTGCAAATAGATATTTAGAATTTTCATGTTCTTTTATTATTTATTATTAAATATATTTAGACTTCTCATTGTGGCTAGTTGTTTTAGAAAATATTTAAGTTTTGAGTGCATTTGCATACATTTATTTGGTGATTGCTATGGCCACACCTGAAAGTCTTGCTGTTTGGTCAGCATTACCATTTGTATTAATATTAATTTCACTCAGTATAACTGGATACCCTTTTAAGAGTCTTATAGTAATTGTCTGGTGGCAAAGAATCTATCTTATAGTTTGGACAAAGTTGGTAGAGCAGGTAATCTGTGCCAGCCTTTCCTAGGTATGTGTGTGCGAAAATGAAATCTCAAAGAGTGTGTGTGTGTCAGTTAATTGGGGCAAGGACATGAAGCATTGGTTTAACAGAGAGTGGTGGTGGACTTGGCTGGGACACTCAGCTGAGGACTTAACTCTGCAGCTGTGACAGTGGTGAGTCTTACTGGGGACCTGGGGAGAGACAGAGAGAGAAACCTGGACCCCGAGCTAAGTGTGTTCCTTGTGTGCTCTTAAGGGAAATTGTGCTTGATGTAGAGAGGTCTGCATCTGGAAATACTGAGTATATCTATTTATATTCCATGTAAACGTCCCTCTCCAGTGTCAGTGGTGGAATTCAGGCTCCTTGATTACTGGCCCAGAGTAGGGATGTCAAAGAAGGGTTTCTAGCTATGACCAAAGTGGTGAGAAAGAATCCAGAATTTGTTTTTGAAGGAGGAAAGACCCTGATGAACATTTTAGCAAAGAAAATAAAATGTATAGTGAAGGATAGGGACATGCAAATGTGCATGAACTGCAATCAATGCAAGTATCTTGTTCAGGCACAATTAGAACAGTCACAAGATATACCCAAGTACTTTATTCAAAGCAAATGTAGCTGTTCAGTACAAAGCTTTATAGTCACTGCATGCATCTAGAAGGATAAGAGGTGTTAGAGAAAAAATGTATTTCTCATGATTATTCTTCAAAAAATGCATACTAACTTACAGTTTCTTCACAAATGAATTGCTTAATAATTGTTTGTGTTAAAAATGATATGTAGTATGGATGTATAGTTATGCAAACCACATATACTTATTGTAAGTTCTAAGTGTTTTACAACTGCATTCTAATATCAAGCTGCAAGTGTATTAACAGATGACTGAAGGTAATGAAAGTGCTGAAGGAGCTAAGAGATTTTATTATGATCCACAGAGTCTGGTTCTGGAATGCCCAGGAAGGGAGGAAAGAACACAATGTGAAAGAGATTTTGTTTTATGGGAGCCATGGCCTTTCCAAGCTGGGATGGGTAGTTACAAGGAATGTTGGGGAGATAGCATATACTGGTACCGAAATATACCAGACCAGGTGGCTTGTGATTTTCTAAAATATTATTGCTGCGAAAAACATGGTTAAGTGTTCACATGCAGCACGAAGCGAGAAGCACTAGGGTCTGCAGAGACCCTATTTGTTAACTAACATGAAACGTCAGAATTCTGCATGCATGTTACTGGTAAGGAAAAGTATAAAAAATGTATGATTTTGCTGCTTGACGAGACTGATTTGAAAACTATGTGAAGGCAGTCTCCCAGTGCTGTCATCTGGTGGATTTAAATAAAAGAGGAAATGTTTTGCACATCGTAAAGTGTTATACTTGAGTAAAGGCTAACAGATAATTAATGTTATTTATGTAAGTTTTAACTACACTTTAACATTTTGGTGTCCTGTTCATAATCTGAACTTTGGTATTGCTGCAGAACAGTGTTGAATGAATTATAAGGGCCCAGCACAGAAAGTTCTTCTGTGAATGTCACACTGTTTTGTATGGAATAGTCAGAGGTTCGGATACTTAACTATTTGGGGTGTGCAAACATATTAGGCTAGAAATGGGAAAATGGATTTGTGGAAAATGTTTTTTTTTTTTTCTTCTCTTTCTTTTCCCTTTTAGAAAAATGCAGTTAAAAGTAATAGTTGAAATGTGTTCATTGTGTTGTCAATGACTACATTTGCTTTTTAAGTGTATGACGTTTATCATTTTGTTAAATGACTGAGCTGCTTGTTAGGTATATGGTGTTTACTGTTTGTTAAATGACAGAAATATGCTTGTTAGGCATACATAAAGTAATAGTGGGCAGTTCCCACAAGAAATAAGGAAAAGTTTATTAATGTGTATGTGCATACAACAAAAAGGGAAAATTAACAAAAGGAGGTGCCTTGTGTCGACAGCGTTACCCTCAAGATTATAGTGGGAGGATCCCACAGAAAACAAGGAAACGTTTAATGTGTATGTGCATATAACAAAAGGGAATGTAACACAAGGAGGCACCTTGCATTGAGAGCAGTACCCTCAAGGCTTAAGGTAAGAGGCATGAGAGATGTTTTGTGTTGTTTAATGTATGACTGATGTTTTATGTTGTTTAATGTATGACTAGAGAGAAAAAAGCTAAAGTTAAATCAAATTCATGAGCTACAGTATGTTGGGAGAGATGTGTGTGTGTGTGTGTGTGTGTGTGTGTGTGTGTGTGTGTGTGTGTGTGTGTGTGTGTGTGTGTATAGTTAAATCAAATTCATGAGCCTACATCATGTTGGGACATAGGTGTGTGTGTGTGTGTATAGTTAAATCAAATGCACAAACCTACATCATACTGGGACATAGGTGTGTGTGTGTGTGTAGTTAAATCAAATTCATGAGCCTACAGCATGTTGGGACATAGGTGTGTGTGTTGTATCAAATTCATGAGCATATAGCCTGTTGGGACATAGGTGTGTGTGTTATTAAATCAAGTTCATGAGCCAATAGGATGTTGGGACATAGGTGTGTGGGCTAGTAAATCAAGTTTATGAGCCCATAGCATGCTGGGACATAGGTGTGACTGTGTGATGACGAAATCCCTACTCTTTCCCTCCCTGAATGGTGTGTGGATTGATATAGCTATTTTCTTTCCTCTAAAATGACAGGATCCAGGATCTAGGCTCTAAAAGGTAAGTCTTAAAAAATGGGTACAAAGATAAGTAAGCATGAGCAAATCCTTGCAAAGGGAACACCTGCATATCAAAGTCCTGAAAAAAGAACATCTGCATATTTTATGTATCATAATTATGGTAAAGAAAGTTGTAAGTATTTGCATGAGCATTTTCAGCTTACTAAGAACTGCTCTGGTGGGATATTTCCATTAAATGGAACTTATGATTGGGATACATTAATGAAACTGAAAGGTATTTTGGAGAAAAGAAAAAGTAAGTTGGGAATAAATGGCAGTATTTTATTCTTGGTACACTGAAGTGCTTAAAAGGGAAAAGGTGTCAGCATTAAGAGGATTACAGGATGATAATAAAAAAACTGTTGCAACAGGTAAAAGAGGTTAAGAAGGCAGTATAGACTAGTAAAAATGGATCCCTTTATACTATTTTGGCAGGTTTAGAAAGCAGAAACTTATAAACAGGATAGTAATCCTCTAATGGCTGCTGCACTCCAACCTCCATATGTACTGGTACCTATTACTCCTGTACAAGATTCTGCTGTTTCTCAAACCTCTGCATTTTGAACAAAAGGTCAGCATGGTACTGTTACATCTCAGCCTTGTTCCCCTGTTCAACCCTCATCTTCAGAACAGGCATCTTCTTCTTCCTAGCATTCTCAACACACTTCTACCCTAATAACAAGAACTCTAGTATTTGAGACTCCTGTGGCTCAACACAAGCACTCACATAATAGGGTAAGACAAGAGGCTATTGTCTCTAGAGAGGATCTTTTGGCACCTCTTTAAAAAATGTTGGGGGCTAATACTGACTTGTATGCTATGTCTAAATGTTTTCCAACTAAAAAATATCCATTAAGGTTTAAGGAGGAATTAAAAAACTAATAAAATGTTACAACCCTACCTTGACAATTTAAACCAGCTGCTTTGGCCAGCTACTTTAAATGAAATAAGAAAAGAGTTTCTTGAAAAGGCTAAAATAATACATTTTACTCTTGCATGAAATGCGCCTACAGATAAAAGGACTGAAGTGTGTCAATTTAGGACTGATTGGTCTAAGATACAGGCATGTAAGCAAAATAAAGGGAAAACCCCTGCAGACTGAGTCATCTTAAAGCAGTGCTTGCTAGACATTCAGAAATACCAGCCACAAAAGAACAAGCTAAACCAGTTATTGCAGCTGCTTTTGTGCAGGGTTCACAAGCCCCTGTAGCAAGTAAAGCAAGTGCTTATAGACTGGCAGGAAAAATACTTTTAAGTGCTGCAAATCAGCATACTGACTATAACAGGGTAATAAAACAAAAATAAATCTTGACCCTTTGCTGGCAAGAGATCAAAAGGGACCCCATGTTAAAGATGTAATAAATGAAAAGGAAATTCCATTCCTGTTGGACACTGGAGACACTAGGTCTGTATTAAAAGTTACTTCAGATAGTCAAATACTAGTATCCAAACAAAGTAAAGGCAGTTGGTGTAACAAATGCTACTGTTACATATCATGATTCAAAGCCTATACCAATTTCTTTAGGGCCGATTGAAAAAAAGGCATTCTTTTATTTTAAGTACTACTGTATCAGTAAATTTGCTAGAGAGAGAGAGACCTGTTATGCAAACGGGGCTGTGCTGTTTACTGCATACCAGAAGGGTTATCCAACAAATCACTGGAACCTCCACGATGGATAGCAGCAACAGATTTTATTGTATAAAACAGAACAAGCGCTTTCACGCACCTAACAAGTGCGCTTCATCAGGTTGTAGTGCTTAGGAATAAGTGTTGCCATTATATAGTTATGGCATACGCCCTAATTAACAAACATTTAGGCAGGTAAAAACAATCTACACAAATTTAACAATCACTAAAACTTCATTAAGTACAAATACCATAATTAATAGAGAATTTATATATAATTCTCAACATCCTTTCCACTGATATGACAAGAAACAAAAAACAAAAAACAAAAAATATAATAAAAATATATAATAGGATTTCCTTCCATTCAAAACATCTATGCATAGGCACAATCAATTAGATTCATACTATATGTATACTTTTTGTTCCTAATATTCCTATGTTAAGAAGTTAATTATATAAAAGTCTTTCACTAAAGCATGATTTATTTCAATTACTATATCGTAAATTCTAAAGGGAACCTCATACTGCATTTCATGTGGGGATGGCTTTCCCTACCAGAAAAAACTATCAGTATGTAGAGGCTGATAGAAACACAAACATGCTATATGACCAAATTAATAGGAAAGGAAAGCAAAAAGGGTGGAAGAAAGAAGAAGGAAGGGAAGGGGAAAGGAAAAAGATGGTATGGAAGGGATAGTGAAAAATGGATCGGAATGAAGAGAAAGGAATGGAGAAGGGAAGGGGAGGGGGGGGAGAAAGGAAAACAAAAACAAGGGTGAGGAAGGGGGGGGGAGAAAAAGAAAAAGAAAACATAAAGAAAGAAGGGGAAGGGAAATGGGGCAGGGAAGGGAAGGGAGGGAGAAAGGGGGAAAGGGGGGGGAGGGAAGGAATGGAAAAGGAGAAGGGAAAGGAAATGGACAAGGAGTAAAGGTAAAAAAGATGTAAAATAAAATAAAAAGGACAGGAAAAGAATAAAACAAATATACTATAAGAGAGAGGAAAGGTAGAGTATAGCATTATAAGGCCGGATGGCCAAAACCTATTATATAAATAATTCAATGGCATAGTAAACCTCCTATATATTTCATACAGGTATATATCATAGTCAGCTATACTGGTATGTTAAAAATATTTCATAATATCTAAAAACAATTATAACTGTCATGCACATGCAATAAAACAGGTTTTTAAGTGTAAAATATAAGCTTCTCAAAAACACATATAAACATAGGTCACTTGTTGTCTTTAGTATAATTCTACACTTCGTGTCAAACACATAAAATATGTGGCACTAATATTCTTTCATAACAGCGCTGGTCTGATACTAAGAGCTGTATTTAATCCTGGCTCAATATGTGCCCTGAGTGTTAAAATCCATCTCAGTTCATATAGCTCTAGAGTACCTAATTTGTTACCTTCTCTCCTGTTGGGGTATAGTATCTGTAGGACTCTGAATTTGAACATGTGGGATGGGAAAGATTGACAATGCCTAGCCAAAACGTTGTTTATATTTAATTTCCGTATATCATATATATGGTTGTAGGCTCGATCTCTGAGCCTACGTGTTGTCATACCCACATAATAAGCTTCACAGCCCTCACACGTGGCCAAATAAATTATGTTTGTGGTGTCACATGTGGCATAGAAATTCGGCGTGAAGCTAATACCAAGTTCCATATTCTCATATGGCTGCTCATCAGTAATGTACTTGCAGACACAACATTTTTTACAGGGGAAGGTTCCTTGTCTAAATTTAGTCCTTATGTCTAATGGTATATGGAACACTTTTTCTTTACATAGTAGTCTTTTCAAGTTTAGACAATTACTATACCTAAAGCTAGGGTATTCACCCACTACATTCTTCAGTTCCTTATTCATGCTAAGCAATTTCCAATTTTTATGTATAATCTCTTTTATATACTTGACATCATTAGTAAATTTGATGTCATATTGCACTATGTCTTTATTACGTCTATTGGAATGTCTATATGGACCTTTCCTAAAATAGGTACTACAAACCGGACTAATTCTATCCTTAGAGCTCGTAATCAATTGGATAGGATAGCCCCTATTCATAAAACACTTTGCTTGAAAATCCAGAAGGCGATCACTATCTTCAATATTATTGCACAGCTTGGTTACTCTAGCCATCTGATTTCGTACAATGTTGGGGAAAATGTGTCTCGGATGCATACTCTCATAATGGAGTATGCCATTTTTCCAACACGATTTTCTGTATAGGGATGTTGTAAATTTATTCAAAACATTCTTTGTTATGGTTACATCAAGATAATTAACACTAATTGATGAAAATTCATACGTAAATCTGAGGAAAGAGGTAGTTGATTCCATTTACTCAACAAAATCATGCAAGGATTCAGCATTACCATTCCAAAATAGGAGAATATCATCTACAAATCTCCTATAATAAATGGCATTGGCAACGAAGTTCTCATTATTGAGTATATGAGTCCTCTCCCATTGATAAACTGCTATGTTTGCATAGACATTAGCACAGGGGGTGCCCATGGCTACCCCCCATGTATGTCTATAAATCTTATCTTGGTACATAAAGATGTTATTACTAAGTATCAATTCTAATAGAGTGCAAATAATGAACTGCTCATTATGACTAACAATATTATGCTCATTTAGGCAACTCCTAACAGCCTCGATGCCAAACTCATTGGGTATACTCGTAAATAAACTCTTTATATCCAGAGTAACCATTAGAGTGTCAGAATTAATTTTTTCAAGCAAAAGGGTATTTTCAACATCTTCTAACAGTTTAAACGAATTTTTTAAAATGGTAGGTACCATTTCTATCAATGGAGATAGTTTAAACTGCACATATTGTGATGCATTCTCTGTTACCCATGACTGGCCAGATACTATCGGCCGCACTGGTGGGGGATGTATCCCTTTGTGTATTTTGGGCAACCCTTTAATAATAGGAATTAACGGGGCCCCAATGTCAAGAAACTCATACAACTGCTTATCAATGCATCTAGACATTAGAAGATCGTAGATCGTATCTTGAACATTCCTAATAATCAACGTAACCTCAGATCTACTTATTAAAGAATATGCAGCATCATCATTCAGCATCTCATTCATCAAGTTGTTATAGAAAAAGGAATCCATTATTACAACCCCCCCCCCCCTTTATCTGCAGGTCTGAATATTAGACCATCATCATTGCATAAAGAATCCAAGCTGTGCCTCTGCATTTCATTCATATTGACAAACAGTCTTTTATGTCTTTTCTCCTTGTAATAGGCATAAAAGTCATATTCACAAGCTCGTAAGAAACACTCAATAGAGCCTGGTAGAGGTGGTACGAAGGTGCTTTTCCTTTTAAGGGTAGTGGCTTTGAACATATGTTCATTATAGTCAGAATCTTTATAAAGAAGCTTTAAAGCCACTTTCCTGGTAAATTTGCGGAGCATTATTAATGTATCCGAAAGTTCACTGCCTCGAGAGGGAATAAACGACAATCCCCTGTTTAGCACCGAACATTCAGTTTCAGTTAACATTCGGGATGATATATTGAAAAATAAAGTGTTCAATATTTCTTCTTCCTGCTCTCCCAGTTGTCGCCTGACATCTTGCGTTTCCCCCTTCCCCTGCTGGTGGACCGCATCTGTGCTCAATGCTTGTATGGAAGCGGGGAGTTTAAAGTAGATGCCGCTTTGGGAGCAGTGTTCTGCGCAAGCATACCTTCTTTCGGTCTAGCCCCTCCTGTTGTATGTTTTAAACCCTGCTGATTACAGGGTAACGAGGAAGTAGATGAAGTGATATCCACTTCAGATTGAGACGAGACAGATACGCCACTGTTGGAAACATCATTCTCTAAATTACTATTATTGGTAGTGCTGGTGGAGCCATTAACTACATCCTTATTCATTTCATTAGTCCCTCCTGAAGCTACTGCTTCAGTAAATCTCGGCCATAAGAAAATGTTGCCGGATTGAAAATCATTACAGTCTCGTCTGAGTTTTCTAAGTTTCACTTGCTCCAATTTATTACTATAGAATGTTACTTGTGCTAGCATATTATTTAACTTAGATATACAAAGTTCACTCTTGTATTTCACAGTCATATTTTTATGCTCACCTTCAACTTTGCTTATGAGTTCACTCTCTATCGGCTGGAAATAATCAATAAGCAACCTCAGATAATTGTTGCCGAGATCTAGATTTAATTGCTGCCATCTTCGTAGGAGCTCTGGGTGAGCCTCCCCATAGCTCGGCATGCAGAGGACGCGCATGCCTCGCGGGATAACCTTGAAGTGCAAGCACGCCTCCAGGTGCTTCCTCTGCCAAATAAGCCTGTGGAGTTTGTAGAGGTCATACCAGAAGGGGTGAACAGCGCAGTGGTTAACACGGTCACCTCACAGCAAGAGGTTCTCCAGTTTGATTCTCAGCTGGGATGCCTTCTGTGCGGAGTCTGCATGTCCTCTCTGCGTCTGCACGAGGTTCTTCCAGGTTTCTTCCCACATTCCAAAGCTCCACTGACAATAGGGTCTGTCCTAGTCGGACTTCCACATTCAACAAATGTTAAGTAAATAAAATACATTTTCCAACAGAATCAGAGAGGGAATTAGCAATCTTAGCAGAAGCTAAGGAACAGCCTTTTGAAAGCATACAGACAACTAAAAACTGCTGCAGCATGTACCTACTAATGTATGGTTATGAAGTAGGTATACTAAAATCTGCAAAACTAGAAAAATAAAATTGAATCCATCAAAACCCCTCCCTAAACTTCCACAGTATCCACTGAAATCAGAAGCACTGCAAAAAAAAAAAAAAAAAACAACCCCCCCCCCCCCCCAAAAAAAAAAAAACAAAACAAACAAACCTGTAATTCGGTCTTTAAAAATACAAAAAAAAAAATGTCAGCTAAAAGCCTTTATAATACTCCTATTTTCCCTGGTAAAAAATGCTTATATGTTCGTGCAAGATTTGAGGGCTGTAAACAATGCAGTATTACCAACTTTTCCTGTGGTTAAAAATCCAGCAATGATACTTAATTGCATACCACCTACAGCCAAATATTTTTCTGTAATAGACCTTTGTTCAGCATTCTTTTCTATACCTATACACCCTGAAATCAGTTTCTGTTTGATTTTACTTATAAGGAACGGTAGTATAACCTGGACACAGCTGCTGCAAGGATACACTGAATCTCCTTCATTATTTTCTAAAATTAAAAAAAAAAAAATTTTGAAGGATTTGACATTTCCAGGTGGGTCTGTGTTAGTGCAGTATGTCAATAATTTACTAATAGGTTCATAGGTTGGTACTAGGTTATCGGCCCGAGGGCCTATACATAACAATTCCCTGGCTATTTCTTCCCACAATATTTACTTCCCTGGACCCCTGTCTAGCAGGGTGACTGACGTGATCCCCGGGGTGAATTTCCTATCTCCCATCCAATTGTCAAGGTTCCTTTTGAAGAGGGCCAAAGAGGCGCTCTGCTTGACATGTATGGGCAGTCTATTTCAGAGTCTGGGGAGTCTCTGGGTCAGGAACCTATCCCTCTAGCATGTTTTGTCATTGTGATGACAAGGTTTAGATTCCTGGAGCGTGTGGCTCTGAGGGATTGGGATTTATTTAAGTGTAGCATGTCCAACAGTTTTGGGTTTGACATGGCCTTTTATGTTAAGCAGAGATCACCTCTGAATAGACGATATGCGACAGAGTATATCTGGAGTTTTTTTAGATGGCCAGCATAGGAAATCTACTTTAGGCCTGTGATTCTTTTAGTGAGGTATTCCTGCGGCCTTCCCAGTTGTTGCAGATGTCTTGAGAGGTACATACCAAATGGGATGTTGTATTCTGTAATGGGTCTAATAAAGGATGCGTACAATGGGACAATGACCTTTTTTCTGGATGAAAAGCCTGATTCTTTCAGCAGCAGTGTTAGCAGCATAGCCTATATCTTTTAACTATCCATGCAGAAAAAGGAAACAAGGTGTTAAAAGAAAAATTACAGCTATGGTTACCTGTGGTACATTATCTTGGTCATTTTAATATCTCAGGGTAGGATCTTTCAGTTGCTGCCCCTCATTCTATATCATCTTTTCTTACTTAAGATGAATCTCAACCTCTCTTGACTGCGTGTCTAACGAAATATGAATGGGCACCCTTTTTTTCTGATCCGTTTCTGTACTACGCTTTTCTGTTCTAAATCTGGCATCTTTGTTACCTACTGCCGAGGATGGTAAACAGCATGATTATATGTGTGAGACTAATTATCTGCTTTCTCCTAAGAAGGACTTAAAGAATACTCCTATGCACAATGTTGAATTAAATCTGTTTCTAGATGGTTCCTGTGAAAGAGATCAAAACGAAGATTTGGTCACAAAAATAATATTTTGCTTTAACAAAAAAATAGTGTCTCTTTTGTTGTTAAAAAAAATTATTATTGTTTAGTTAAATGGAGTGCCCATGAAAAGGTTATAGATACTATGTCAAAAGAAAATAATTTAGCAGATCAAGCTGCTAAAGGACTTTGTGTAAAATTACATGTGATTTTTATTGCAAGAATCTAACAGTGTTAGTTTGTCAAACTGAAGCATCACAGAGAAAAATTCAGAAGAGGCTCAAGGATGGATGCAGCAAATTCATCAATGGCTTATGGCGACATCTGGACAGCCGACTGGTAGTGCCTGCCTCCTTGCTACCTCACCTGGTAAAGGCATATAATTTACTAGACCATGCAGGTAAGGCAGCTTTATGTAATCAAATTACCCAAAGTTGGTATGCCACGTATGTCCCCTCTTTGATACTTCAGTATGTTAATAATTGTGCAATATGCTTAGGGCACAATATTAGCAAAAATGCAAACCTTAGGGCTGGATGCTTGCCACCACCTTGGGGACCTTTTGTTAATGTACAGTAATTTACAATATGTATTAGTAGTGATTTGTATTTTTTCTGCATGGGTAGAAGCTTACCCATGTCACAAAACAGATTCTGTAAATTTGGTGTACCTTGTACTATCAACAGTGACCACAAAAACTCATTTTAATTCCCTCACCAAGGAGCTATGCAATTTTTTTTAATAAGTTGCGTCTTCACTGCCCCAACCATCTGCAACCAACTGGATTAGTAGAAAGGGTTAATAGAAACTTGTGCTGAAACAAACCTTAAATGGCTAGAGACACTTCCCTTAGCATAAAAAGTACATTAAATACTACAAGAAAACAGAGTTCCTATGAGATATTAATGGGAAGACCCATGGTCCTTCCAGCTGCTCCCCTCCTGTCAAACGAAAACATTACCTTTAACAGATAATGTAAAAAAGTCTTTATTTCTTGCAGCAGTGGCATAAAACTGTAAGAAAAGCTCATCTACAGCTTCCTGACCAGCCCCTGTCACCAACTGCAGCCAGGTGATTGGGTTTATGTAAAAATCTTCCAAAAAAATAACTGTTTGAGCCCGAGGTGGAAAGGCCCTTTCTAGGTAATCCTCACCACCCTGACTGTGGTCTGCTGTGCAAGACTACCAATCTGGATTTACTCATCCCACTGTAAGAAGACCTGTTGTGTAGGTGTCCCCAGATAAATCATTGTTGCTGGTGAAAGAAGATTGAAGTCTGAAGGATGAATCATCTGCCGCAGTGAAGAATTAAGGAGAAAATCAACTCAAACAGCACTTCATGATGAATCCTGTCACAACAGGTACTTTTGCTTTGTTTTTGTGGCTGTTTCCTTTTATAACCTGGTAGACAGAACATAGTTTCTTGTTGGTTCTTCGACAATATTAGGTGGGTTTAAATGTGACAAACTGTTGGGTGCGTTTGCCTATACCTCATCATTCCAGGGCAGGGATTCCCATGATTCCAATTTCTGCATCATAGGTAACATTTCAGAAAGAACTTAGTGATACTAATCTAACCTGGCATTATTTGACAAATTTTTTCAAAGGTTGTGTCTCTCCAGCTTGCCACCACAAAACATGGAGAGACATAAAACTAAACTAATGTCTTTCGGCTTTTCCTGGTTAGGGGTCGCCACAGTGGAACTCTGGTCCGCTAATGATTGGCAGTGGATTTTTTTTTACTGTGTCGAGTTGCCAGCCCGACGCCCAACCTTCGATAAAGGCACAACCATTCACACACGCACCTACCTGCTTGTCTTTAAGCATCACTCGTCCACAGGGAGGATATGCAGACTCCACACATAAGGTGCTCCAGCCGAGAATCAAATGGGAGAACCTCTTGCTGTGAGGTGACGATGCTAACCACTGCACCACCGCGGCTATATGGGACTGTGCCAGTGGGAATCAGCAAATGTAATGACACTAGACATGAAAGTGTGTTGAACTCTTTACTGTTAAAAAAAAACTATGACTGGGGGTATGGCTTGGGCATGATAGAGGATCGTTACTACATTTGTGGTGATTGTGCCTACCCCTGGTTACACACAAACTGGTCAAGGTGTTGTTTTGTGGGCTATATTACTGATGCTATTCAGCATTTTGAAAACCCTACAGCAGGCAGACTGAGAAATAAGTGGGAAATCCACTGGGCAGAGTAAGTATTTTCAGCTTTTGTTCCTGTGTATGGAGTGCAAAGGACAATGCCTGAAATCACTATGCTTGCTCAAATTCTTCACGAGGTAGCTAACCATACCTCACATCACATTAGAATGACAAATAGAGAAATGACTGAAATGCAAACTGTGGTGTTACAAAATCGATTGGCACTTGACATAATGCTTGCTATGAAAGGGGGGTCATGTGACCTCATAGGAAGTCATTGCTGTTCTTATATTATTGACTATAATGATGAACAAGAAAAGTTGGCCAATTTCATGGAGCAGAGGGCCAAAGATCTGGACAGTTCTTCCAAGCAATGGACACTTTTTGGATGGTTGGGCAGTCTATTTGGTAACCTGGAAACTAGTATATTACAAGCTATCATTACAGTAATTGGTATTATTCTTTAATTGTTTTAATATTTTATGTTCTAAAGGCTGTAATCATAAAGTGTTTGATTGCACCTGCACATGAAATGCCACTTGTGCCTGATGATGAGCTTAAGATGAATATTATGATGCTGAAGCTCATTTTATCAAATTAAGAAAAATCAAATTATAATTCTGTATTGTATGACACTGATGGTCCACGGTGGTGGTGCTGCAGTAGCACTGTTGCCTCACAGTAAGACGCTGTCCGGTTCAATTCTCAGCTAGAGCGTCTTCTGCATGGAAACATGCGTGAATGGGCGCACCTTCGTTGAAGGTTGTGCGTCAGGGCTGGCAACTCGGCACATAAAAAATCAACTGCTAATCATTAGCGGACCGGAGTTCCACTGTGGCTACCCCTAACCAGGAAAAGCCGAAAGACACAACAACAATTGTATGACACTGATGGTGTCAAATGCATATTAACTTATAGTTTCATCACAAATTAATTGTTTAATAATTGGTTGTGTGAAAAATATGTAGTATAGATGTATAGTTATGCAAACCAAAGATATTTACTGTAGTTCTAAGTGTTTTACAACTGCATTCAAATATCAAGCTTCAAGTATATTAACAGATGACTGAAGGTAATGAAAGTGCTGAAGTGGTTAAGGGGATGTTACTATGATCTACAGAGTCTGGTTCTGGAATGCCCAGGAAGGGAGGAAAGAACACAATGTGAGAGACTTTGTTTTATGGGAGCTCTGACCTTCCCAGCTGGGAAGGGTAGTTACAAAGAATTTTGGTGATATAGCATGTACTGGTACTGAAACATACAAGGTCGAAAACAAGACTGGTTGCCAGGCCAGTGCACTTGTGATTTTCTAAAACATTATTGTTACTAAAACATGGTTGTTAAGTGTTCATGTACAGCACTAAAAGAGAAGCATGAGAGTCTGCACGGACCCTATTTGTTAACTAAAATGAAATGTTAGAATTCTGCATGCGTGTTACTAAGGAAAAGTATAAAAATTGGATGATTTTGCATCTTGGAGAGACTAATTTGAAAACTATGTGAAGACGATCTCCCAGTGCAGTCATCTGGTGGATTTAAATAAAAGAAGAAATGTTTTGCAGATCCTGAAGAGTTATTCTTGAGTCAAGACTAATAGGTAATTAATGTTATTTATGTATATTTTAACTGCACTTTAACAGAGGATGTATGAACATATGCACACTATCAAAATAATGGAAAAAGTGAATGCATTGCACATATATGCCATAAAAGGTATCAGCAGCATGTTCAAGATTGCTGTACTAGAAAAAGTTAATTCACTATCTGGAAGACAGAACTGAAAAGCTTCTTGACTGGAAAGAATGTACGGCAGGTAAGAACAAATGTTTGTCATGAGCTTGATGTGAATGATAATTGAGAATGTTAATGCATTTTTAATAGGACAAGTTTGCAGCACTTGATTACTAAGTCATGTGATAAGCCACTTGGCTGTTGCTAGGTTATAAAAAATGTAAGATCTGATTTGTTTCACAGTTTGATGAAGTCCAGGGTGGAAAAAGGTCTAACTGTGAATTTCAGATTTAGAACAAAGTTATAAGTGTGTGACTTTATAATTACTATTTTTGTTTTTATTTATAGGTTTATAGGTAGAGGTAAAGGGTTGTGGTTTTGCAATGAGCTTTTATTGATAACATATATAATGAGTTGTGTTTTATGTTTATGGCATTTCCAATTTTTTCATGTAAATAGAGTGACTTGCATCTGGTGGCCTGATGGGTTTCCAAAGGGTAGATTTGGCAGACTAGGAGAAACAGTTGAAAATGGCAAGAATGTTAAAATAATGGAATGTTCTAGGAATAATGGACATATGGATTGTGCGCAATATGTAAGATTTGCACTCAATTTATACCCTTGCAGTGAAGAGTGCAAAGTACAGACACCATAAAATATATTACTTCCTATACCAAGGGACTACCACTAAGCTGTTAGGTATTATAATTGACAACAACCTCACTTTTGATAATCACATTAATAACACTATTATCCAGAGATTAACTATTATTAATCACCCAGAGACTCCCTACACTATGGAACAGAATCCCAGTCCATGTGAGGCAGAGCCCCTCACTGACTCTGTTCAAGAGAAATCTTGACGAGTGGATGGGAGATCGTAGGTTTACCCCGGGAATCATCTCTGTATCACTGCTGGACAGAGGCACAGCAAACTAATGGGTATAGTATTCTCATCCTAAGGGGTGGTGAAAGCCACACACACTCTGGCTAGGCTTATAAATGCCCTAGGGCAGATAGCCTAGTATGAACCTATGACCCTATAAACCTATTAAAACCGTAAATAGAAAACTCGGCTCATTCTATAGAATTAAAAGCTTTTTAACTCCAAAGGCCAAAATTACACTCGCTCACGCTCATCTTATTTCCACTCTTCTTTATGCTTCACCCATATACACCAACCTAAAGAAAAATTATCTCACTAAACTAGCAAATGCATACAATAGAGTTGCTAGATTTGCTACTGGAAACCCATTTAGAACTCACCACTGTCAGAATCTACAACAACTAAACTGGCTGGAACTTAAAAACACGCTGATACTTTCCCAACTTACCTTTGTACATAGGATATTTTACCAACCAAAAAATACCCCTATACTTTCTGACCTTATTTCTCCCTATTCTAATCTAAATTCATTACGCTCCTCAAACAAACTTCTTGTGAGGTTAACTAAGTCTAACAACATCGCCGATGACAAACTATTCTCCAATACCATAGGTAAATACTGGAATCTTCAACCTACTACTCTAACATCTATTCCTTCACCCTTCCTCTTTAAACAAAAGCTCAAACAACATCTTAAAACACTCTGGTTATGCCCATGCATCAATCTCAACTAATCTTATGATTCTACTAATTACTCTTTTTTAATACCTTCTTTTACCTCTCTCTACTCACTCCCCTTGAGAAGCTAATCTCTAAAACTCCTTTGTTAATAGCCTCTGATATTAATTAATATAGAACTGTGCATGTGTATATATTTACTGAATCAATTATATCTTCATGAATGTTTTACTAAAATAGAACTCCCCTATCTTGTACTGTAAATAGAATTAGAGTAAGTGTCCTTCCTAGTATATATTCTCAATTAGTATAATCTAGATTGACCCATGTTTCTGTTTGTATTTTACTAACTATTTACTTACTTTATGTAAATCATTTGTTTTGTATTAACTTCAATGTGGAGCTTTTCTCCCCAGGCCTCTGCTGAAAATGGAAATGTATCCAGTTGGACTAGCCCGGTAAACAAATGTAAAATAAAATAAAAAAATAAATAAAATGTGATTTGAATCTTTCCACCACCTTTTTTCTACCATGTGATCTTGAGCAAGTTATTTAACCAGGGATTGTTTTAGGTCAATCAGGAGTTTGGACCAGCATCCTTAATGGTATCTTGAGCTACATTTTTAGTAACTGCATATGAACCTATGATATAACAATTTATTTATTTATTTCAGTTTGATGATCGGGGAGGCCCAGGGAGATAAGCTCCATGACACAATTACAATAACAAGTAAATTACAAGTAAAAAAATAAAAAAGTAAAAAATATTTAACAATAGTAAATTAAATCCATCATTAAGAAATAATTGTGCAGAACAGACATATAGTACGTGTTACAGTACAACGTAATGAATTTAGTATAAGTAGGTGTTGGAATAAAGTATAGATCTAGTGGTAGTGAAAATTTGTTCTATAAGCAGAGTGAACATAGTAAAGTATTTACAGAGAATGTATTAGTAATATAGAAGATGCAAGAGATGAGCAGAGTGATGAATTACAAAGTGGGAACTCATGTGGATGAAGAGCAGGGGCAAATCCACTTGGAGGAAAGGTATGAGTGAAGGAGGGATTTGAAGTTGGTGGGATTTGCAGTTTGCAGTGTTGCGGGGGGGGGGGGAGTTCCAAAGTTTGGCTAGAGAGTAAGATAGCAGGAATTGGCCAGGGGGCTGAGAGGGATTGGGAATTTGTAATAGGTTTTGGTTTTCTGACCAAAGTGAGCGATTTGGAATATACGTGGATAAAGTGTTGGAGAGAGCTGGACAGCTAGATGGTTTGAAGATGAGTTTGTGAGCTGTGGAGAGTTTTAGTAGGTTTAGGTAGTTTGGTAACTCAAGCCATTGGAGGGATTGGAGGGAGAGGCAGTGATGGGTTGAAGATTTGGAGTTGGTGGCAAATTTGTTGATTTTATTGTAGCAGGATTCTAACTTGGATGGTAAATCGAGTTGGAGATTGGTGAGCAGGGGAACACCATATGTGGGAGAGGGGAGGAGGAGGCTATGGTCTTTCTGGTTGCTGGAGTGAGGAAGCGGTTATGTCGATACAAAAGTCCTAATTGCTGATGAGTTTTTTTTTAATAGCGGTATTTATATGGATGTCAAATTTTAGGTGATCATCAATAATGACACCAAGGAGCTTTGTGTGAGATAAAGTTTCAATGAGGGTGTTGTTTTGGGTTAGTATAATGAAGGAGGAATTATCAATGGTGGACGTTCTGGATGGAGTAAATACCATTAGTTTACTTTTGGTTGAGTTTAGGGCAAGGTGGTTGATGTGCATCCAAGTTTCAGTTTTTGAAAAGGCTAATTGGGTTTTTAATAGTAAGTCCGAGGGGGTGTCAGCAGTGCAGATGACAGTCAAATCATCTGCATACCTGGATTACAGAGGAATTGGGGATGGAGAGATGAAAGTTGTTAATGAAAATGTTGAAAAGAAGGGGGCCTAGCAGAGATCCTTGTGGTACACCAGTGGGGGTATGTAGGAAGGAGGAGATTGAGGATTTCCATTTTACTGCTTAGTGTCTTTCAGAGAGGTAACTAGAGAAACAAGATAGTGTAGAGGAAGAAAGGTTGAGAGTGGAAAGGTGGGATAAGAGTATGGGATGGGAGACTGTGGCGAAGGCTTTAGATAGGTCTAGGAATAAGGAAGATACTAGTTTACCAGTGTCATAAGCCTCATTGATGGATTCAAGGAAGGACAAAAGAGCTGTAGTGGTACTATGGCCAGGGTAGAAACCATGTTGGGTAGGGGTGAGGAGGTTGTTGTGGGTTAAATGTGACACGAGTTGGGCATGAATACATTTTTCTAGTATTTTTGGGAGTGGGGAGAGAATAGCAACGGGCCTAAAGATGGTGGTATCATAGTTTTTACCACCCTTGTGTAGTGGAATGATGTATTCGTGTTTCCAGATAGATGGGACGTGGAATTCTTGGATGGACCTGTTTATTAAAATGGAAATAGGTAAAGCTATGCTGTTGGCTGCAAGTTTGAGGAAGAAAGGGGGTAAGATGTCTGGTGCAGTAGAGCAAGGTTTTAGTTGGGTGAGGAGTTTTTTTATTATACTTGTGGGAACAGGGTTGAGTTTAATGGAGGATGGATGTTGTGTGCTGTCAGAAGGATGTGATGAGGGTGGGGAGAAAGAGCAAGGAAGAAGGTTGGGGAAGGAGGTGGTTAGTTTAGCTATATAGTCCACAAAGAGGCAGTTGAATATAGTCCACAAAGTGGGAGTTGAATAATGTGGCAGTATGAAGTTCTGAGAGGTATGGGTTGTGGCAAGGGTTGTCTTTGTTACCGGGATGGAGGAGACAGGAGATAGTATTCCAGAATCGTTTTGGGTTGGAGGGGTGTGCAGATTGGAGTTTGGTGTAGTATGAGTTCCGGTCTCTAGTTATTAGTTTTTTTACAGAATTTCGGAGCTGTTTCTATTCTACTGGGTCTATATTAAAAAGTCAAACGTTTACTTACCCCAACACGTAAATGGCCGACACATCTTCATCAAACCGCGAAAACATCAATCGTCCTGAAGTGCGAAATCTGAAACGTCGATTTGTCATGGTTGGCCCTTCTGCGGTATAGCTCTGTAAGATAAGTGTGCGATATTTATGGACCTTAGGGTTAGGGTGCGGGTTAAGGTAAGTGCATAGATGGTAATGTATGTTAGATTTAGTGTAGGGTTAGAAGTAGGGTTTTATTAAGTGTATGTATGTGGATTATTTAGTTTGTTTTGGTATAGCTTTTTAAGGTAAGTGTGCGATAGTTATGGACCTTAGGGTTAGGGTGCAAGTTAAGTTAAGTGCATACTTGGTGGTATATGAAAGATTTAGTGTAGGGTTAGAAGTAGGGTTTAGTTTAGGGTTAGAAGTAGGGTTTTGGTTATTGTATATATGTGGTTTATTTAGTTTGTTTGTGTAGGTAGTATGTAGCGAGCGGTGGGATGGGAGAACTATGACATTTTGAGTTTTTGAATTTCGCGGTTTAGGGCATTTGGTGTATTTGCGGTTCACGGAATATGTGTCGGCGTTTAGGTGTTCGGGTAAGTAAACGTTCGAGATTTTGATATAGACATAGATGTATATATATAGTAGTGGGTAGTTTGTTGTTGTGGAATTGCTTCTACTTTTTATCCCTTAGTATCATGATTTGTTTAGTTTCTTTAGATAACCAAGGAGATATTTTAGATTTGACTCGATTGGTTCTGAGAGGAGCATGGCAGTTCAGTAGATTTGAAAAAAAAATAGAGAGATAGAGTAACAAATGAGATAAGGAAGGGTTTTTAATATTATACTGTCAAAGAGCAATATGTCAGACATGACTACTTGGATACTGATAAAGGGAGGCAGGATGGCAGTACCTTTTAAAGTCAGCATCACAATATGAGAAACTTTTTGGAAGACTAGCGAAACTACAATGGCTTTAGGAAATGTACAGGGATATTTAATGATTACTGGACAGTACTGAATGAATTGGGAAGAAAGAAGCTATAGCATAGTAGATGATGTTGAGCATATTTTCCTTGATAAGATGGATAATTTTATTCCTGCTAGCAAAGGGGACATCAACAAATGGTATCACTCATTTCTATTCAACTTTCAGTCTCATAACCCCTAAACTGTTTATACTGCTAATTACAGGACAATGAATTATCAGTGTTCAAAACTGTACATAAATATACTGACATATTCTACATTAAACTTTTATTTCTACAATTGTCTTAATACTTATAAAGTCATACTTCATATGTAAGTGTTTAATTTTTGAATTGTTTAATCCATGTGTATGTATGTATTACTACTATTTTTTCAGTGTCTGCTATTCACACATGTATCTAGAACTTCACTCTCCAGGGCACCACTGATAAGAGACCTCTTTATTGGCAGAGTCAAACTATCCTAATTAACAAAATAAAATAAATTAAATTAAATTTAAAGAAAGAAAAAAAAGCACATTAACTTTTTTCATACTTTATGTGCAAATATGCTGACATGAGATGTTAACAGGATACAAGGTTGAGTACTGTAATAGCAATGCATCAAAAATGTGGCATTAAGATAAAGTTGTGTAACTGTTTAGTCAATGTATTTGTATCATATGTTATATTTGCTTTTTGAAGACTGTACATGCATTTTTGAGTCTAATGTGATATTGCAAGTGGAAAAATGAGGAGGTACAAAGATGAAGAATAATTATTGGTATCCGTCGGTGTACTTAAATAAGGACTATCCACCACATAATGTACTCGCACGTAAGGCAGGTGCAAAGCCAAAAAAACATGCAAAACTCAAAAAGAGGCCAGCACCAAAGGATGAGATAAATAAAATATATTAATCCAATAAGGCAAAAACCATAAATCAGACCGGTTTTGGCCCCAAGGCCATCATCAGTGATACACTAATAACATTCAAAGGATACTTGTATAGTATTCTAAATAAAATAATTAAGCAGATCAATCAGCATTTAAAGGCACAATGTAATAACTGGAGTCATACTCAATCAATATACAAACCACCACTCAAAGATGGTTATTCAGGGCAGGGGAAAATAACCCCCTAATTTAATAATCCAAGCCATCTCCTTATTGTTTAATATACTGTGCCATCCCATTTTTCTAGATCTGTCCTCCCAAATTTTATCAATAATAGTGAAATGAAATTTGGCTGTTTTGTGGTTTAAAGCATGTTTATATAGGGCACTGGTCAAACACTGGTTTCTCATGTCACTAAGATGCTCCGACATTCTAATCCTGAGTGGCCTGGATGTCTGTCCCACATAAAAAGCAGAACAGGAGCATGTGGCCAAATAAACCACCCAATCTGTACCACAATTACCAAAGCATTTTATCTGATATACCTTACTAGTATTTCTACTAGAAAATTCTTTAGTTTTAAGTGTACAGAATGAGCAGTGCCCACAGGGAAAAGACCCCATCAATTTGTCCATAGTTAATGTAGTTTGTTGACCAAAACCAGTTTTCATAAGTCCAGTTTTTAAATGAATAAAGTATGAGCCCAAATTACAGCCCCTACGGTACGAGAATAAACACTCTGGAGTTAGTATCCTGACCAACTCTTGGTTAGCCAAAAGAATGTTCCAATTGTTCTTAATAACATTCCTAGTGGCATTGATGTTCCTTCCTTAAGTTGTCACAAACCTAATCACCTCCTGTTCTGTACCTGAGCTCACCTGGTATTCCAATAATTTGCCTCGGTCTTGTTCCTGAGCCCAGTTACTGGCTGTCCTGACATACCCTAACTTGGTTGCAGAACCTTTTTATGAGGTCCTGTTGATGGTATTCATAGGTACCTTGATCTGAACAAATCCTCCTCACTCTCAAAAATTGGGATTTGGGTATATTTCTGATGATATGATGGGGATGTAGACTAGTAGCCTCCAATAAACTACTATATTGGGGGTATTTATGGAACACTTGAGTAGATAACATATGATCAGAGTTCCGTGTTATTCGAATATCCAAAAACTGGATCTCTTGATCATGCATATTAAGTGTGAACCCCATCCCCCATTTGTTCTCATTTAGATATTGGACAAACTCTAGTAAATATATAACATCACCCCGCCAAATCAACCAACAATCGTCAAGGTACCTATGCCAAATATCCATCTCCCCTAAATAGATATTATGTGATGGGTCATAGATAAGAAATTCTTCTAGGTACCCCATAAAAATGTCCGCATAAATGGGGGCAAAAGAAGCCCCCATTGCAGTTCCTTGTGTTTGCCAAAAGCAGTCTGCTTGAAAATAAAACACATTCTTAGTTAGTACATGTTCAGCCATACAAATTAACAAAGTTTTGAAGCTGAGTGGATAGATGTCCGCCTTATCAAGCCAATATTTTAAGGCCTCCAGTCCAGCCCAATGGGGGATATTTGTATAAAGAGCGTTAACATCTAACATGCACATCATCTAACCTGGCTCCAACTGTGAATTAGACAAAATCCAGAGAAATTGGGTGGTGTCTAGGTCTGGCACAGACGATCTTTAATAAAGGCTTTAAGTACTGGGTAAGAAATACTGAGAGGGGTTCAGTCAATGAACCCCTGCCAGATACTATAGGTCTTCCTGGTGGTTTCTCCAAACATTTATGAATTTTAGGTAGCAGATAAAAAATCTGCCTCTGAGGATCATCCACCACCAGTTGTTGTTTCGTTCCCTCATCAATAATGCCCTCCTCGACAGCTAGTTCTAAAAAGGAATCTATTTCACTTTTGAGCTGCAAGGTAGGATCAAGTGGCACTGACATATAGTATTTGGAATCATATAACTGTCTATAAGCCTCATTCAAATAATACTGCATGTCCAAGACCACCACCGCTTCTCCTTTGTCAGCTGATGTAATAACAATATTAGAGTTATTTTTCAAATTTGTTAATGCCTGTTGTTCCTGCTCAGATAAATTATGGCCTAACATATGAGAATCACTTTGTTTGAAATGCAGATCTTTAAGTCAAGATTCCTGAAATACAGAAACAAATTTATCCATTGGAGGTTTAAAACTGGATTTACGAAACCAAAAATCCATACTTATCCAACTTTTATCTTGTCCACCAAAAAATAGTTTTAAATTTAGCAGATGGCAAAATGCCAATACATCATTGACTACAGTTATCTTCATTCACAAAGAAGCCAGGAACATATGATAGTCCTTTATTCAGTAATTTAAATTCCACATTTGTCAGGTTAACAGAAGAAATGTTGTGTACATTAAAAACTTCAGTTATTGAGGTATAAGGACCTGTAACAGTATTTCCACATTTTTCACTCTTTCTAAGTTTTCTACCTCCCCTACATTGTTTAATCCTAAAGGGTCATCCAAACCTCTAGATTTTTTTATGTGCTGGGGACCCGAGTGAGTACTTGTTCAGTTTCCATAGCAGACTAATCCTCCCGTAATGTGCTACTATAATCTGTCTTAGATCTCTTTAAGATCGATCTAGGTCTCTTCTTCTTCCTAAGCTTCCCTACACCAGGCTACCCATCAAATAATCTGACCATTTTTCTAGGTCCATATAGTTTACCCTTATTATAATCTGTCAAATCCCTTTGGAATTTCTGTAGTTTTTTAGTTTTTAAAGATTTTGCCAAGGAGAACAAATCCTGGGAAAGTTTGGCCAAACGTAACTTATATTGGGGTTGTCTATCAAAAGCTTTCACTTCCTCACAAATTAGTTTAATCTCATTAGTGTTAGTCACTATAACCCGTTCATAGTAGGAAGACAAAACATTAACAAAGGACATTGTAGCTTGTTGCTGCACAGATGCCCATTCTTCCAACAATAAATCATCTGGAACACTAACAAAGGGTTGTGTTCGAACTCTTAGTCCCCTTGGTGTAATATTTTTTGCTTGATATGCCCAAAATAATTTTAAGTGCCGAACATTAGTCCTAAGTGAGGACATACATTTGATGAGCTTTTGGTATTATAGACCAGTAATATGGTTTAGAATTCATGGTTTATATGCATTTTCAGCATGGAACTGTTTCTCCACACATACGGCTGTTTTTGTGAGCTTTTATTGTGGTTAATAGTAATTTTCTAACTGCTTATTTCCTTTACACTACGTAGTTACCCTTTTTCAACAAGTCTTTCTTTCTATCCCTGTTTATTGAATTAACTTGAACTCCTCCTTTTTTCTTAAGGCCTACTTGGTGCTGCCCAGAGGAACCAGCTGTTTGTACTGTCTCGGCGCCGTCCACCTGCAGGATTCCAGTTCGATCTGTCATGGTTTCAGATCCAGGGTCCTGCAGGAAAGGAAAAACAAACTTATTCTCAGGGGAGTATTGAAGGGACCCTTTGATACAGTAGTCGAAGGCAGTCAGACTTCAAAAACCGTAGACAAAACTCCAAAAACTTCTTCAGCTCTGGGCTTGGAGTCGTCGAAGGGACACGACCAACCTATTTCTTCAGAACCGATACCTAACGGTTCTGACAGACAAAAATCTACTTCGGCTCCACCTGGGTCTTCGGAGCCGTCAAGTAGTAAAAAAAGGAGCTGGTCACCATCATTGGAACCGATTTGGTCGATGGTGCAGTCTCCCTTGCTTCATTCTGTGGCTGGTAGCCCTAACTCTTCCCACTCTTCTCATTCCTCTCAGAGCCTTTCGGATGATGATGTGAAATGAGTGGTGATAAAGTTGATTCGTACACCGGCCTTGGAAAAAATTTTTTCCAGCCTAGCCCAGAAGGTCGTGGAGCCGACTACAATAGTGTCTTTACACCTTTGGTTCCTCCTCTGATTCAGTTGAGTTCGGAGCCAGAGTGCCTGGAAGTCCTTGTGGTGGACCTTTCAGTTCTGAGGTCTGCTCCAGAAGTTTTGGTGCTAATGCCAGCTCTGACCACTTTGATACAGTCTTCTGTCAAGGGGTCATGGGACCAAAAATTCCTTGTCAGCTCCTGGGGGATGATTAGGACTGGACCCTTGTCAGATCTGACTCTTCCACTTGGAGCTTTGGTGCATGTCAGTTTGATGCCCACATCTGCGTCAGAGCCCTCGCTCTTGGTTTGCGGGAGATCTCCTGGCTCCTTGGATTGGAGTCTCTCTCAGCTCTGGATTGGGGTGCCTTCAAGGTGATGAGGAGTGTACTTTCCTCTGATACTGCTCCTCCCTTGGCTACAGCTACTCTTCCCGCCAAGGGCCCGGTACCTCTACATCACTCCTCCAATCCCTGCGTAGAGAACTAATGCCCCAGGATTCTCCAATGGGTGAAGCCCTCTCTTCCGAATGCTCTCCGGAACATCCCCCTGAAGAGGTCCCTCTGAAGAGAACATCTAAGAGGAAATACACAGACTCCCCCGAGTCTGTCACGTCTGATATCAACTTAGAGGAATTAGAAGGGTCCCCACGGTCACCCTCTGAGGATGCCTCATTTTCATACATCTTAGAGATCCTGAAAGAGGGAGGTGGCTGGAAAGCCCTTTCCCCTTCTGAGGGTGAGTTGGTATACCTGGAGGCATTTGGTTCTCAACCCTCCACCTCTTGAGTGTTTCCGCCTTTTGACCAGCTACTAGGTGTGGTCAGTCGGAAGGCATAGGGCTCTCCAGAGTCTGTGGAACCAGTTCCGAGGAGGCCAAACAAATTTATCACAGCCCCGGAGGACAAACAGTTTCTAACAAAAGGTAGATGCTATGGTGGTGGTGGCGGCCACTAAGAAGGAACTTGCTGAAACTTCTGCATCTGTCCACCCACCGAATAAGGAATCTTGTACGAGGGACAGATACGAGAAGCGTATGTTTTCTTCAGCAGCCTTTACCCTAAGGTCGCTGAACTATCTATCCCATTTTACTCGCTTGCAGAGGGATCTCCTTAAGGAGTTAGGAGATACCCTACAAGGTGCTACAGCTCAGGGGTTATCTGACAAAATTAACTCTCAGGTTGCGACCTTAACCTCTATTACTAACTCATCCATCGGCTCGTCCCTGTTCGGGACAAAATTGAAAGAGACCCTAACCAGGACTGAGCAGGATGGCAAGACTCTTTCTGCTGTGGGATTACATTTTTCCACCCCAACAAGGCCCTATCCCAAAGGCCAGAAGAGTGGAAAGATGTGGTTCTGGAAATCCAAGGGAGCCTTGCTGGACACTCATTGTGATTTTTCCCCCGGGGGAGAGGGGGAAATAACAATGGAAGATGAAGCCCACGTGGCAGAGTGGGTCCACAAAGTGACAGAGATACATTCTTGGGTTGACCCTTCCAGTGCTCCTGAAAGGAGGCCCACCTGCCCACGTCTGGAGGCAGTCGGGGGGGAGATTATCACTGTACATGAAAGCCTGGCTTGACTTAACTCAAGACCATGGGTACAGTCCATCATATCCAGAGGATACAAAATTCCTTTCTCCCATTCACCACTCCCATCAAAGTCCATCACAGACATTCCACCCAGTCAAAGGGATCAAAAGCAACCCTAGAGATCCAAAGGTTGCTAGAAAAAATAGCTATCCAAGAAGTCACTGCATACCAAGTCGGATCCGGAATTTACACAAGGTTCTTTTTAGTTCCGAAAAAGAGAGGGGACTGGAGACCAATTCTAGATCTTAGCAGACTCAACAAGTCGGTCAAAAAGACTACGTTCAAGATGGTAACACTGCAGTGTATACTCCCTTTTTTGGGACAAGACAACTGGATGTGCTTGATAGATCTTCAGGATGCGTACTACCATACAAAGATGGACATACGATCCAGAAGGTATCTGTGCTTCCAGCTGGCAGCCAGTCATTACCAGTTCAGAGCTCTGCCCTTTGGTCTCACTATAGTCCCCAGAGCATTTACCAAGTGCATGGCAGTAGTTACGGCTCACCAGAAGTCTCAAGGATTCCGGGTGTTTCAATACTTAGATGACTGGCTCCTGACCACCACCACCGAGCATCTACTAACCAGAACAAGAGACTCCACCATTCATCTCTGCTCTCAGCTGGGTATTACGGTAAACTTAGGAAAATCTGCCTTGTTGCCATCTCAGCATATTAACTTTATAGGGACAGACTTAGACACAAGAAATATGGTGACAAAACTGCCTCACGAAAGAGTACAGATGCTATGCCACCAAGTCTCCATACTAATCAAGAAGAAAAAAGTAAAAACCAAATTTGTCCTCAATGTCCTAGGTTCAATGGCAGCGACAATCACATTAGTTCCATTGGCACATCTATAAATGAGAATATTACAGTGGCTTCTTTTTGCCCAGTGGTCTATGCGGGAGTTGCCTATGTCTCACAAAATTCTCATCATAAACACCTGCAAGAAGGACCTACAATGGTGGCTTCACTCTGACCAGGTAACTATAGGCAGACCATTTGTACTTCTCCATCCCATAGCCACATTGACCCCGGATGCTTCACAGATAGGGTGGTGGGGCATTATCTGGGACAGAGGGTCCAAGCAACCGACAGGTACTATTGCAATTCAAACAGACAATATGTCAGTGGTATGGTACATCAACAAGCAAGGGGGAACCAAATCCTACCCCCTATGTTGGAAGGCTCAAAGGGTATGGCAATAGACAATTTCTTCTCAATGTTTTCTGACTGCAATGCATATCCAGGACAAATCCAACGTAATAGCAGACAGGTTGAGCAGAGCGATCCTTATGCTTCACGAGTGGTCTCTGAATCAAAAGATTGTGAACAAAATTTTTTGCAAGTGGGGCCAGCCTTGATGCGATCTATTTGCCACATCCATCAACACCAAATGTAGCAGCTACTTTGTCCTAGTCCTCCCTCTGGGGGAGTCATCAAGGGATGCACTTGTGCATGATTGGCCCCCCGGGACTTCTGTATGCCTTTCCCCTATTTCTGTTAATACCCAAGGTACTCCAGAAAGCAAAGTCATTGCATCACAAGCTAATTCTCATTGCCCCTTACTGGCCTTGAAAAATATGGTTTCCCTTCCTATGGCCCCATCTTCTGGAGGAGCCCTGGATCCTGGACCCGGTGCTGAACCTCCTGAGTCATTAGTCAGGAACACTCCACCCCTCCCTTCAAAATCTCAAGCTGACAGCTTGGTTACTCCACTTACACTCTTAGCCAGGCTTCCAGATTTATCCCCGGCAGTAAAGCACATTCTGGTTTCATCACACAAGAATACAACTAGGAAACTTTATGCAAATAAATGGAAGAGGTTCTCTAATTGGGCAGACAGAAACAACATAGATACCTTTACAGCTCCTGTATCTATGATTCTTGAATTCTTAATGGAAATTTTTGATCCAGGTGAAGCAGCAGCCACAGTAAGAGTGCAACTAGCTGCTATTTCATATTACCATGTCGGAGACATGGGGTCGAACATCATGTCCCATAGATTATGCAAAGCCTTTCTCAGGGGTACTTTTCTTCTAAGGCCTCCCTTAAGAGAACCTTCTCCTCCATGGGACCTCAATTTGGTATTATTGTCCTTGACCTCACCCCCCTTTGAACCAGCCTCCTCATGTTTACTAAAGTTCTTATCTTGGAAGACTGAACCAGCCTCCTCATGTTCACTAAAGTTTTTATCTTGGAAGACAATCTTTTTAACAACAATTACCTCTGCTAGAAGAGTATCAGAACTGCAAGCTCTGTCTATTCATCCTCCCTATTTAATCTTTGATAAAGACAGAGTGTCCCCCAGAGCGAATCCTCCCTTTCTACCAAAGGTTTGTGCCGTGGCCAATTTGAACCAGTCTACTGAGGTGCCTGTATTTTTCCCTAATTATAGCAACAAGGCAGAATACAAGCTTCATCAGTTGGACGTTCATAGACAACTATGTTTTTTTTAAATACATAGGACCAAAGAATTTTCAAAATCTGACCAACTCTGTGTCTTTTTCAGACAATGGGAAAGGTGTTGCAGTTTCAAAGGTCACCTTATCAAAATGGCTCACAGGTACCATCACTTATGTCTATAACCTACATAACAAACAGCTGCCAGGCAAAATTACAAGGCATTCAACTAGAGCCATGGCTTACTTCTACTGCCTTCCGAGCTAAACTTCCTTTGGACTCAATTTGTGCAGCTGCCACATGAGTCAACCCTCATACCTTTATTACTGATTACAAAGTAGATGCGGCCTCCCGGAACAGGGTTTCCTTTGGATCCACAGTTCTGAAGAGTTTATTCCCTTGAGCAACCCAAGATGAAGATGCTGGGGACGCTGTCCCAACCAGAAAGAATGAAGGTGAGATAGGACAACATAACATAAAGAAGTTATGTACTCACCATAATGTTCCATGTTTGTTGTCCATGATCTTGCCATCCACCCTCCTTTCCCCCTTACGAGAGGATTGAGAAGAACTATAATTTGGCTATAGGTGCCTGACTCTCTTCATGCCTGTTTCAGAGTAGGGGCAGTGCATCTATTTCACTTTGTTTTTATGGGATGAGTTGGTATAGTCTAGTGTTAATTTTCAAATGAGATCTGGGGAACAGCCGCCAGACATCATGGGATATAGTGTAGCCTCGAGCCAGTGAGAGCTCTTGAGCTTTAATATGCAGCAGAGTCGGAACTGATGCTCGGTTCTGAACCCAGCCAGCAAGAATGAAGCCGAGATCATGGACAACAAACATGGAATGTTATGGTGAGTACATAACTTCTTTTTTAGATTTAGTTCTCATTTGAAGGAATAGCATTACTAATATTATAATAATATTAATTCCCATTTCTAGAGAAAAGAAATTACGTAAAAATGCATTGTCAAGTAAAACTATAAAGCGAGGGATTTCACATAGCTTAATTTGCTGTTATTCAGTAAGTTGCTCTGCAAACAGTTAAAAGAAATTACCACTACTTTTTTCAAGAAAGTTCATGTTAACTGCTGGTAGTTTCAATGGGTTAGTGATGGCTCTGTGATAGAAATTACCATGATTCCCAAAGCTGCAAACATGTTAAGCTGAAAGTCACTTTCAGTAAAATTAATTTATCAAAAATTAACCGGCACCAAAACACTGATACTATGCTTTAAAATATATACTGTATTTAGTGTTCTGTCTATTTAGATTTCTTCAGAATACAGCCATATACATTCATCATAACCATTTTAAATAAAATATATCACATAACTTATCAACCAATCACAATCCCCATTTATTTAAAAATTAAAAACATAACTTTACACACACACACACTACCATCATACAAGCTATACTCCACATCACAGAATTAATTCTACTTTTGAGATCATCCCCATTCATTCTAGCATTCAGAATCTCTTTCTTTTACATTGTCAGTGTAAACCTTGCCTCTTACTGGGAACTTCAAGTAAAATACAAGTTAAAATGTTTTCTTATATCCCCTACCCAAAAACATCAGCATCAGTTTTTTAACTCTTTTTTTTATATACTATCATCTGTCCCCGCGGTTGAGTTACTTCTAAAGACATGCAGGTAGGTAGGTGCGTGCGTGAATGGGTATGCCTTCTTTGAAGATTGGGCGTTGGGCTGGTAACTTGGCATTGTAAAAATCCACTGCCAACCATTAGCGGACCGTAGTTCCACTGTGGCGAACCCTAACTGGGAAAACCTGAAAGAAGACAAAACACTATCATCTGTAGTGAGCCTTGAAAATCTAACTAGTTGTCTCTAAGACATTTTTCTTCACTGGTATTGGATGCAAACAAAAAATGTAAATATGAATTTCTAAAAGTTCTTTTCCTATAAATACTAGAACTGAAGGACTTATTACTGCATCCAAAAAATGTATATGCCCATATGAATAAATAATATGTCATTTTTTTAAAAAGAGTGGAAGCACTCAAAAGTTGTACACCAGTACACATATAAAACAAACAAAAATAACTGAAATATTACAATAAATAATCAAGAATTCTTGAATGTGGTGGGATAAAAAATATTCACATTCAGAAGTACTGGCAGTATAAAAAGTTTATTGGAGTGTGAGTCAAAGATAGGGAGTAATTAAACTTAAGGCCAGGGGCGGCTCGTGGCATCAGACTGCAGCCCCCTCATCTAATTTCAAAGAAAATGTAAAAAAAAAAAAAAAAGTACCTTTTTTTGTGTGACAGACTTAGCAGATGTATTTTTTTGGTTAAATGGATCTCTCCGAGTCCTCGACTCGCAAGTACGCGCATGCGCACTTTAACCGCCTCGGGTTGCGGCGGTTTTAAATAGATTTTTTTTTTTGTTTTTATTTGCAGCCCGGGGGAGTAATTAAGGCATCACTGTGATGCCCAGAACTCTATGCTGTTCCAAACCGCATAGAATTGGAAGGGGCTCGGACTGCGACATCCGCAGGCCCGTCATGACGTGCTTGCTGGGCTAAATGCTGCTGATTGGTTGTCGCTCTCTTCCCGGGCTTTATGTGCTGGGAAAAGAGCAAGAATCAATCAGATAGTCAGTTAGCTTGTGACTGTGTATTGATTCAATCATGACTGTGTGGCAGACACACGGGATTCCGGGAAGGAACGATTATTTTTTTAATTAATAATTGCCATTGTGGATTTTAATTTTTTTTGGGTGCTATTTTTGTCAGCTGTGCTGTGCAGCCTGTGCTGAAACAGTGAAGCCTGAAGGAAGAACAAGAAGAAGAATACGTCTTACTCTCTTCTGCATCTTAGAATAGCTAGTGAGCTGCTGGGATGTGGACATCCCAATAACATGCATTGTGCAGCCTATGTATACCAAGGAGTCAGGACACATGCTACAGTAGTAGTGTATTTATATATACATTTAGATAGATATACATGTACATGGGTCTGGGTGAATTACATTACAGTATACATTTTTAGATAATGGCAGAAGCTATGTCCCATTTGAAATATGAGATTTGGCATAAAGCATGGAAAAAAGAAGAAATGGAGAAAAAGGAAAACCTCTCATTCAGTCACATACAGACTGCATTTCTTTTTAAGGTTCTGGTGGTACTGCATATCCTGCATTTTAAAAATGTTTTGCACTTGGAGTGGTAACGTCTGTCTACTTTGTGAATTCTTAACTGTCTCATGGAATGGCGCCTCTAGCCTTTCAGTGCAACTTAACATAATGGCTGTAAGCCACAAGCAACAAGCACAAATCTACTTTGAAGAGGTGTGTGTTTTTATAAAGTGGGCAACTATTACCCTTACTGTATATCTTTTTTTTTAATAAAACCACCAAAAATGTTCCTTCTTGCTTGCTGTGGCTTTGTAATATTTCATTTTCTTTGTAATGACATTAAAAGATATGAAGTACTGGCAGGGATTGTGCACTGTGCTTCCAAGCTGTAAGCGACATAATAAAGCACTACATTTTACTGCTACAGTTGTGTGATGGGGTGCTTCCTGCACTCCTTGGATGGATTGGGTGGATTCATCTGGACAGTATGCTGCTGTGAACTGTCAAAAACATTTACCTAATAAAGATATAGATGCAAAATATGACTAACGATGAACTCTAATAAGGTAGAATAACACCAAACTAAACAACAAGATGGCGTAAGGCATTTCTGGTCCAAAAATAAGAATAACTAAAATAGCAAACCAAATCATCCCTTAATTCGATAAGCAATATTATTATGCTAGTAAGCTACTGCCCTGCCCAGTACGCTTAGATGGTAAGACTCTCCAACACCCAACTGTCCATTGCTGAGAGAATGGATGGATGGTTCCATTCCAAGCTTCAGGGTGCCTACCTTGGATAAGGAATAAATGGGATTTGCTATTGCCACTACAGAAGGAATGAATGAGTTGTTTGGGTGTCCAGAGTTTCGCAGAATGCCCAGATTTTTGGTGTGTTCCTCATAAAATGTGTGGTTTCCTGACAAATCAATACAACTGAAGCTACTAAATAATGATATACATTTGAGTTTCAGACTTCATATCCTTTAGAAAATGCATGACAATACAAATCCTGTTGTTCTGGTAACTTTATAAGTTGATAAGAGCATTGTTTAAAATCTGTCACTATTTTTGGGCCTTTCTTCCCCCATTTCTTTAGGCTTTGTCCAGATTTCTTGCTCCAACAGGTTGAGAGGTATGGGTTTCCAAAGGAATTATGCTGTGGGCAAAACAAAATGTTATGCATTTGAAATGTTGGCACCCACTAGATCAAGTTCCAAAACACAGAGACTCAGTGGCAAAAAACAAATGACTTGTGTTTATATCTATAAAATGTATACACACACACACACACACACACACATATATATATATATATATATATATATATGTATGCGTGTGTGTGTGTGTGTGTGTGTGTGTGTGTGTGTGTGTGTGTATGGAATAGTGCCTTTTCTTCAAGATATGGTGATCTTAGAGTTATTATATATAAGTTCGGGGAGGGGGGAAGGCTCCTGCAAAAAAGAAGTATGAAGGAGAAGAATGATGTTCGGGATATCCCTCTTTTCCTGCATGTCCAATCTTTTTTTTTTCATTGTGTCGACACTCAACATTCCATGTACCATCATTTCATTATGGAGCCCAAAAATACTGTATTTCTGAATGGACTTCTTCCCGTGAATAACTTATGTTTACTCTAGAATCTGTGGCTTTCTCTTTGGGTTAAGGGCTGATAATCAGCTTCCTTTTGTGTGGTCCTATTTGATACAGGTCACCAGAATGCCTTTTGCAATGCACAGCACCAAAATGAAGTCCATGTCTATTTTCAGAATGTTAGACCTTCTAGGTCAAGCAATATATAAATCATTGTCAATACAGAGAAGCTTGTTAAATGTAGTTTGTTACATTCTGCACCTTTACTTCTTCTACCACAATATGATATTTATGCAGAATTATAGACAAGATCAGCAGAACCCTTTCCATGTTGCTGTGCTGTGTTTTCCATTTTAAGCATTTCTTTTTTTTTTCATGAAAGTTTTGCCCTTTCTAATGTCTGGTTGCATTTTAACCTCTCCCTGATAATTGCAGGAATTTTTATATCAAATGAGAAGGAAGGATACATATATTGGTAACTCATGGACACAAATGACTGTGTGTGTGTGTGTGTGTGTGTGTGTGTGTGTGTGTGTGTGTGTGTGTGTGTGTTGAGGCAGGGATTATCAGCAATAACCATCAGTATCTATTTGTCTTTGAATGCCTAAAGGACTAAATCAAAATAACTGCATGCTTCTATCTGGGTTGGTGTAGACTTTAGTAAACTGCTACCAGGGTAACGTGAAGTTTTCTGCTTGCTGCAATTTTAAGAATGCGACTGCCATGGTCATTTATGTACTTGTCATTTTTCAGGTTATGTATTTATGTGAAAAGATATGTAGACATACCACCTTTTGAAATCAGATTTGGTAGATTTTATATGCAACTTTAACAAGTGGGATGCCATTAAATATATTACATGTATTACAATATTTGAATGTAATGTTCCTTTGCCTAAAATCTCCCACAACTCCCACTCTAATATAATATCACCCACCCCATCCAACCACTACCTTTCTTTCCACTCCACTAACTACCTTGATTATAGCAAGCTCAGATGCTCATAAGCCTAGTACTTATTATACAGCAGGAACTTCTCATTGTAACATTTGTTAATGTCTGTTATGTACTTCACAGATAAAGATTCTAGTTGTCTACTGATGTACTATGTTCTTCATCTGTAAATATGTTGTAAGTAATTGCTATGTAAATTGTTAATCGCTATATAATCCAATGTAACTACCGTCTGTTTATTTTAACTGTGGAACTTTTCTCCCCGGGCCTCAGCTGAAAATGGATCTACGTCCAGTAGGACACTCCCGGTCAACAAATTTAAATAAATAAATAAAATATATCACTAAAGCAAACTACATTAAGACCCGAAGTATCATGATCCTCCTGTTTTTTTCCCTAAAAATCTGGACTGAGGAAGACAATAAAAAGCTGGCATTGTAGCTAATTCTAGTAGTGACAGTAAAAAAGCTGCAAATGATCTACATGCTGCAGACATGATTTTGAATCTCAAAACTGCAGTTTCCACAATGTATGACTCTTAACTTCACATACCAAAGCAAAATTTGCAAATTGCTTCTTAAAACAGACACGTCAAACCCACTCACTGAAGACAAACAAATTAGTATTTCAGTAATTCTGAAAACAATTAATAACATATACATCGCTGGCGCAAATTGTTTTCCTTAGGTACGTCAGTTTAATTATCTGAAATCATTAAATGTGTAATTACGTGTATCTTAGAATTTTGGCAATCTCTGAACAAGCTGTGTGGAAACAAAAGTCATTATGGGCTTATTATGTCTGAAGAAGGTATCCAGCACGGGATTTCAGTTTGGCACACCAGATCTATCTCACTTATCCATTAAAAATAAATAAATGGAATGCTTTTGCAGGTAGAATATGTCAGGCCAGAATGATACAGTCATCTGAGCAGGTAACCACACCTTTTTATTTTTTTAATTATATAAAGATCTGCTGGAAAGTTATCTGCTCAGATTTTTTCTTTGAATAAAGCCGGTGCTATTTTACAAGTTGGAAAACTAAGCAACAGTGATGAGCATTTCTGCAACATTCTGAGGTTCACTGACAGGTGTTTTGAGTTTCAGATTTCATACCCTACAGAAAATTCATACTGATACAAGACCTACTGAACTTTATAAGTTTGTAAGAGCAGCATTTAAAAATTGTCTGTATTTTTTGGACCTTTGTCCTACTTTTATTTATGGCCTTATCCAGATTTCTTGCTCTGAGGTTGAGAGTATATGAAATGTGTCAGGGCCACCGCCATCAGCCAGAGACGTTTCAAATTGTGACAGGCTTGTTGCACCCCACTCCCCCATGTAGTGACTCTGGATGTGTCCAAGCAAGGCAAGGAGCAGTTATGCAGTGTAAATGTGCAGACTATTCGCCCCCCCCCCCCACACCCCATCCAAGGCAAACACAAGAACTACAGTGGCTTTTCATCTGTCATTGATTTTGCAGAATGTTCTGTTTCTGTCATATTTTTATACTGTTGATTTATGCTTATTATTATTCAGAAAGTGCCTTTTGCTCTGTGTTTAAGTAGCAGTGCTTTAATGACCATCAGATAAGCTTGTCTGATATTGTAAGATGCAAGTAAGTTTTAATAAGCAATATTGCCAACATTGAAAGCCTTTCTGTTGTTGCCATGAAGAGAATACTTACATAACTAGATAAAGTATAAGCCTTGGGTATTGAAATGCATATGACAGTATTTGTAATAAAGGACAGGATTACATTACAAACCTCAGCTTTGGCCGGCTAAGAACTAGCTGTATTCAACTAGATGTATAAGAGAATTTAAGTACCTTTATCTGCACTTTTTTTTTCCAAAAATACAGTATTTAAATTGATTTTAACTGTGTTGCAGGAATATTAACTGAACTGGAAGTTAGTCAGTGCTTGCTGAATTTTATTATTTGCTAGTAATTACAGGTGTGGGGGTAGCCACATTCTTTGATTTCCTGTCCTTGCCTATTTAAGTGGTACAGTGTGAAATATTTTCTGCTTAAAACCTCAGCTTTGGCCGGCTAAGAACTAGCTGTATTCAACTGGACGTATAAGAGAATTTAAGTACCTTTATCTGCACTTTTTTTCAAAAATACAGTATTTAAATTGATTTTAACTGTGTTGCAGGAATATTAACTGAACTGGAAGTTAGTCAGTGCTTGCTGAATTTTATTATTTGCTAGTAATTACAGGTGTGGGGGTAGCCACATTCTTTGATTTCCTGTCCTTGCCTATTTAAGTGGTACAGTGTGAAATATTTTCTGCTTAAAACCTCAGCTTTGGCCGGCTAAGAACTAGCTGTATTCAACTGGACGTATAAGAGAATTTAAGTACCTTTATCTGCACTTTTTTTCAAAAATACAGTATTTAAATTGATTTTAACTGTGTTGCAGGAATATTAACTGAACTGGAAGTTAGTCAGTGCTTGCTGAATTTTATTATTTGCTAGTAATTACAGGTGTGGGTTAGCCACATTCTTTGATTTCCTGTCCTTGCCTATTTAAGTGGTACAGTGTGAAATATTTTCTGCTTAAAAACCTCAGCTTTGGCCGGCTAAGAACTAGCTATATTCAACTGGATGTATAAGAGAATTTAAGTACCTTTATCTGCACTTTTTTTTCAAAAATACAGTATTTAAATTGATTTTAACTGTGTTGCAGGAATATTAACTGAACTGGAAGTTAGTCAGTGCTTGCTGAATTTTATTATTTGCTAGTAATTACAGGTGTGGGGGTAGCCACATTCTTTGATTTCCTGTCCTTGCCTATTTAAGTGGTACAGTGTGAAATATTTTCTGCTTAAAAACCTCAGCTTTGGCTGGCTAAGAACTAGCTGTATTCAACTGGACGTATAAGAGAATTTAACTACCTTTATCTGCACTTTTTTTCCAAAAATACAGTATTTAAATTGATTTTAACTGTGTTGCAGGAATATTAACTGAACTGGAAGTTTTGACACTGCTCTTCAGTTAGTCCCACCCAACCTCCCTGTTTTTGTTTTGGTGTTAATCTTAGTGGCCTTGAAACTGCCCGCCCCTCTTGTAAATTTGTGTTTGGAATCTCCTTCTGGGCCCATCTCATTTTCTCACTCAACTGAGTGCAGTGAGATCATATTCTGATTTCAGGCACTCCTACTGTGTACAAAGAGAGCATCTGGGAAACAGAAAAAAAAATTAAGCTTGTTTCCTGCCTTTCCTGTTAAGTGGTATAGACTATTTGTAGGCTTCTGAGCCCCCAAGCCCTTCTGTGTTGGAGGGAAGCCTTCTAGCTTAGTTTTTTTTTTCTTATAACTAGCCAGTTTTCTAGTTTCAGCACTCAAATCTGTTTCTTTGATCTCAGCACTTGTTCAGAAAAAAAAAAACATTTAATCTGCTTTACTGTACTTGTGTTTCTACCTACTTTATTTTACTTTTGCATCATCTTAAAAGTACTCAATTGTATTTATTACTGCTTGGTGTAACTCATTCTAAGCCTTTTGGTTTAAACACTTGGGCTTCGGAACAGTTGTTTTGCACTGAGAGGGTTTGTGGTCTGCACTGTAGTGGCAGAACAGGTAGCTTACATCCTTCTAGGTTGGGAGCTGCTGATTGAGGGCTCAGTGTCTGTTATTCTAAAAGTGTATTAATTCTGGTTTAAGCACTTGGGCTTTCAGGCCAGTTATTTTACATTAAGAGGGTTCGTGGTCTGCACTCTTGTGGGAGGAGAGGCTGGACTCTGCCCTTCTGAGCTGGGAATTTCTGGTTAAAGGCTTATAGTGCATGCATATCTGAACTGCTTCTTACTGAAGCCTTGTTTGCTGTGGCATAGACTGGATTCGGGCCTGCTGGATCTAGCTTTGTTTGTGTAACTTGAGCACTAATCCAGGCATTCTCTAAAGTATTCAATTGTATTTATTACTGCTTGGTAGTAACTTGATTAAAGAGTAGCTATCATTCTAAGTCTTTTGGATTAAGCACTTGGGCTTCAGACCAGTTGTTTTACATTAGGAAGGTTTGTGGCATGCACTGTAGTGGCAGGACAGGTAGCTTTCATCCTTCTAAGTTGGGAACTGCTGATTGAGAGCCCAGTGTCTGTTATTCTTAAAGTGTATTAGTTCTGGTTTAAGCACTTGGGCTTCAGGCCAGTTATTTTACATTAAGAAGGTTCGTGGTCTGCACTCTTGTGGGAGAAGAGGCTGGACTCTGCCCTTCTGAGCTGGGAATTTCTGGTTAAAGGTTTATAGTGCCTGAATATTTGAACTGTATCTTACTGAAATTGGTACACCTTGTTTGCTGTAGCATAGACTAGATCCAGGCCTGCTGAATCTAGCTTTGTTTATATGCTTGTTTGTTTGTTTGCTTGTTATTTCCCTGGAACGCTAATTCCACCTAATACGCGGCTTCTGTGGATCACTAGTGATATCTGCATTGCTTACTGTACTTATTTCCTTGTTTCACTTGAAAGAAAGTTACTGTTTGTCATTTTTGCATTTAAGTTACCTGTAACACATTGCACTTAAGTTACCTGGCACTTGCTCACTAAAGCAATTATATAAGTCAGCATTAAAATTAAAAGCACTACACCCTCACTCCCCACTGGCCCTTGTTTTCAATTATAAAGGAATTCCCAATATTATTCTAGCATGTCCAAAGGTCAGTTGTCAATCTCCTCTCCGGTCCAGCTGGTGAATCAGGGAATCTTGAGGCAATGTTACAACTGCCTCATGTACACAGACAACCCTCTCCTCCTCCCAACAAATTCCAACACATGTGAGAGATGCAACCATATAGCCAAACTGGAGGCTAAGCTCTCTCAACTCAGTACTGGCATAACCAGTCAGGAGGAGAAGGAAACCACACTCACTACAATTCCAGTCTCACATAGACCTACCACGACAGCAAACCAAACACATAATCACACAAAAACATACTCAGAGGCTCTAAATAAAGATCTGCCTAAGCAGCAGAGACCTCCAAAGCAGACACCCAAGCAACCGCTACCCCAAAACAAAACACGTGCAACACATATCTCACAAAGCCAGTGTGCCGAACAGTCACAGCCCTTAAGACTAAACAACACACCTGATACACTTGTAATAGGTGACTCTATCGTCAGGCACACTGACGTCCCGCTCACCAGGCTGAACAAGGAGAGGGTCACGGTGAGCAGCCTGTCGGGCGCTAGGATCCGCCACATAACACAAGCACTCAGGTCACTCCAAGGCAAGTACAAATATGACTCAGTCATTGTCCATGCTGGTATGAATGACCTGAGACGTACCTCCCTGGACTACATGAAAAGACACATAGAGGAGCACTCTGAGCATGTAGCCCAGGCCGGTATGACCCTGACCTTGAGTAGCATCTTACCCTCACCAAGAATGATGCCACAATATGAAGACAAGATGATCAATTTCAACAATTGGCTTAAGTACTGGTGTCATTCAAAGGGGATCCAATGCCTGTCAGCTTGGGATGATATGCTCGACAAGTCACGATGCTTCGCTAGGGACGGCTTCCATCTGTCACCCCTGGGCTTTCGGATATTGGCAAAGGCTCTTGCTACCCCCATAGTGCCTTTTTTAGGCAAGGCTCTAAAGACAAACCCACCTCCATAGGTATCACAAGGGATAAGAAACTAAGAGTAATGCTACTCAACGCCAGAAGTCTAAACCTCAAGATGCACTTTTCGAAACTCTCCTTAGCATGGAGAACATCGATATCTGTGCAGTAACAGAAACCTGGTTCAGGGCTCCCGAGAGCACCCCAGCACTACCCGGTTATACCTCATACCATGCTTTTCGGCCCCAAAACTTGGACTGAACCACAAAAGGAGGGGGAGTATCGATATTCATCAAAGATACCCACACCTCCAGGTTGGTGGCAAAGCACGAAGCATCAGAGACTATCCATGTGCAACTAACAGTGGGTAAAACTGCCTTCCAGTTTATAGCCTGCTACAGACCACCCTCCCAAACCCAGGAACCCCACTCGGCCTTCCTGAGAACACTGGAAAATATGAAGGTCTCTCCAAACACCATTATATTGGGCGACTTTAACTACCCAAACATAGACTGGGAGCATTACTCTAGCTCCAACAGCCTAGCCCAAAGGTTCCTAGAATTTATAAACTCAAATGCTATGGAACAACTTGTTACCACTCCCACAAGAGGGGAAAACATACTGGACCTGATCATCACCAACATGGGGACTCTATGCTCCAGACCAGAAGTGTATCCCTCACTGGTAAGATCAGACCATAAACTAATCTCACTGGATATTCACATCCCGACCCCACCCCCTGCCCAGAAAACCACAGTGAAAAACTTCTCTAAAGCAAATTTCACACTCCTAAAAACCAAGGTGGAATCCTTCAAAGCCCCCGGGCCTGTGGAAAATACGGCCCAGACCGCAGAATCCTTTATAAACGCATTCTATGAACACCTTCAGGAATGCGTGGATCATGCGATCCCAAATAAAACCAAGACCCAATCCTCCAAAGGCAGACGTCCTCTCTGGTGGACCTCAGCCATAAACAAACTATACAACAGGAGGAAGAAGCTACTAAATGACAGAGCAAAATCCCAAAAAGGGAAGGCATCACTGATCAGTATTAGCAAAAAACTACGGGCACTCATAAAATTGTCTAAGGCCAGCTTCGAGAGAAAAATTGCACAGGACATTAAGGATAATCACAAGGCTTTCTTTAGTTATGTTAGGAACCTGGGTGGTAATTCCCAGATATGCTCAGAATTAGTCCAAAATGACAAAAAATACACCGAACCCACAGACATTGCCAACATCCTAGCTGACAGGTTCAGCGCAAACTTCTCCCTCCCCACCACAAGGGCAAATATCTATCCCAGCAGAGTGCTGCCCCCCTGACATCTCAGATGCTCAGGTAAGAGCTGCCCTCTCCAAAGCAAAAACACAGCATCAATGGGACCAGACGGTGTCCTGGGCTGTGTCCTACATGAACTCCAAGAAGAGCTAAACCCAAACATAAAACTACTGTTCAATCTCAGCCTTACTACAGGATATGTGCCCAAAGAGTGGCGTACAGCAACAGTGGTCCCTCTCCATAAAGGTGGTGCCTCAACGGATCCTGGAAACTATTGCCCCATAAGCCTGACTAGCTTGGTCTGCAAAGCTATGGAAAGGATCATCATGGACCTCATAAATAAAGATATTGGGGACCTACAGACACTGGATCCTACCCAGTTCGGCTTTGTTAAGGGCAGATCCTGCCTCTTAAACCTGGTTGATTTCTTTGAAACAGTCACCAAGGCCATTGACGAGGGGAAGGTGCTCCACACAGCCTACCTGGACCTCGCAAAAGCCTTCGATACAATACCCCACTCGGGCATTATAGATGAGCTCACCAGCTTAAATATAAACCCCTATGTCACTAGATGTATTGCAAACTGGCTCAAGGACAGAACCCACATGGTTAGAATTGCTGGAGCCATGTCAGACTCCAAACCAGTTACAAGTGGTGTCCCACAAGGCTCAGTCCTGGGACCTCTCTTGTTCGGTATATATTTCTCGGAGGTACAGGCCAACACGGAAGGACTGTGGCTGACCAAGTTCACAGATGACTGCAAACTGGGCACCATAATCGACTCTCCAGCCGACACAAGCATCCTCCAAAAGGGCCTCATAGAAACAGACAACTGGTGCCAGAGCCATGGCCTCAAGCTAAATGCCAAAAGTGTATAGTCATCCCCTTTGGCAAAAACAAAGTGCCCACAAATTACCACATAGGTGGTAATCCATTAAGTACAGAAGAAGTAATTAGGGACCTGGGGACCCAAGTTGATAGCAATCTCTCATTTGACAACCACGTGGCCAAAGTGGTTAGAAAAACATTTTATATAGCCCACCTAATCATGAAGGGATTCACATCTAGATCAGGGGAGGTCATCGTGCCTCTTTACTCATCCCTCATCAGGCCCATAATTGAGTACAATGCCCATTTTGGGCTGTACCTTACCAGACACCTGCAGCAACTGGAAAGACCCCAAAAGTACCTCACCAAGAGGATCAATGGGTTCAAACAGATCCATATGCTGCCCGGTTAAAGAAACTCCAGCTCTACTCAGTGGCATACCGCCTGTTCAGAGGCGATCTGTGCCTGACGTATAAAGCCATGTCCAACCCGGAATTAATGGACATGCTGCACCTCAGAAAATCCAAATCCCATCGAGCTACGCGCTCGAGAGACTTGAACCTCAGCACTGAAATAAGTAGGACATGCTGGGGGGACAGATTCATAACCCAGAGGCTCCCTTCACTCTGGAATAAAATCCCAGTCCAGGTTAGGCAGAGTCCCTCATTGACTCTCTTCAAGAGGAATCTTGATGAGTGGATGGGAGATTGTAGGTTTACCCCGGGTATCACTTCTGTGTCACTGTTAGACAGAGGCACAGTATACTAACCTTGAAAAAGGGCATAGCAAAATAAATTTAAAATGGGTGGTGAAAGCCAACCACATTCTGGCTAGGCTTATAAATGCCCTAGGGCAGATAGCCTAGTATGAACCTATGAACCTATGTTAAGCTCATTACAGGCTTTCAAACTAAACAGAATGCCAATCTATCATGTGTGGTCCATATCCTGTGCAGTAATCCTTTAAGCAATATATGTTGAGTTTGTTTCTTGTTTGCTTTTCATTTTTTACTTTGATCATGTTTTCCCCTTGAAACAAGTAGATAGTTGTTGTCAGGCAGCAGGTCTTTTTTGGATAAGAAACATTTTTACAAGTGGGAGTATCGCAGAGATTGCTACTTTCAGCATGTTACTTGGTACTTTAATGGAGCTGAATATAAATTATAATTAGAACTGGAGTGCAAGGAGAAGTGATTTGAGTTAAGTGCTGCTTGGGTTCTTATACTTGATTTTGCCTGGCATTCCAGTAATGTATTTAAAAAGTCATTTATTTTTTCATGCCTTGCATCTTTTTTGTTTCCATCTAGATATTAAGTAAGCTGTCAAGCAGTCAATGGATTGAAATATTTTTTTTTCTTCTACACTTCATTTTGTCTTGATTGGACTCTCATAATGATGGTTTGGCACCCAGGGCAGCGTATTTAATTAAAGTTACAGTTTTTGTGGTTTTGAGCATAGCTCCTCCCCTTTCTAGCTGGCCACATCCATTCCCATTGACTCCACCCATTCTGCTGTCAACTGCAGCCCGCCACTGCTTAAGGCTAGATTTCAACGTGGGTACAGCACATGGTATAGATTATTTATGAAGGATCTAGTATAATGATAAAAAGATGGGGGGAAGAGTAGGGCTCTCCTGTTTATTTTAAATGGCTGTCAGTTGGCATGGTCTACGTTGCTTTGTAGATCACATGAGGTGTTTTGTGTAGGCAAAACCAGTACAAGATTAAATACATGAATGAACATGTGTATGATATAAAGAAAAAAAAAAGACAATGAGAATGCCTTATTTAAGCAAAGTCTGGCATGTACAAATCCTAAAATGTTTTTATCCTTTGTAGCGGATATTATTATTTGGATGGGAGAGGAGGAGATTATGATGCAATATTAGAAACAAAGAATTAAAATGATAGCTTATTTTCAGTGCAATGGTATGCCTAGATATTACAAGGTATTAATGGCATGTTAAAATTAAAAAGCGGAAGCTTAACTAAAACATTTTCTAGAAGGAATATTTTTCAAATGAAAATATTTTTTGAAGGATGTTAATTTTAATAAAAGATTTTATAGTAAAAGTGATTTATGTAATAATAGTTAACATATATATTTTTGTTTAAAATACAGGATTATGATTGGTTGATAAAGGTTATATAATGTACTATGCTTTATTTAAAATGGTTGCGATGAATGTACGTGAAATGCAGTTTGAAGAAGTCTAAATAGACAAAAGTACTACATATAGATATTCTTGAACCTGGTCTCAGTGTTTTGGTGTTGGTTAATTTTCAGTGTTCTTCATCTGATGAAGGAGTTTCTTGCGATGTGTATGTGGGGAACATGAAAAAGCCTTGATCTGATGTTGTCATTTTCATTCATCAATGTATGGGTCTCGGACGCAACCTCTGATCAGACTTGGCCATTTCTTTTAGATTCTTGGATCCAAAATTTGAGCTCCTCCCTTTACCCACAGTGAAGAAAAATAGAGTTATTTTCTTTTGATATTACAATATCATTTCTTTAGAACCCTTCTTCTCTTTACTCCTACTGGTAGTCTTTCTAACTTTTTATTCTAGGCTTTAAAGGTATTTCTGTTACGATAGTTGGTATTGGCATTTCCTTACCTTACCTTTCTTCTGAGGGAGTTTTTGTTACCATTGTTGGTACAACCTTTTTTTCTATCTCGCAAAAAAAAAAAAAAAAACTTTATATAGGTACTAGTATCCTGTTTGTTGTTTATTGTTTAGCGTTGGTATGGCTCATAAGCCTACCAAGTTAAAAAAGTGCATTTCCTATGGGCATAAGATACCTAATCCTGATGCCCGCAGGGAATGTATTTATTGTTTAGGCCCTTCCCATTAAGAAGTGCCTTGTGAAATCTGTGCTGTAGGGCAATCAGTGACAGATGTAGTAAGTTGGCCCTTAAGGGGCTTTTGCCTGATTCTTCTTCTAACAGCCTCTGCTTCAGGGGCTCAAGTCCCGTCTAAAAAGGAGAAATGTTTGGAGCCCAGGGGGCATAGGAAAAGCTCTTCTGCATGGTATCCAACAACCATTCCAATCTTGAAGCCACCTAAAGATAAGTGTCGGATCTGACACCCTCAGATCAGATAGTCAGTGTCCAAATTTCCTTGGATCTAGAATACCTGATTCTCTCCAGAGCCAATGTCTCCTAGGCTCAGATCTCCCTTTTTACAGGAGACTCCCAGAAAGTCATCTTTTCCTCCCTCCATCTTTTCTTTGATCAGGTCCTCCCAAATTCTTTCTGAGGCAGATGTGGCCAGGATGATGAGAAAGTTCCTTAAGAGTACAGACCCAGATGGGGGTTTTAGTGGCTCCATCTTCCATCAGATCCATGAGCCTTCCACCATCTTTGCACCCAATTGTGACTCCTTCACCTATCAGACTTGTAGAAATTGGATCCAAGAGTGCTGAGAGAGGAAGTGTCAGATCCAAAGGTATTAACTTCTTCTTTGGATCCATCAGTTTTCCTGACCCATTCAGCATCAATCCTTACTAAGCAGAATGAGTCATTGGTGTTGAATCTGGCAGGATTTCTTGAACTCTGAGGTCCTTGGAGCCTCTGCACTGGATAACTTGGCTCCAACTCACTCCTCAGAGAGAAGATCTGAGAGTGGTGGAGAATCCGTTGAGTTGAGAGGTTCGGCTCCAGTGAGGTTTGTTTTCTACTTCTCCTGGTCCCTCTGCCCTCGAGATTGAGAAGAGGGCTTTTTTCCATTCAAAGGCTTCTTTGACTCTCACATCCTCGGATCCTATCCTTGTTCCTCCATCGGATTTGACCTCTACACCTCATCACCCTACTCCAGAGGGACAGCCAACCCATAAGAGCTTCCACACAGTTCCTACTCAGGAACTTCCCTTTTTTTTCTGATATCTCTGCAGAGCATCCCACTGAAAAGGTTCTTTGGAAGAGATTGTGTAAGAGGAGGCACTTAGATTGCCCTCAGGAATCTTTGACTGAAGACACTGATTTTGATGAGGGGAAGGGTCCCCAAGGTCGCCACCAAAGGATGTTTCATTTGGAAACATTTTAGAGATTCTGCACCAAAAAGGTGTCTGGTCCTCCCAAAATCCTTTCCAAGGAGAGTCAGTGTTCCTAGAAGCCGTCGGGTCTGGCTCCCCCCAGAAGATGACATTACAGACCTTATCTCCCACCAGGCTTGGAAGGAATTGGACACCATAGACCCTATCCCCCTTGGAGCCCTGAAAGACAGGCAGTTTTGTTGTAATGGAATCCCTGTGGATGCTATGGTTGTTGTGGCAGCCACCAAAAAGGAACCAGCTGAACAGAGTTCCACTGTCCATCCTCCAAATAGAGAATCTAGGGCATTGCACAGATATGGAAAGCACATTTACACTTCAGTGATCTTTGCCTTGCAGTCACTTAACTACCTGTCACACTTTACTAGGTTACAGAGGAACTTGATAAAGGAACTCTCCAAGTTTACTGTGGGTCCATGTCAGCAGAGGAAGAGAAAACTTATTGCTCCCAACTGGCCACCCTACAATCTATATCAAATATGTCCATGAGGCTAATTTCTCATGGAGCTGAAGGTTCCTCACGGGCTGCTGGTTCAGGCATAGCCATTAAGAGATATGTCTGGATGAGAGTGCTTGATTTTGCAAAGCCCTTTAAATCCTCATTTATCAATGCTCCCTTTGATGGATCTTCTCTGTTTGGGTCCACAGTTAAAGACACACTTTCCCACAGTTAACAAGATGGAAAGACCTTGTCTACTATTTAATCTATTTTTCTAGCCTGCAGAGATTTTTTTCCAGGAATCAATGTGGGGATTTTTCTCCAAGAGGCAAAGGGGTAAATAACAACAAAAGATGTTGTCCTCATGGCAGAAAGGGTCTGCAGAACCAGGGCTCTCAAGACTCTCTCTCAGATAGGCCTTTTCAGCGTTCCTGAAAGGTTGCTTAATTGTTCTTCTCTGGAGGTAGTTGGACCTTATCCTTGCAACTAAATGCCTGGACAACCATCACAAAAGATTCTTGGGTACAAAGGAGTACATCCAGAGGATATTTCATTCCCTTTTCACACAGTCATTCACAAAAGAGATAATCTCCATGATGTTCCACCCAATCAGAGGGAGTTGACAGCTCTAGAAATTCAAAACATTCTAGAAAAAGGTGTCATCCAAGAGGTCCCACCAGACTAATCAGGATTCAGAATTTACTCATGGCTCTTTTTATTGCCAAAGAAAACAGGGGACCTGAGACCTAGTCTAGTTCTTAGTCATCTAAATCAATTTGTTAAGAACTCCAAGTTCCGGATGGTCATGGTTCAGTCCATTCTGCCTCTTCTACAGAAGGACAGCTGGATGTGCTCTATAGATCTTTAAGATGCATACTATCACATCAAAATAAATGAGTGCTCTCATAGATATCTGCAGTTTCAGCTGGCAGCCAGTCACTACCAGTTCAGAGCCCTGCCCTTTGGTCTCACCACAGTCCCCAGGGTGTTCACCAAATGCATGGCAGTGGTGGCAGCTCATCTCAGACTGCATGGATTGAGAGTGTTTCCTTATTTTGATGACTGGACCCTTTCTGCACCAACCAAGCATCTTCTGGAGAAGGTCAAGGAATACATACTCCAGTTTTGTCCATTCCTAGGGATCACAATCAATCTTTCCAAGTCCCATCTTCAACTAGTTTAAGCCTTGGAATTTATAGGAGCTCGCCTGAACACTGTCAAGTCAGTTCATTCTTACCCCTTACCTCCTCTTACCAGAGTTCATACCCTAAGACTGCATGTCAGAGAAATTGTAGAGCATCCTTCCCCTCCAGCAAGACTGGTTCTTCAAGCCTCAGGTTCGATAGCTGCAGCGATCACCCTCTTAACTACAGCTCACCTTCACATGAGAATTCTTCAATGGACCTTGGCAGTACAATGGTCTGTGGTTTGGCACACTTTGAAACATCCTATAAAAATTTTGAGAGCCTGCAAAGACTCCCTACTTTGATAGGTTCAATCCAACAAGGTTTATCAGGAACGTCCCTTTATCCTTCCACCACCGAAGGCAACACTGACTATGGATGCCTCCCATTTGGGGTATTTCTTGGTATGGAATGTTCAAGCCACATGGTCCCTGGAATAGACCAATTTGGATATCAGTGTTTTAGAGATGAGTGCAGTCCTATTAGCATTGCAGGCCTTTCAAAATATATCCCTCTAGGAACAATTGCTATCCAGACAGACAATATGTCAGTGGTTAGATACATCAATAAACAGGAGGGAACCAGCTCTTACCCCCTTTGCTGAGAAGCAATTACAGTCTGGCAGTGGGCAATCTCTTCCAACCACTTTCTTGTAGCAATGCGCATACCAGGGAAATCCAGTGTTTTAGATATCAGGCACAGCAGGACCATCCTGATGTCGCACGAGTGGTTTCTCAATCATGCAGTGACGAAAATGATTTTTCATCAGTGGTGTCAACATTGCTGCAACATTTTTGCCTCTCCCTTCAACAAGTGCAGCAGGTTCTTCACCCTCATTCCCCCCTTTGGGGGAGTCAACAAGAGATGCTCTAGTCCATGCTTGGACCTCCAGTCTCTTGCATGCTTATCCTCCCCTCCCCTTAACACCCAAATTTCTGCAGAAAGGACAATGGTTGAAGAGCAAGGTAATCCTCATTGCCCCTTTCTGGCCTTGGCCAGTATGGTTCCCATTCCTATATTCTCATCTCCTATGTCCACCTTGGACACTGGACCCCAGTCCAGACTGGGTTTATATCACATCGTCAGACTTACTATTTATCGAATACCTCTTTGTCAAACACACTTTGTCGAAACCCCTTTTTATCAAACGACCATTTTAGCAAATAATTTCCCAAGGACAAGAACCAGTATTTCAACAACTGATCATCACAAAAAAGCACAAAATTTAAAATGCACTCAGGTGGAGGGCTTTGCCCCCATAAATAAATATAACAACTCTGAGATCGCACTAAAGTGGAGAAAAGAGCAAATTCCCAATCATGGCCCACTACATTTTTTCCCTGGGAAAATATTCACTAAAATGATCATTTGACAAAAAGGAGTTGTGACAAATTGAGTTTGATGAAGAGGTATTTGATAAATAGCAAGTTCGATGATGATCTATTACATCCACCTGGGATGATTCATCCAGAAATTCAAGGCCTCAAACGGACAGCATGTTTTTTCCAATTCCACTGATAGCTAGACAATCCAAGCTTTCCTCTCCGGTTTGCCAAATCTTATTTTCATGCTAGAAACCTTCTACGAGAAAAATTTATAAGAGTAAATGGAAAAGATTTTCCTAAGAAAGTTAGAACATTTTACCTCTCCAACTCATGTTGTGTTAGAATTTTTTGCTTCAATCATTCAAGGTGGTGCCAGTTTCTCTACTGTAGAAGTTCAGCTTGCAGCAATCTCTAATTACCACATAGGACATAACACCTCTATAGCCTCGTCTATAATTTGAAAGGCATTCCTTAAGGGTACCCTGCTGCTTAGACCTCCGAAAAAGGATCCTACTCCACCTTGGATGTTACTGTTCTATGACAAACTTTAAATTCCTACCCTTTTGAGCCTTTGGCTAAGTCAGATATAAAATTTCTTTCCAGAAAAACAAGTTTTCATGATGCTATTACATCTATGAGGCATGTTTCTGAACTCCAAGCACTCTCTTCAAAACCACATTACTTGATTTTTTCCCCAAAGACAGAGTAACTTTATGTGTAAACCCTTCCTTTTTGCCAAAAGTTGTCTTAGACTCAAATATAAATCAAGTAATCAATTTGCCAGTCTTCTTTATAAAATTTGACAGTAAGGGAGAATACATGCTCCATAATTTAGATGTACATAGACAGCTTCATTTTTACCTACACAGAGCAAAAGACTTCAGAAAAACTGATCAACTGCTTCCTTTGCCAAAAACAAGTTAAGAAAACCAGTATCCAACATCCCTTTAGCCAGATGAATTACAGATTGTATTTCTTTGTCTATTCTCTGAGAAGACTGTTATTTCCCAAACCCCCAAAAGCTCATTCAACTAGATGAATGGCTACATGAATTGCTTTTTGGACCAGGGCTTCTACTGATATTTGTGCTGTGGCTACTTGGTCCATTTCTTATACTTTTACTGCTCATTACAAGTTGGATAGCATCTCCAGGAACAGGGTTGCTTTTGGTTATGCAGTTCTCCAGAATATCTTTCCATGAGGGCCACCAAAGATTATCATAACTGGGGACAGTCCCATTCGGTGAGGAATGAATGAAAATGGCATCATCAGATATTTAAATTTTGTACTCACCATAACGATGCATCTGTGTTATCCATTTTCATTCTTCCTCAACTTCCCACCCTCCTTCCCCCCTATCCTTATCCTTTGGGAGTGACCTGACGAGGTGCACTGGAACCATGGTTTCCAGCCTGATACCATATTCTGTACCTATACACTGTTCTTCTTCTTATTATTATTATTATGATTACTTGTGCTCTAAGGCATATTTAGCAGCAGCAAACTCAATCTCAGTTAATGTGGCAGTGAGGGGCATTATGGGTAAAGGGAGGAGTTTGAGAGTTGGATCCAAGAATCTAAAAGAAATGGTCAAGTCGGATCTGACGCTGTATCTGAGACCCATTCATTCAGGAAGAATGAAAATGGACAGCAGAGATGCTTCATAGATTAATTGAGGAAGAATGAAAATGGACAACACAGATGCAGTGGAGAGGGTAAAAAGCACTAAGTTTCTTGGGATGCCCATCTTGGAAGACTTATCTTGGTCTGTGAACACAAATGCCATTGTCAAGGAAGTACAGCAACACCTACATTTTTTGCGAAGGTTGAGAAGAACAAATCTACCAGCCCCTGTTCTTACGACCTTCTACAGCGGCACAACTGAGAGCATCCTGACAAACAGTTTTATCGCTTGGTATAGCAACTTCTCCACCACAGACTGCAAGTCCCTCCAAAGAGTGGTGAAAACAGCAGAAAAGATTACCAGGACCACTCTACCATCTATTCAAGTCTCATTGTCTCAACAGAGCCAGGAAAATAGTCATGGACTGCACACACCCTATATATGGACTGTTCTTGCAACTAACATCTGGGAGGCATAATCTTAGCATACACTGCAAAACAGCTAGATTTAACAGAAGCTTCCACCCCCTGGCCATCAGGCTGCTGAACTCCAATAGCAACTTACATCTCACTTGACATCAGGGACAGTAGGTAATATGACGAGTGAGAAGCATATTTGCATGCAATAACCTTAAAAGGTCTTAAATACACAGTGCAATTCATCTATCAGAGTATAATCTTATTTTTGTGCAATATCCACTGATGCTAAACCAGCATCCTGTGCAATAAATAACAGCTGTGAAATTTTTGGGCAATAAATATTATGTTTCCTTAAACTAGTGCCAACAGAATCCTGTGCAGTAAGTACGTAGCTGTGGAATTCTGTGCAACAGATACAGTGTCTCTTTAGCTTAATAAATGTCTGTTGATATGTTTGTTTGTCTTTTCCCCGGTTAGGGGTCGCCACAGCGGAACTCTAGTCTGCTAATGATTGGCAGTTGGTTTTTATGGTGTCGAGTTGCCAGCCCGATGCCCAACCTTCAATGAAGGCACGCACATTCAACGCATGTCTTTCGAACACCCATTCGACCACGGGGGAGGACATGCAGACTCCACACAGAAGGCACTCCCAACCCAAGCCAAGAATCGAACGGGAGAACCTCTTCCTGTGAGGCAACAACGCTACCGCTGCACCACCATGGAAGTAATAAATGTCTGTTGATATGTAAAACAGTAAATATTATAGCAGGGATGTCTAACTGTAGTAATGTGAATTATTGTATATGTTAGATGTTTGTACATATAGCCTGGAGTAACTCAGTTTCATTCAGTTGCATTTGCTGTGGAGCCTGAATGACAATAAAGTTCACTTTGACTTTAGTTATGGCGAGTACATAACTTAAATTTTTGCTGGGTGCAACCCTTTCTTATGCTCCTAACTTATATATACACATTAATGCCATGGTTGCACAACAGTGGGGAAAACGGTAAACTCCATGTTCAATGAAAGTAATTTTAAGCATAACAAAAACTCTTGAAAGGCAAACCAAATAAGTACAAGAAATGTATGAAGACATAGTAAAAGCCGAGAAACATTTTATTTAGCACTTTCGTCAACAATAAGTTATGACTTCTTCAGAATAAATAAATCTTCCACCAAAACACATTAAATAGTCTTCAGAAAATGCATTTGCATACTTAATACTACTCAATTAAGCATTAAGACCTTCTATTTAAAGCTGCAAACTCCAAAATTTTAAAACCTACTATTTTTATGACTAGTCACATGATTTCAACACACCAAAAAACAATAAATATAAGTACTAAATAAATACATAACACTTATAAGTAATAAAATATACTGTATATTATATTCATCTGTTGACATCACAAATAAAATAATTTCTCCAACCACAGTTTTAAGTTTGCTATACTTGAACATGTGGAATTGGATGAAAGATGGGAACCTGCTGATTTATTTCTAGAGTACAAAGAGTTAATGTGGCAACTTAGGGTGAATGCCACTAGTCCCCCTGGGGTAAATGAAGTAATATCCCTTACTAGTTATTTATAACTTAAAACTGAATTCTATCTGTGATGTTATTATGTATTTATTTAGCACTTATATTTATTGTTGTTTTAGTGTGTTAAAATCATGTGACTAGACATATAAAAATAGTAGATTTTAAAATTTTGAAGGCAATAACCACAAGGGAAAGATCCAATCAATTTATCACCAGTTAGGGTCAATTGATTAGATAAACCAGAGCCCCTCCAATGTTTATAATGGTTAAAGTAAGAACCGAGACTCTGTCCCCTATGACAGGAAAGTAAGCACCTGGGTGTAAGGACCTCAGCAAGTACATCATTAGCTAATAATATATTCCAATGCCGATCAATAATGTCCTTGATCACATTTATATTGCGTCCAAACATAGTAACAAATCTAATCATAGAAATAGCTTGGTTAGATTTGTCCCGATATTCTAACAAATCAAGCCTATTTTGTTCAGAAGCCCAATGGCTGGCAGACATGATATTCTCATATCCATAACCCCTAACTCGGAATCATCAAATCAGGTCTTGTTGGTAAAATTCATAGCTATCTGGAGTACAGGAATTGCGTTTTATTAATAAAAATTGTGATTTTGGTATATTCCAGACCATATGACGTGGTTGGAGGCTAGTAGCGAATAATAAGTTGTTATATTCAGGGTATTTCTGGAAAACCCGTGTACTAAGATTTTCATCTGGAGTCTTAGTAATAGTAACATCTAGGAAATTGATTTGCTTAGAATCAAAATGAAGTGTGAACTCAATCCCCCATTCATTGTCATTAAGATATTGGACAAATTCCAATAAATATGTTCTATCCACCCACCATACCATCCAACAGTCATTTAGGTATCGCCTTCATATATCTATCTCACCCATAGAAATGTTGTGATTAGAATCATACATCAATTGCTCCTCCAGAAACCCCATGAATCCGCAAAAATGGGGGCAAAAGAGGCCCCCATGGCAGTACCCTGTTATTCAGCAGCAGATAAATTATGAGGTAGTATCTTAGACTGGCTCATCCTAAAATGTAAATCCTTAAGGTCTGAGTTCTGAAAAATAGAGACATGTTTGTTCACTGGGGCATGAAAGTGGACTTGTGAAACTAAAATCAGTAGATCTTCGAGATTGATCCTCACTGCCAAAATACAATCTAAGATTAAGCAAACAGCAAAACGCCAACACATCATTTACCAAGATGTCTTCACCTACAAAAAAAAACAAGGACATAGCTCAAACCTTTATTCAAAAGTTGTTTCTCCATATTCGTTAATTCTACAGAAAAAATATTATGAACATTATAAAAATCATTTACCGAAGTATTAACAGCCAGAGCAAACTTTCCACGTTGCCTGTTTTTCCTATGCTTTCTTCCATCCCTGTGTTTCCCATACGTAAAGGGTGATTAGCATTACATTGTTTCTTAGGGATGGGTGACCCTTGAGTGTAGGTGCATTCTACATCAGTTGCTGAAGAGGACTCCTCCCCTGAAGTACTACTATAACTATTTTTAGATTCTTTTAAGAATGAGCCTATGTCTCTTCCTTTTTTTGTAGTAATGAAGGTATCTGAATTTGAAAATTTAATACTTTCATTAGATCCAAAGGGCTTACCCTGATGGTAACCCCCCTATGTCCCTAATGAACTTCTGGATTTTTTTGTCCTTAAGTTGTTTCTCAAGTGATAACAATTCCTTGATTAACTGATTGAAGCAAGTCGTGTAGAAGGCCTTGCTTTCATACACTTTGATCTCCACACAAATTGACCTGACTTCCAAAACATTGGTATCAATCATATGCTCATAGTAGGAAGAGATAATTTTGACAAAACCCATGGAGGCAGTCTGTTGGGCCTTAGCCCACTCTTCAGCCAGAGTCTCATCTATATTGCCCACCAACTGCTGAATCCATATTCTCAATCCCCTAGGGTCTATACCCTTAGCCTGATAGGCTTTAAAGAGTTTTAAATGCCAAACATTCGTTCTGAGAATTTTCATACTTTTGGTTAGCTTATTAAAACATTGATTACATAAAGTAGCTGGATCAGTAATGTTTGCCTCTGCCATGTTCACACTCAAATCTCCTAAACCAAAAACTTGCAGGTAATTTTTATCCACTAAAAGACCTTGAGTTATCAAATCCATTTTGATGTTATTATAAATTGGTTATAATTATGCCGAAATATAACCAAAAAAACATACAAACCAACTTGTGTTGACTAAAATACAATAACTATGATTTCACCAGCATATATAGCAAAAAACTTGTAAAAATTAAATAAGTTGACACAAATAGAAACAACTGCAGCCTGTACAGATATATATACATATATATATATATATATATATATATATATATATACATATATATACATATATATATACATACACACACATATATATATATATATATATATATATATATGTGTGTGTGTGTGTGTGTGTGTGTGGGAAGTGTCCAATATGGTGAGATGTTTAGATCTCCCAACTAACCTGCTATGCAATAACGTTGAGAGCACAAGTAAATACACCCTAATGTCTAAACCCAGTCAACAAAAAGTCCAGTGCAGATCCAGATACACCAGAACTAACAGCCATAAGGTAGATCCAAATCCGTGTTCCTATATCAAGTCTCCCCTCAACAAAACATAGCAGGTTTGATGGATAACTTATACACCCCATACATCTATCATATAGTAATGTAAATTGTAAACAATATAGTTTCCCAATACATTGTTCACTATCCAAAATAAGTCATTAGTTGCAATGTGAATGGCCTAAAGAATTTGCCTCAATGGCGGTAGTTGAAAAAATGCCAGTACCAATCACAGAGGAGCTTCTCCACACTATGGTTACAGCAAAAATAAATGAGCAAAGTCAACACATATAAAACAGTTGAAAATCATTAAACCTGCATAATAGAGACAGTTATTATGAAAGAAAACCAGCCCCCATGTCCATATTCAAAAAGCGTCAATCTTCATCATAGTTACCAGTTCTTCTTGATGCGGCTATGCTGAAAAACAAATTACTCTGAATGAAAAAAGCCCATTAAGTCAACAGAGACAGTTTAATGAAAGAAAACTAGCCCCCATATCCATAGTCAAGGAGCACCAATCTTCGTTACAGAGAACAGTTCTTCCCGATGCGATCATACTGAAATGCCAGTTGATCCAAATAAAAAAAACGCCCTTTAATTCTCATCAATCCAAAACATTCAGACTAATTCCTACCAAGATGTTTATGCCAAACATAAACAGGCCATTGACATATAAAATCCTATGAAATACAACACCACACCAGAACAATAGATGAATAATAGATCAAAAATCACTGCTGCAACATGTGAAAATCCAGCTCCATGCTGGTTAGATAAGGCAGATATATATCCTCCTGGATTTAACACCTTGTTGGTATGTTTGACAGTACAGGTTTTGTCTAAAAATGTCTTTTACTTTCAGGGGGAATTTTATTGGTACTGCCATGGGGGCCTCTTTTACCCTCATTTATGCGGATTTATTCATGCGGTTTCTGGAAGAGCAATTGATATATGATTCTAATCACAACATTTTTATGGATGAGATAGATATATGGAAGCAATACCTAGATGACTGCTGGATGGTATGGCGGGCGGATACAACATATTTATTTGAATTTGTCTAATATCTTAATGACAACAAATGGGGGATTTGAGTTCTCACTTAACTTGATTCTAAGCAAATCAATTTCCTAGATGTTACTATTAGTAAGAATCCAGATGATATTCAATACCCAGGTTTTCCAGAAATATCCTGAATATAACAAATCACTATTCGTTACCAGCCTCCACCCATGTCATATGGTCAGGAATATAGCAAAATCATAATTTTTATGAATGAAACATATTTGCTCTACTCCAGACAGCTATGAATTTTACCAACAAGACCTGATTCAACGATTCCGAGTTAGGGGTTATGGATATGACTGGATTTGTTAGAATACTGTGACAAATCTAACCAAGATACTTCTAAGATTAGATCTGTTACTACATTTGGACGCAATATAAATGTGATCAGGGACATTATTGATCGGCATTGGAATATATTATTAGCTAATGATGTACTTTCTGAGGTCCTTACACCCAGGTGCTTATTTTCTATTCGTAGGGGATGGAGTCTCAGTTCTTACTTTAACCATTATAAACATTGGAGGGGCTCTGGTTTATCTAATCAATTGACCCTAACTGGTGATAAATTGATTGGCTCTTTCCCTTGTGGCCATTGCTGTTTTTGTAAGTTTATGTTCAAATCCAAACAAGTCTCGAGCAAAAATACAAGTATGGTTTATCAGATAATATTTTTTTGCAAATTGTAGCACGGCCTACCTGGTCTATTTAGTGACCTGCTCATGTTCTGCTTTTTATATAGGTCAGACTTCCCGTCCATTTCGGATACATATGTCTGAGCATATGAGCTAAGTTAGGAATAAGTGAGTTTCCAGTGTCCAATTTAGACATACGGTCAGTCATAATTCTGCCAGAGTCAAATTCATGGTGATAGATAAAATTCAGGGTGATAGCTTTAATAAAGCTGGTTGGCACTCTCTACTACATGAAAAGGAAAGGAGTTGGATCATCAAGTTAGGTGGTTTATTTTCCCCAGGTCTTAATGACCATTTATGAGTAATTAATGGGAATGGGTGTGTTACTAATGTGTTGATTTGTTTGTATATACATACATATATATATATATATATATATATATATATATATATATATATATATATATATATGCTTTTGAGAGAGCTGTACTTTGTCACTGAGGAAGGCAGGTTCTGCTGAAACTGGTCTGACAATTTTTTGGTGTTGCCACATCAATAAAACATTATTTTCCACTCATTTTTGTGCTGGCATTTCTTTTTCTGATTTGGATTCATGCTTTTTGGCTGTTTGTACCAGCAGTACATGTGTGGCTATTCTTGTGCTTACTTAAGGCCTCCCCCTGGTTTCCCCTTTCTCCCTTTGGCTATATGGTGACACTCTGGGTCTGATTTGTAGTGGGTTTTTGTGGCGGCTCATCCTGCCCCATTGTCAGCTAAGCCAAGCTCCCTCCCATCCTGTCTTAGACTATACCTTCCTCTGCACAATCCCAGCCTTCACCAGGGACATCAAGGGGAACACCCACATAAACAACTACCATTCTGAGATGGGCACACTCCTCATCCCCTCCTGCTGCTTCCATCAGATGCCCAAACCACTAACTGAGGCTGCAGTCAAGGTTTTATCCCCCAATGACACCCCGAGTGGCTGCTTACATGATTCTTCTTGTTAACTTTACTGTGCCAATATCAGTGTTTCTTTTAGTGTATTATTATGTTGTTTTCCATTATCTGGCTATTAGCCTGTTTAATTTCATCATCCCCAATACTTAATAAGGAAAGAAATATCTTGAAACATCATACCCCATGTGTTGCATGCTGTCTTTCAAGTATATTTTAAATTAATACAGAGAAAAAAAATGTGGACATTATGCATCTTAGAAAATCTAAATCTGTAGCATTTTACACCTACATTTATTTTTTTTCCTTAAAAAATCATAGATAGGATAAAAACCAGCTGTGTAAAAATGTTATCTGCAGATCCCAAATTTGTATCCATATTTGAAGGGAATAACTTCTATCTCATACCTTTTCTCAGTCTGTAATTGTCACACCATACTTTCAATGTTCTTCCATTTACCAGATAATTCATATCTTAACACGAATAGCTTCTCACTCTAAAAAGTCAGCATACATTGATGCACCTCTACCTTTTCCAACAGTCTTCCATTTCTCACAAGATGCAACCTTGAATATACTGTTACTCCTTAATTACTGTTTCATACTTCCTATTTTCCTTAAAGCAGCTATCCATTCTGATTAGAGACCGAAAGTATCAATTATGCTCCATGAAAGAATCTACATGGAGTTATAAGACACCAAAACATATATTCAAAGGTGTGTGTGTGTGTGTGTGTGTGTGTGTGTGTGTGTGTGTGTGTGTGTGTGTGTGTGTGTGTGTGTGTCTAAGGTGATTCTTGGCTGTTTGTCTCTCTACTGATAACCTGCCATACTACATAACCAGAATGCTACTGCAGTGTAAGTGCATTTCCTGCCCTTGGCACAGGTAGAGCTGAAGGCTTTAGTTTAAGAGGGCATCACACAATACAAAATCAGAGGTTAAGGACCATTACAAAATAACCAATCATTCATATGGACATACCCTGTCAATCAATCAGGATTCAAGGTATAATAAATGTTTGATATCAGTCTTTGCAATTTATTCAAATTATGAAGCTACAGTATTACAAAACAGAAACATATAAACTTGGTTATTTTAAGAGCAGTAAGGTATTCCCTGGAATTACTTTGATGTACAAGTTAATTAACTCTGGGAACAATGTTGCACTTGACTATGACTCATGTTACTTTTCAGTTGCTGGATCTGATTGACCAGTATATTAGAAAACACCTTGACATACCCTTATGGACTTTAAAGATGCATAATTTTTACATACTTGTATTCCACTATATTTTTTATTTGAAAATAATGAGCAATAAATGTCTCCCCCTATCTTTTTCATTCTAGGACAGTGAGCAGTAAATACAACTATTTTTTAAAGCAATAGATACAAGTGTTTTAAGTCAAGCTGTGCTGTAAAAAAAATAACATTAAAATAGACAAAGACAAGTAAAGGTACCAAGATCTGAGTGAAAGTTGCTGACACAAACCTTTTCCACATTCTGTGCATCAGCATTTTTGTCCAGGTATGTTCCTTCTATTGCAGAACCAACTATAGTAAGCCCTTTCCCAGCCTTAAGCTGTGTGGTGAGAGACAGCAGTCTAGGGTGCTTCACATTGTTTTCTGAATCAAGATTTAGTAGTACCAAGCACTGAGGGCTGAAATAAAGAAAACAAGATCTGGTTATGAATAGCACAACTTACAATAGCTACAAACAATACATGTGGATACTAACTGAGGTTTAGCAGTCTGTTAAACAGCTAATTGCCAGACTAATGAAGTACAAAAACACTGATTCCAGAGAAATATGTGGAAAGAAGAGTCAGCTAAAGCAGGACACTTAAGCATCATAAATATTCACTGCATAATAGCTTGGCCTGATGAATTACAGATAACACAGGAGTCATGGAGTTTGTGATTAGATTTTGCATCACTTTAGTAAACTAATTTTCCGATTAGATTTTTCATTACTTTAGTAAACCAATTTTGAATTCTGAAATGATTTACTGATGGCTTAACTTCTGGCCCTGCATTTGATATCAATGGACCTCAGAAAGTCCTGCTTATGATTTTCAGGACTGGAAACTGGAGAAAAAATGTTCTTAATTTGACTACAATCAGAAACTTTTACTGAATCAACCAAAATGGAAGACTGAGGTAAAAAAAACACACACACACAGGACTGCATTCAGCAGAAAACTGTTCTGTTTTTTTTAAATCTGTTTATTTGTAAACCTGGTAGGCAGGCTGGTGCTGAAGCCCTGTATAGCCATGACCCTGGCACAATAGCCCATTTTCAGTGAACATTACTTGTGCAAAAGAGTCATTAATATAGAAAAGCATGATGTTACAGTTGTTGAAGTCAAATGCATTTTGAAGGATTTAGAAGTTACAATACCTAATCTGTTGAAGAGTATACATAAAACTGAGAGGTACATCAGTGTCTAGAAATATCATATCTATTATGCAATACTACTGATAAACAGGACAAACCCAATTAAAATTTGTGAAAAAGAAACTATAAAAACACTTACATACCAGAGCTAGGCAAAAGGTCAGAAGCTTACTTCTATACGTTTTGCTGTATCAGTGTTTTCTTTGTTGTACTGAAAGTTATGTAGCTTTTTTAATGCTTTATTTGTGTTACCTTAAATTACTATCCTATGAGTTATGTTTCATCAGTTTTTTAATGACATGACCTGCGTCTTGTAAATGATGAAAAAGAGACAATTTTTTTTCAAAGGGTAGGCCCCTTGCACCCCACCACATCAGTCTTCCTTCCTGTAGGAGAGTACAGGGTTCCACAAGGCCTCACACATCTCCTGCTACTGACACAAATACTCATGTTCCTTTGCTTCTTTTCTGTTGCTTTTTACATCTAACCTTGACTGAAGATTTAATGTTGGGCAAGGTATCTGTCTTAAGATTTAAGCAAGGTTGAGTCACCTCTTCCTGATTTTGCTATGAAAAGTAATTTCTAGTTATGCCTTTGAGACACTACAAGCTATTCTGCATCCAATAGTTTCATACAGCTGTATTCACTGAACAGACATTAATAGCAACTTTAAAAAAGGGTTACAGCAGTTTGTAGTTTAATTGCAGTAAAAAAACGGAAGGGCAACAAAAAGAATGTTATACTCAAACTGATTGTGTAAAATGCCCTTCACTAGTTATGCCAATGATTCTTGTGACAACAGTCTACAGATATTCTGGGCTCATATAATAAAAAGGCAACAGACATTTCATAAAGTGGCATTACATGCAGATGGGTGATTATGCCTAGAAATCTGTACAAAGACAGAGGATTAAAAAATGTGTCTCTGATCATGACCAATGAAGTCTGCATTTGAGACATGGATGTCTAGAATTTCTCTTTATGAATGAAGCTGGTGAGGTTAATCTTGGCATGCATGAAACCTAATTATAATTCTTAGTAGTTAGAGGCTGAGAGGTTGACCAACAATGGTAAAATAAAAAAACAACAACAAACAATATGCTCCAAATGCCTGAAATGACTTAAACACAACTTATTAAAACTATTTTAACCACAAACATTATCTTGTGTGGCTGAAAGACACTTGTCCCTCTAAGTTGGAGATGACAGCACAGAGCCGCATTACTAGCTAGCATGGCAGAGTCTCATTTGTTATCAAAATTAACCAAATTGATCCACCAACTAAGAATGGCCATGCACCACCACCCACAGAATTGAGAAGGAGCTATCAATCTGTCATTCCTTTCCGTGACCAGGCTGGGGGAGGTTTCCTATATTGGGTTCAGTTAAGCCACAAGCTCCACTCTTGGCAGGGCCCTTCTGTCAGTTCCTTTAAGATTCAACTTTGTAACCATACTGCACCTCGAGCCCAAAGACTTTGGTTTCCTGGAAGCTCTTCTGTGGGTCATGGGAATTATGCCGCCGAACTGATAGTCAGCACTGTTTACGTTTGGGACTACGACTGTATCTGATTGCCTTCGAACCTCCTACTTTCATTCTTGATTGAGCTAAATGTTCTTGGCAAATGCTTTTACTTTCGTTCATCTTGCACCAGTCGAAGAATTTCACCACTAGCAGCACAATATGAATGCCTCTCGCCATCCCTCTTAATCATGGCCACAGTTCCATAACAGATTGATAGCTCTTTCTCAGTTCACCTTATTTTTCTGTTAATGAAAGTTTAATCAGGTATTTGAAATACCATTTGTTCTGCAAAGGAATAGGAGGTCAAAGAGTGTTGGATCTTTTATGGCTTGAAAGGCTAGACACAGATCTCCATGGAGTAGTCTATAAGAGATTGAGTACAGGGAGAGGGCTGCTAGTCTGTTCTGACAACTAAAATGTTGATGTTGATTACCTTATGAATCTCGGAGGTTTCTCAAGTTGAGTAATACGTTTAGACAAACACATGTCAAAAGGTGCATTATACTCAATAATGGGTCTGATGAGATATGAGAAAATGGAATTAAGACTTCTTTGAATCTAGTTGAGATGTCTTTGGAAATTAGGTAAGCCAGATAGAAGGCTTTCTGAATTACTATGGAGACATTATGGTCAAAAGATAATTATCAACAAGACAGCATTGATCTTTATGACTGGAGAGGAGTGTCTCATATACAGTATGTGAAAATATTTTGTTTACTAAAATGAACTAAGCAATGTACTTCCACATTTAATTTGAGACTACTGTACTTGCATCAATTATTAACATGATCTAACCCATCCTGAAGCAATTGTGAGTTGGAAGACTGAATAACAGCACATAATTTACAGTCAGCAGTAAAGTTAGATAACCATAGGCCTGAGTATTTACTTGAAGGTCTGAAAAGTAGATGTCAGATAGGGGAGGGCCCAACACTGTGCCTTGTGGTACACCACAAGTAACATTTTGCTTTTGTCAGTGGCACCTGTAACTCTAACTAAATGGTTCTGCCAGACAATCAGTTATCTATCCATCTAACATAAGGATTTATATTCATATTTACAAGTCTGTCGATAATACCTGCATGGGGAATAGAATCAAAGGCCTTAGCCAGGTCCAGATATGCTGTATGTACTACATAACATCTATCAAATGCTTCAGTTACTTTTTCAAATAACTTAATTAGGTTAAAGAGGTAGGACCTTCATTTTGACAAAGAAGCATTGATGAGGGCCCAGAGTTAGGAGATTTTTAATGTCCAGATAAATGAGGTCTGAGATAAGCTCCACAGGTTTATATAAAGCTAGTGAAACTAACAGGTCTATAGTTACTTGGGTCCATAATTGGCCCACCTTTGTACAACAGTATTACAGTGGCTGTTTTCCAGGCATCCAGAATGTAGCCAGTGGAAATTATTACATTTAAAGACGTTAAGTAGGAGTTCAGATAGGCCAGGTCTGTAACCAATAATCAGGCAATCTGGTATGTTATCAGGGCTCATAGATGAGGTATTCATGGCTTTTGAGAAGGATGAGAGAATGTGAATTTAAGGTGACTAGAATGAGAGATTTACTATTATAATCCTGAACCACAGAAACTTGAAAATCAAAATCTTGAAACCATAATATTGCCAGACCAAAATGCTGAAGACTACAATGTCTAAATTCTTGAATATTGAATCCCCCTACCAGTGTGCACCCAGGAATGAGTAACAGCACTAGTCCTGCAGGGAGTAAGTCCTAGAATTATAAAAGTGAGAAAGAAACATTGGTATACAGTCACTTTGTATGTTCAGGTGAAGATATAGAATATGATCTCGTACCACATAGATGAACTGGCAGTTGGCACAGAGGTTTAAGGGTGTGAGGTGTAGTTTCTGTGGTACAGGGTTTGAGTCCCTCAGTCCTCATCTACCTGTTGTGTGACCTTGAGCAAGTCACATAACCAGACAATGCTTTCAGGCAACAGGGAATTTGGGTTAGGCTCCTCATTGGTCCCCAGGACTGCAAAACTAGTAACTACCTATGAACTTACCAATGTGGTATATGTAATATATGTAGATTTATCAGTACGTCATTTATTTTATTTATTTTACATTTGTTGACTGGGAAAGTCTGACTGGATGCATGTCCATTTTCAGCGGAGGCCCGGGGAGAAAAGCAAAATATAAGGTGTATACAGAAGCATTCAAATTTACATAGTACCAAGCTTAACACTGACTAGTAACATAGCATTGAACTTAAGATTGCATAGACTGAACACATCCTTTACAGTTTTAGGTTAAGGCATTAAATAATGGTGAACAGTTAGTCGGGGTTGCATTTTTTTCTTTATACAGTTTACCTGTGAGCAAGTTAGCCACAGTAGGGGGTATAGCAACAAAGAAAGCAAAGGTTAGACATAGTAAGGAGTATAGAAGCAGGATAAGAGACAGAGATAGGAAATTGGATAACAGATTAAGTAAGAAAAACAGGAGGAGTAAGTAGCTTAAGTATAGAGTAAGAGTAGAGGTGTAAAGAGAAAAGTGTAGTGGATAGATAACAGAGTGTCCTAGCAGTGACATATGGGTATTGACTAAGGGGTTAGAATTAGAGGTGGAACTGGAAGGAAGCTAGAGAAGTTGCATTCTTATGATGATGAAGCTGAAGTCTGAGGGCAAGAGTAAGGGGAGAAGGTGGGAGAGGGGGGTGGCAGCCAGTTGGAGAACATGTGCATATCCATGTGTGTTTTAGGTGTTCTTTCAGGAGTCTTTTAAATGTAATCTTTGAGCCTGCTGAGGTAATAGCACTAGGTAGGGTGTTCCAAAATTTTCCTATGTAGTTAGGGAAGAGGGAGTCCCCTGCTGTGTTGTTGGTCTTGGTGACCTTGATTAATTTTTTTGTCGCTAGACCAAAGTTATCTAGTTTTAGCTTGTAGTTCTAGTAGATTGGCCAGAGCTGGAGTTTTGTCTGGAAGTAGTAGAAGATTATGGGTAAAGGAAAGTTGATGATAATTTAGGAGATTAGGGGAATTCAAGCCAGCCAAGTTGTTTTAGGGAATGGCAGTGGTGGGCTCGGTAGGGGGCACCGGTAGCAAATTTTGCAATTTGATTTTATTTTAACAGGTGTTGAGTTTGACAATTTCAGTTTTGGGTAAGTTGGTAAGAATGGGTGAGGCATAAAATAGTGTGGAAAGGAGGTGAGTTTGAGCAATTGTTATCCTAGCAGGTTGTGTTAGAAATGGTTTATTTTTATATAGACTGCCCAGTCTTTTGTGGATATTTTTAATGGTTTGATGTATATGCTGATCAAATTTGAGGTTATTATCAATGATCACTCCTAGCAATTTAGTGTGAGTGACAGGAGAGAGGACAGTCCCAATTCCTGGATACAGTATTAAATGGGCTGGGTATCGTGGTGGATTTGTTAGGTGTAAATAGCAAAAGTTTATTTTTTTGGGAGTTTAGTATTAGGTTTTTGATAAGAAACCAGTTTTTAGTGGTATGGATGGCTTTTTAGGTTATAGAGAGGAGTTTCTGAGGATCAATGACTGAACAGACAAGTGTTGAGTCATCAGCGTATTGTATAACTGTTGCATCTTGACAGATGCTGTGGAGGTTATTGGTGAAAATGGGGAATAGGAGGGGACCTAAAATGGAACCTTGTGGGACTCCTGTGGTGATGGATAGCAGTGTGGATAGATTGTTGTCCCACTGAACTCTGACAGCATAAATTATTTTAAATGTTAAGTAGGGGGAGATACTTGTATAACATATAGTGGTATATATGCCCTAAAGTGCCATTGTGGACTAGGATATGTATGGCTGAGACTGCTAGAATGTTTAGGGTAAGGCTGCAGGAACATTTAAAGGATATTATACATACAAATAGAGCAAGAACAATTGCTACGCATTTTTTATAATGTCACAGAAATGATGTTAAAGGTTTACATGCAGCAGTACTTGAACAACTAAAATTTGATGATAAATGAGGGAGAAGTTTAAAAAGTTTATTGTTACATAAACAATCTGTTTATATACAAAAATGTCAGACACTAAGACCAAAAGAATGGAATTCACAATGTAACTGGAAAGTATTTACCATGATAATTGGTTTAGTGATATGACTGGTTATTTTTTCAGGGGAATACTCTATATTGTGTGTTTTAACTTCAAATAGGATTTTATTAATTATTCCTCTGAAAGCTCTGCTGAGTCACCAGGGGTTTTTAATAAAGTTGGGGTTTGTATGTGTGCAGAATTCTGCCTGCCTTTGTTTTCATAAGTCATCAAATTCAATGTTTGCCAATGAAAAGCAAAAAATTGAACAGTCAAAGGAATAGCCAGAATTAGCATATACAAAATATAGTAGAATGATAGTGTGCGAAGAACTAAAGGGGGATGAGTCACCATTCATTTTACAGTTATTCCTTCAATTATATCAGTGAGAGTACAAGTGATATAATAGAAAGGACTGCACACAATCATAGCTTTGTGGAATTGCAAAGACTGCCCTCTGGGAGTAAAGTAGTGTAATGGCAAAGTCCCTTTAATTTACACTGCATGAAATCTCTCTCTTATACTACATAGTTTCATATAAATCCACATTTCTGTACTTGCATTTTAGGAAAATATTGAAAACTGTGCAATGCTTTAAACATGATATATAAATGACAGTTCACTTACCGCCAATTTTTGGTATGAGGCGGGCCTGCCTCTACTCGAAGCAATGCATAACGGGCTGCATTCAAGGACAGACCACGAATTCCATCTCCCCATTCTTTTTCAGCACTAATCAGAAAAAAAAGTAAACAAGACCTCAAAAGACATTGCAAATAAATCTGTGCAGTAAAGGAATTGTTGACATTTTTGTTATTGTGTACTTAATCCAAGTGCTAGAACCTGAAAGGATATTGTCCTTAATTTAACAAGTAAGCAGTGAAAGCATAAACATATTAACTTACAGACTGACATTTTGGAAATATACAAGACCATCATATCCTTGGGGAAGGACAGATTTATCATAATCATAATACTGTGTTTTCAGTTGGAGGTATTTAAGGATTATGGTACTACTATAAATTAAAACAAGTTCCAGCAGCCAATTTGTTTTAGAGGATTGCTAAGAATAAACAGAGTCTTGCATTCTATACATAAAGGTAACTTTTCAAAGAACACTAATTAAAGGCATAAACAACAATATGCTTGGTCTTAATAAAGCTTGGTGCAAATGTTGTAACATGGCATATCTTGATTTAATTTGCTCTGAACTCCCATCGCTAGTTGGCACAACTACAGAGTTCTGTCTACTGACATTTCACAGACTATTCCTTGGGAAGGGACATCCTGGGTAGGATTTTATGATCCCTGTGGAGCTAACCAAATCAGTTTTGGGGAACATTGCTCTATGATGTAGTAACCAAATAGGCTGCACTTAATATGAACACTATATATTGTCATCCAAAAATTGCTTCTCTGCTTGTATTATACAGTGGCTGTCAATCCTATTGAACTCCACAGTAATGAACAAAACCAACTCTATGCCTTGTAATGCAGTAACATGGAGCAAACAAGATACTGGCATACTATACACCAAAACTGAAGCAGTGATGACCTAACCACAAGAATTAACAGCACTCTACTCACACAGCTGGTCACATGTATCTACCTTACTCTGGTTCATTAGTTAATACTAGGCTGTTGATGTGGTGGACCATTTATAGCCTAGTCACAAGATGCTCATTAGAATTTAGCAAGTTATGAATTATTACCAGGACCCATTGAAATGAAGTACATTATAATTAGTTTAAACACCTCTCCATAATGGCTTTATAGGTTCATAGGTTCATACTAGGCTATCTGCCCTGGGGCAATTATAAGCCTAGCCCGATTCTGTATGGCTTACGCCACCCCTTGATTTGGGCATTCAGTTCATTTTTTACTGAGTACAGTTTGCTGGCGTTCTCTTTTGGGCTTCCTATTGTGATTCTTCATTGGTTTTCTACTCGTGTTCTGGTTCACCCCTTGATTTGAGTATACTGTGCCCTTTTTAAGGTTTAGTTTACTGTGCCTCTGTCTAATAGTGACATGGGAGTAATCCCTGGGACAAACCTATGATCCCCCATCCACTTATCGAGATTCTTCTTGAAGAGATTCAGTGAGGTGCTCTGCCTCACATGAACTAGAATTCTATTCCAGAGCGAAGGGAGCCTCTGGGTTATGAACCTGTCCCTCCAGCAAGTTCTATTTATTTCTGTGCTGAGGTTCAAGTCCCTCGAGCATGTGGCTCTAAGGGATTTAGATTTACTGAGGTGGAGCATGTCCATTAATTCTGGATTTGACATAGCTTTGTATGTCAGGCATAGATCGCCTCGAAGTAGGCGGTATGCAACTGAGTAGAGCTGGAGTTTTTTTAACCGAGCAGCATATGGCATCTGTTTGAGACCCTTGATCCTCTTGGTGAGATACTTTTGGGGTCTTTCTAATTGCTGCAGGTGATGGGTAACGTACATCCCAAAAGGGGCATTGTATTCTATGATGGGCCTGATGAGGGATGAATAAAGGGGCACGATTACCTCTCTTGATCTAGATGTGAAACCCTTCGTGATGAGGTGGGCTATGTAGAAGGTCTTTCTAACCACTTTGGCAATGTGGTTTTCAAAGGAGAGATTGCTATCAACTTGGGTCCCCAGGTCCCTAATAACTTTCTCTGTACTTAATGGGTTTCCGCCTATGTGGTAATTTGTGGGCACATTATTTTTGCCAAAGGGTATGACTATACATTTTTTGGCATTTAGCTTTAAACCATGGCGCTAGCACCAGTTATCTGTCTCTGTGAGACCTTTTTGAAGGATGTTTGTGTCAGCTGGAGAGTTGATTATGGTGCCCAGTTTGCAGTCGTCTGCGAACTTGGTGAGCCATAGTCCTCCCATGTTTGCCTGTACCTCGGAAAAGTATATACCGAACAAGAGTGGTCCCAGGACAGAACCCTGTGGGATGCCACTTGTGACCGGTTTCGAGTCTGACATGGCTCCAGCAACTCTCACTCTGTGGGTTCTGTCTTTGAGACAGTTTGCGACCCATCTTGTGACATAGGGGTTTATATTTAAGCTGGATAGCTTATCTATGATGCCTGAGTGGGGTATTGTGTCAAATGCCTTTGCAAGGTCCAGATAGGCTGTGTGGACTACCTTCCCTTCATCTATGGCTTTGGTGACTGTTTCAAAGAAGTCAACCAGGTTCAAAAGGCAGGATCTGCCCTTGACAAAGCCGAACTGGGTAGGATCTAGTGTCTGTAGGTCCCCAATGTCTTTATTTATGAGCTCCATGATGATCCTCTCCATAGCCTTGCAGACTAAGCTAGTCAGGCTTATGGGGTGATAGTTTCCAGGGTCCGTAGAGGCTCCACCTTTGTGGAGTGGGACTACTGTTGCTGTACACCATTCTGTGGGCACATATCCTGTAGTGAGGCTGAGATTGTATAGCTGTTTTATTTGAGGGATTAGTTCCTCTTGGAGTTCATGTAGGACGCAACCTGGGACGCCATCTGGTCCCATGGAAGCAGTGTTTTTTGCTTTGGAGAGGGCAGCCTTCACCTGAGCATCTGAGATGTTTGGGAGGCAGCCCTCTGCCGGGATAGATACTTGCTCTTTTGGGGGGGAGGGGGTGGAGAAGTTTGCACTGAAGCTGTCTGTCAGGATATTGGCGATGTCTGTGGGTTCAGTGTATTTTATGTCGTTTAGAATCAACTTAGAACAAGTCTGGGAGTTGCATCCCAGGTTTCTAACATAACTGAAAAAAGCCTTATGATTGTCTTTGGTGTCCTGTGCAATTTTTCTCTTGAAGCTGGCCTTGGAGGATTTTATAAGGGATCGTAATTTTTTGCTAGTACTGATCAGAGATGCCTTCCCTATTAGGGATTTTGCTCTATCATGTAGTAGCTTCCTCCTCCTGTTGTACAGTTTATTTATGGCAGGGGTCCACCAGACTGGACGCCTGCCTTTGGATGATTGGGTCTTGGTTTTGTTTGGGATAGCATGATCCATGCATTCCTGGAGATGTCCGTAGAATGCATTTATATAGGATTCTGCAGTTTGGGCCGTAGTTTCCACTGGCCCTGGGGCCTTGAAGGATTCCACTTTGGTTTTGAGAAGTGAGAAGTTCGCTTTTGAGAAGTTTTTCACTGTGGTTTTCTGGGCTGGGGGTGGAGTCGGGATGTGGACATCCAGTGAAATTAATTTATGGTCTGATCTTACCAATGAGGGATATACTTCTGGTGTGGAGCATAGAGTCCCCATGTTGGTAATGATCAGGTCTAGTATGTTGTCCCCAATTGTGGGAGTGGTGACTAGTTGTTCCACAGCATTTGAGTTTATAATTTCCAGGAATCTTTGGGTTAAGGTGCTGGGGCTTGAGTAGTGCTCCCAGTCAATGTTTGGGTAGTTGAAGTCACCCAATATAATGGTGTTCGGAGAGATCTTCATGTTCTCCAATGTTTTCAGGAAAGCCGAGTGGGATTCCTGACTTTGAGAGGGTGGTCTGTAGGATGCTATAAACTGAAAAGCAGTCTTGCCCACTGTTAGTTGCAGATGGATGGTCTCCGATACTTCGTGCAATGCCACTAACCTGGAGGTGTGGATATCCTTGATAAATATGGAAACTCCCCCTCCTTTTGTGGTTCGGTCCGGGTTTTGGGGCCGAAAAGCATGATATGAGGTATAGCCTGGTAGTGCTGGGGTGCTCTCTGGAGCCTTGAACCAGGTTTCTGTCACTGCACAGATATCGATGTTCTCCATACTGAGGAGAGCTTCGAATGCGTGCATCTTGAGGTTAAGACTTCTGGTGTTTAGCAGCATTACCCTTAGTTTCTTGTCCCTTGTGCTGTCTATGGGGGTGGGTTTGACTTTTGAGCCTTGCCTAAAAAAGGCACTATGGGGGTGGCAAGAGCCTTTGCCAATATCCAAAAGCCCAGTGGTGACAGGTGCAACCCGTCCCTAGCGAAGCAACGTGGCTTGTCGAGCATGTCATCCCAGGCTGACAGACACTGGATCCCCTTTGAATGACACCAAAATTTTAGCCAATTGTTAAAATCGATCATTTTGTCTTTGTACTGTGGCATCATTCTAGGTAAGGGTAAGATGCTGCTCAAGGTCAGGGTCATACCAGCCTGGGCTACATGATCAGAGAGCTTCTCTATGTCTCTTTTCATGTAGTCCAGGGAGGTACATCTCAGGTCATTCACACCAGCATGTACAATGACTGAGTCATACTTGTATTTGCTTTGGAGTGACCTGAGTGCTTGCGTTATGTGTCAGATCCTAGCACCCGACAGGCAGCTCACCGTGACCTTCTCTTTATTCAGCCTGGTGAGCGGGACGTCAGTATGTCTGACAATAGAGTCACCTATAACAAGAGTATCAGGTGTGTTATTCAGCCTTAAGGGCTGTGGCTGCTTGGCACACTGACTTTGTTATGGCTTTAAGGGCCATACTTGAGGTGTACTTACAATTACCCACTCAGACATCAAGACTATGCTGAGAAAGGTTCAGGAAGTTACTCTGCTTTACATCCACAGAGAATCTGTTCCATAAAAGAGGGATTCTATGTGATAGATATCTATCTTGCCATCAGGTCCTGTTTATGTTTCTGTGGAACTTTAGATCTCAAACGGGTGTTTAGGATTTTAAGTTTTGTGGATGTGTATGCTGCCACATAGGACTGTATACTTTGAGGCTTTGTACACTGCTAGACAGAGCTCCCATCTCAGAAGTCGATAAGAAACAAAAGAGACAGAGAACACTTTAAGGCAGCTGTGGTAGATCTAGGAAGACATGCCCTTAATTGGTAAGGAGATGCTGCAGTCCATCAAATTACTTATTTTGTATAGAGGATATACCGCTAGCAATTAGTCTACCTATATAAAAAGATTTCTTAGTAACAGTGGACATATGGTGGTCAAAGAAATGTTTACCATCTACGAAGGTGCCCAAGTCCCAAAAGACAGAGTTAATGTTTAAAGAGGTTTCACCTATATGATCACAGGAAATCCAAGGTAATTGACATTTGTGAGCAGTAATGCTTTCCTGTACCACCCTCACACTTAACGTCCTCTGTTGAGCAGTTCCAGATCAGTAAAACCAGGGATGAATTTGTGAATACCCATCCAACTGTTCAGTTCTTGGTTGAAGGAAGATAATGCATCACACTGTGCAATTCACAATGAGAGTCTATTCCAGAGATGGGGAAGGTGGTATGTAATGAACCTATATAGCAGCCATGTTTTATTTATGGGTGGTTAAGATTTAGATCCTCTTTCTGATATTTGTGGGATAATTTGATTTGTGGAACTACAAATATCCTGGACCATTAGGTCCCTAATGGCTCAGAAGGCATAGAGCCCTCCTCAAACTTCTAGAAGACTTTTCTGGTACCTTAGGGTTTTTAAGCAGTACTCTTCTTAATTAGGAATGCCTGAGGCATTTTTAGTTATTTGAGTTGTCTAGTGAGGTACATCACAAACAGAAACATTGTGTATTCAGTAATTACCAATCAATACTGTATATAAAAGGACTACAACCTCTTTGGATTTGGAAGATATCCCTTTGGTGACCACTTGTGCTAAGTAGGACTTTCTGACTACTGTCATTACCTGTTGATCAAAGGAGAGGGAAGTATCAACTGAAGAATCAACGGTTCTAACAAAATGCTGATTTTGGAGTGGGGTATAATCTCTGTCATTTTCTGAGGGGGAAGGCTAGGTTATAAAATGAGACTGTTACCCTTTTTAGCATTTAATTTAGTCCCACTGTTAGCTCACCAGGTGTTTACAAGAGAAAGTTCTCATTGTAGGGCTTGAGCATAGGGGATGACTTGATAGTGGACCCCAGTTTGTAGTCATCTGCAAATCGGTTCAGCCAAAGATCTTGGATTCTGGTCTGTAGGTCAGAAAAGTATATTCCAAACAAGAGTGCTCCCAGCACAGAATGCTACAGAACACCAATAGTTACTTTTGTGCTATTTAGTGAGGTACTGGCTACCCAGAACGTATGGGTCTGCCCTTTAGCCAATTTGCTATCTGTCTTACCACATAGTGATCTCTTACTAATGTGTTTAACTTACTGACTCTGCCCACTTATCTTGGTTGACATCTTTGAGAAATTTATTAAAGCAATGATTTAGGACAAGCAGTACACATCACATATCGAGACCTCACAAAGGCATTCACTATCATCCTGCATTCAGGTATTACAGATAAATACTTCCAGCTAAGTTTAAATCCCTATGTAACTCATTGGATAGCAAACTCACCAACAGAAATTATGGAGAGCAGCTCTGGCTCCTCTAAAAGATCTGTCACTAGTGATGTACCTCAGGGTTAAGTCCTTAGACCACTCCCCTTTGGCATTTACTTGGAGATCAACACAAATGTTAATGGTTTTATGGCTCACCAGTTCTGTAGATGACTGTAAACTCAGTGCCATTATAAACTTCTCAGAGATCACCAAACTTCTCCATGAGGACCTTTCCCAAACATACAGCTAGTGTCAAAACCATGGACTAAAACTAAATGCCATGAAATGCATAATCATATCCTTTGGCAAGTATGACTTCCCTTCTAACTATCACATAGACAACACAGAGCTGAAAGCTGATCCTGTGGTCATGTATCTTGGAGCCTATGTCAACAATGAAATGCCCTTTGAGCACCATATATTCACTATTCTAAGGAAGTCCTTTTTCATCGCATAGCTTATACTAAAAGATAGGGCATATAGGTCCAGGGATGTAATCATTTCACTGTACTCAGCTCTCATCAGGCCGATGATTGAATATAATGCCCCATTCAGGATATACCTGTGCAAGGACTTGTCACAACCGGAGCAACCAAAATGCTAAATAAATTTAGGGCCTAAAATCACAAAAAGTAGGTAGACCATCTCAAAACTTTGTCACTCTTCTCAGTACCATATAGGCTACTAACAGGTTACCTTTTCTTCATGTACGAAGCTTAAACAGACACTATCCTGTCAGCCCTACTAAATATTTGAAAGTTGCATGGTAGCATGAGTACCCCCTGAAGGGATCTCAATCTCATGTTGGAGGGACAGGTATGCATCACAGTTAATACCTCTTCAATGGAACTTATTTTTTCAATCTTTATAAAACAAGGTACTTCTCTTACACTGTTTGAATGTCATTTGGACAAATGGATGCAAAATTACAAATTCATATCTGCTTTAGCACCCATGTTTCTGATGGACAGGGGCAACACGTAAAGCCACATATTCTTTTCTTCCCACCTATTCATACATAAAATATACTGGATAAAACCCACAATGGGAATGTAAGGCTAGGCTTCTTCAGATCATTGTAGATCAACATCCTGCTAAGTACCTGTGAAACTATGGTGTCAAAGGTCTTGACCAGTTAGGTATACCATATGTACATCATAGGTGCTGTCATCTTGTTTTACTCTTGCAAAGAAGTTAACCAGATTAATTCGAAAGAATCTAACCATAACAAAAGAAAAACTGCGACAGGGTCTAGCTTGAAGAGATTTGTAATGTCATAGTTAATCAGGTCACATTGTAATTAGTTCTATGATTTTTATATGACACTCATCAGGCTGATGGGCCTATAAGTTCCAAGGTCAGTGGTGGGACAACACTTGTAGAGTGGCATTACCACTGCTGTGAGTCAAACGTTGCAGACAAAACTACTAACTAAACTCAGGTTTAATATTTTAAGGAGTGGTTCTACCAGGGCTTGCTTGGTACTGTTCAATAAACAGTTTGGTATACTATCAGGTCTCATGAAGGAAGTATTTTTAGTCTTTGATTGCACCTTTAGTACACGATATTTGGTAATAATGGTGGTCTCAGAGCTTCAGGGATTAGTGAGCTTTGAATGGTCAATTCCCATGTGAATCTGGCACTGAAATTTGTTAGATACTATATAGGCAATGCTTACTGGCTCAGAGTAAGTGGTGCCATCTTGAATAACTTCTGAGCAATATTGGGTGCTATTTCTAAATTTTCTAATGTAAATAAAGAATGCCTTGTAGTTGTCCTTGGCTTCATATCCTAACTTCAGTTGATGGTCTGCCTTAGTACAAGTTTTACATTTTTATAGACTATTCCCAAATCTGACCCAGAGGTTATTCAGTACAACCTGTCGAGTTAAATTGTGCTGTGAAGCTATAACATGGCTAGTCTGCAAAGGGGATATGACCTGCTGCCATTAAGTACCTTGGTATGCATTGCCTCTAGTTACAGTAAAGCAGCAAAGTTAGTGCTTACCTTACATGAAGACCCTGATCTGTTACTGTATGACTCTGAGGGAAGTGAAGCAACATGCCAATGAATAGCATGGCATTTCCCTTATAATCTCATTTTGGATGATGTTTTCTTTTAAAGTTTGGTAAGAAAATATTGAAACTTATCTATTTCAAGGATGAGAATATTTTCCCCAGTTTAAAATCAATTTTTACAATTTAAAAGTAAAAGTAAAATAAAAAATACTGGAAAGTAATCTTGGCACCTCATATTTTGAAACTAAGATGACTTATCACTCACTGCAAAGGATTTAAGTGAACAACAATAATGTTGTTGTAATCACTCATGGAAATTCCTCTACAAAATCCTGGTGACATTTTTATTGAAAAAAAGTTATTTATACAATATTTAATATTTATGCAATCTGGAGTACATAAGGAGTCTAACACATTTCAAAATGCTTGATCTCCCATAGCCCTTAAGTGTTAAACTCTTGAATGAAATGTGTAGAATTCCATTACATATACTACTGCGGTGGTGGTGCTGCGGTAGCGTTGTCGCCTCACAGTAAGACGCTGTCCGGTTCGATTCTCAGCTAGAGCATCTTCTGCATGGAGACATGCGTGAATGGGCATACCTTCGTTGAAGGCTGTGCATCAGAGCAGGCAACCCGGCACGTGAAGATCTACTGCCAATCATTAGCGGACCGGATTTCCGCTGTGGCGACCCCTAACCGGGAAAAGTCAAAAGACACAACAACAACAACACTGCAGTGGGTCTATTTCTAAAGACTGAAAAAACAAAAGACTGAATCCCAAAAGACTGAAAATTCAAAATACTGAATGATGGAATTTGCCCCTTCTCCGCTGTTTTGTGATCTTGGAGTTGGTATATATAGTTAGCATGGGGTGTGGAGGGCACAGCCCCACACATGAGGGGTGCAGGGGAGCTTGCCCCTGCATTAAAAATGTGTTCAGTATTTTGAATTTTCAGTCTTTTGGGATTCAGTCTTTTGTTTTTTCAGTCTTCTGAAGTAGACCCACTGCGGCAGATGGCATGCTAGGAACATGCCGAAATTAGAGAACAAAAAAAACTGTGGATAACCGAGGGCATGTAACATGACCAATAACTAAAGGCTATACTGCTCAGACAAGCTCCACGTGGGTTTACAGAGTGGTCCTAGCAGCAAGGAACTCAAAAAAGCAACTACCTTCTGGATTTAAGTATCTTTGCTTTTTTTTCACTTGAAATAGCTTCTGTAGCTTACCTTGAACTAGCCTGAACTGTTTTTAACTGATTGCTGCATTATTTTAAAATCTGCACTTAAAGTTACATTTTAGTCGAATTTGATCGAAAGTTTGCTTGTTTGTTTGTTTAATTTAACTGTGGAGGCTGCCCACTAAAGTGTGCTAGCCTGTGTAACTAATTTATCACTGTCTCTGCATTTTCTGTGTGTTTCTACCAAAAAAACAAAAAAATAATCCTTGTTTTCCCGCCTTCCTCAACTAGTTTAGACCAGTTTACAGCCATTGCTGTATTCTGGGCTGTGGTGTAGTTTCTGTGTTGTCCATTACCTTACTTGGATAGAAGGAAGTTTCTTTGCTCACCAGTGGGAGTGGGGAGCCTTGAGCAGCCTACCTGTCCTTGGGGGAAGTGGCCTCAGCACAAGAAGCTGTAGTAATTGGTTGTTTGGGACCATTTCTAGCTCTTTTGTAGTTCACTGTTTAAAATCTGCCTCTGGGCATTTTTTTCTGGCTATACTGCTCAGACAAGCTCCACGTGGGTTTACAGAGTGGTCCTAGCAGCAAGGAACTCAAAAAGCGACTACCTTCTGGATTTAAGTATCTTTGCTTTTTTTTCACTTGAAATAGCTTCTGTAGCTTACCTTGAACTAGCCTGAACTGTTTTTAACTGATTGCTGCATTATTTTAAAATCTGCACTTAAAGTTACATTTTAGTCAAATTTGATCGAAAGTTTGCTTGTTTGTTTGTTTAATTTAACTGTGGAGGCTGCCCACTAAAGTGTGCTAGCCTGTGTAACTAATTTATCACTGTCTCTACATTTTCTGTGTGTTTCTACCAAAAAAAAACAAAAATAATCCTTGTTTTCCCGCCTTCCTCGACTAGTTTAGACCAGTTTACAAGCATTGCTGTATTCTGGGCTGTGGTGTAGTTCCTGTGTTGTCCATTACCTTACTTGGATAGAAGGAAGTTTCTTTGCTCACCAGTGGGAGTGGGGAGCCTTGAGCAGCCTACCTGTCCTTGGGGGAAGTGACCTCAGCACAAGAAGCTGTAGTAATTGGTTGTTTGGGACCATTTGTAGCTCTTTTGTAGTTCACTGTTTAAAATCCGCATTTGCACGGCTTTGCGCGGTCGTGCACATAGCGCAGCGCCGGTTAAACTTTTTCTGGCTCCGCCAAGTCTGCTCTTCAAATTTTCCCTTAAGGAAGCTCTACTCTTAGTATAACCAGACTACTCACTGTATTATAAGCCTAGCACTTGTCCTCAATACTTCTCTACTAAGTAAGCACTCTCGTACTAAGTAAAGCACTACATCTACTTACCACCCCTGTGAATACCCACTTCCCTTAAAGGTATACCACTCCCTTATACTGTTCTAGCATGCCGAGTGGTAGATTACTGGCGTCGTCTCCAGTTCAGCTGGTCAATCTGGGCATCTTGAGACAATGCTACAATTGTCTCATGTACACAGACAACCCTCTCCTCCTCCCAACAAACAAAAATACATGTGAGAGATGCAACTATATAGCCAAACTGGAGGCTGAACTCTCTCAACCCAGGGCTGGCATGACCAGACAGGAGGAGATGGCAACCACACACACAACAATCCCAGTCCCACATAGACCTACCACAACTGCAAACCAAACACATAAAAACACAAAGACATACTCGGAGACTCTAATAAAAAACTTACCAAAACAACAGAGGTTCCCAAAGCAGACATCCAAAAATCCACCACCTCAAAACAAAACACATGCAACACATACTTCAATAAATCAGTGTGTCGACCAATCGCAGCCCTTAAGGCCAAACACCTTGCTTGATACACTAGTAATAGGTGACTCCATAGTCAGACACACTGATGTCCCACTGACCAGGCTGAACAAGGAGAAGGTGACTGTGAGCTGTCTATCGGGGGCTAGGATCCGCCACATAACACACGCACTCAGGTCACTCCAAAGCAAGTACAAATATGACTCCGTCATTGTCCATGCTGGTGTGAATGACCTGAGACGTACCTCCCTGGACTACATGAAAAGAGACATAGAGGAGCTCTCCGATTATGTAGCCCAGGCTGGTATGACACTGACCCTGAGCAGCATCTTGCCCTCACCAAGAATGATACCACAATACAAAGACAAGATGATCAGCTTTAACAATTGGCTCGAGTACTGGTGTCATTCTAAGGGGATCCAATGTCTGTCTGCCTGGGATGATATGTTGGATAAGCCACGCTGCTTCGCAAGGGATGGCTTACACCTGTCACCACTGGGCTTCCGGATATTGGCTAAGGCTCTTGCCACCCCCATAGTGCCTTTTTTAGGCAAGGCTCAAAAGACAAATCCACCTCCTTAGAAAACAAAAATGGAAAAAAACTAAGGGTAATGCTGCTCAACGCCACAAGTCTAAATCTCAAGATGCAGGCATTTGATGCACTCCTCAGCATGGAGAACATCGACGTCTGTGCAGTAACTGAAACCTGGTTCAAGGCTCCTGAGAGCACCCCAGCGCTACCAGGCTATACCTCGTATCATGCTTTTCGGCCCCAAAACCCGGGCCGAACCACAAAGGGAGGGGGAGTGTCCATATTCATAAAGGACACCCACACAACCAGGTTAGTAGCAACACATGAAGCATCAGAGACCATACAGGTGCAACTAACCATAGGCAAAACTGCTATACAACTGGTAGCATGTTACAGACCACCCTCCCAATCTCACGAACCCCACTCAGCCTTCCTGAAGACATTGGAGGATATGAATGTATCACAAAATACCATCATACTGGGAGACTTCAACTACCCAAACATAGATTGGGTACATTATTCTAGCCCTAATACCCTAGCCCAAAGGTTCCTGGAATTCATAAATTCAAATGCACTGGAACAACTAGTCACCTCTCCCACTAGGGAGATAATATACTAGACCTGATCATCACAAACATGGGGACAAAATGCTCCACACCGAAGTATACCCCTCACTAGTGAGATCTGACCACAAACTAATCACCCTGGATATACATATCCCACCTCCACCCCCAGCACAAAAGACCACAGTGAAAAACTTCTCAAAAGCAGACTTCACTCTTCTTAAGACGGAGATGGTATCCTTTAAGCCTACTGTGCCAGTGGATACCACATCCCGCAATGCCGAATCCTTCACAAATGCTTTCTATGGACATCTCCAAGAATGCATGGATCATGCAATTCCAAACAAATCCAAGTCCCTCTCCACCAAATGTAAGCGTCCTGTCTGGTGGACCTCAGCCATAACCAAATTGTATAACAAAAGAAGGAAGCTACTGCACATCAGAGCGAAATCCCATGAAGGGAAGACATCTCTGATCAACATTAGCAGAAAACTACGTTCTCTCATAAAAACATCCAAGGCAAACTTTGAGAGAAAAATCGCTAAGGACACTAAAGATAACCACAAAGCCTTCTTCAGCTATGTTAGAAACCTGGGCGGAAACCCTCAGATATGCTCAGAGTTGGTTAACAACAACAAAAAATACACGGAACCCACAGATATTGCTAACATTCTGGCTGACAGGTTCAGTGCAAATTTCTCGTCTCCTTCACCCCCAAAAGAAGAAATACTTATCCCAGCTGAATGTAATCTCCCTGTCATCTCAGATGTCCAAGTGAGAACCGCCCTAAACAAAGCAAAAAACACAGCATCAATGGGACCTGACGGTATCCCGGGGTGCGTTTTACGTGAACTCCAAGAGGAGCTAAACCCACACATAAAAATGCTATTTAACCTTAGCCTTACTTCGGGATATGTACCTGAACACTGGCGTACAGCAACAGTGGTCCCACTCCACAAAGGGGGGTGCCTCTACAGACCCTGGAAACTACCGCCCCATAAGCTTAACTAGCCTGGTCTGCAAAGCTATGGAAAGAATCATTATGGAACTCATAAACAGAGACATAGGGGACCTACAGACACTTGACCCCACCCAGTTTGGCTTTGTAAAGGGCAGATCCTGCCTTTTAAACCTGGTTGACTTTTTCGAAACAGTCACTAGAGCCATTGATGAGGGCAAAGCAGTCCATATAGCATACCTGGACTTGGCTAAGGCCTTCGACACAATACCCCATTCAGGCATCATAGATAAGCTAAACAGCTTAAACGTAAACCCTTATGTCACTAGATGGGTTGCAAACTGGCTAAAGGACAGAACCCATAAAGTTAAAATCGCTGGAGCAATGTCAGACTCAAAGCCAGTCACAAGTGGTGTCCCACAGGGATCTGTCCTGGGACCCCTCTTGTTCGGCATTTATTTCTCAGATGTTAAAGCAAACATGGGAGGGCTGTGGCTGACAAAGTTTGCAGATGACTGCAAACTAGGCGCCATAGTCGATACACCAGCAGACACACACATCCTACAAAAAGGCCTCACTGAAACGGACAACTGGTGCCGTAGTCACGGCCTTAAACTAAATGCCAAAAAATGTATAGTCATCCCTTTGGAAAAAACAAAGTACCCACAAATTATCACATAGACAGCAACCCACTGAGTACGGAAAAAGTAATCCGAGACCTAGGGACCCAAGTAGACAGCGACCTCTCATTTGACACCCACGTTGCCAAAGTGGTTAGAAAAACATTCTACCTTGCACACCTCATCATGAAGGGATTCACATCCAGATCCAAGGATGTCATTGTACCCCTATATTCCTCCCTCATCAGACCCATGATTGAGTACAATGCCCCATTTGGTATGTACCTCACCCGGCACTTGCAACAGCTGGAGAGACCACAAAAGTACCTCACCAAAAGGATCAAGGGTCTCCAAAATATGTCTTATTCTGCCAGACTAAAGAAACTTCAGCTCTATTCAGTAGAATACCGCCTGCTCAGAGGTGATCTCTGCCTGACGTACAAGGCCATGTCCAATCAGGATCTGATGGACATGCTCCACCTCAAAAAATCCAAATCCATCAGGACCACGAGAGCTAAAGACTTAAACCTCGGCACAAGTATGAATAGGACATGCTGGAGGGATAGATTCATAACCCAGAGGCTTCCCATGCTTTGGAACAGGATCCCAGTTCGTATTAGGCAGAGCCCCTCACTGACTCTCTTCAAGATAAATCTTGATGAGTGGATGGGAGATCGAAAGTTTACCCCAGGGGTCACATCTGTGTCACTGCTAGACAGGGGCACAGTAAACTAATTCTATTATATAAGGGGCCTTCATTGTGTCACTACTAGACAGAGGCACAGTATTCTAGATTTATTCTGTACATTTTTGTACCATTTCATGGGGTGGCAAAAGCCACATCACTATGGCTAGGCTTACAAATGCCCCAGGGCAGATAGCCTAGTACTATACTATGAAACTATGAATAAAAACACCTCGGCAACGGGTACTCATGTCGGCCACCAAATACTGATTTCCAAACACAGAATACTTAAATAAATACAGTTTATTTAGCTCTTTCACCTCACATTTAAGACTTCATCAGAATAAACCACATCATTTAAAAATACATAAGCTACTGTTGGTTCAGTTTAAAAAAAATAATTTCTTCATTTCATGTTTTTGTTTTTTTGTGCTCAAATTCTTAAAGTATCAAGCAATATTTTTCAAATAAAATTGCAGTCTATCTTTGTTGTAAAACTTTAGACAAACAATCACATCTCATCTAAAAATTGCCACGTTTTATAAAAAATATTTTGAGGTGAAAAGAAGAACAATCACATTAGATAATAATATTAATAAAATATCTAAATACATGTATTTAGCTCATATAATTAACAAATATTACAACTTAGCCACTCTTAGCTTAAAAACTGGCGCTAAGGACAATTGATAATTTAATCCTGGGGAGACAGAGGCATTTAATCATATCTGCCAAAGCAGTTCATGATATTTAAGCAGAGTCTCCCACTGTCTTCCTCGTTCATTCAGAATTACTTGTTCAAGACTCCAAAAAGAAAATCTAAACTTATTACAATCTACTGAGTGCCTAAATAGGGTGTTTGTTTCAACTTTCATGTTAAATTCATAATACTGTTCATATACTCTTGCTTTCAGGGCTGTCTCAGTATTTTGTACATAACAGGAGAAACAATGCCAACAATAGGATAATTAAATGAACCCTTTTGTGGAACAGTTGAAATATTTACTTGCCATTAGAGAAATACCTATGTTAGGGAGATCAAACTCATCACAATGTGACATATACGTGCACTGGTGGCACATACCACATTTGTAAGTTCCTTTGTTTTCATTAGTACTCATATGACACCTTAATATAATAATATAATCTTAATATTATGTCCTGTCTTATAAGTATATAATACAGGTTTAGAGAAGACACTTAAGGTGTTAGGCATTCTTTAAAATAGGTTCCAAAATTTTGAAACTATTTTCTGAATACCAACTGCATCCTGATTGTACTTCATTATGAAATAAGACCTATTATAAATAATGTCACCCTCAGTATCCATATTGTTGTCAATATTACCTTTATGATTTACTTCAAACTGTTGCCTATATTAGTATTCACTATCAAAGATCCTTCTTCACTAGTTTGCATCAATGGGACAAATCTGGTCCCCCATCTCATTAAAGCTTCATTCTTTAAATTATTGACCATGGTGACTGGGTAGCCCCATTTAACAAAAAGACTTTCAATATACCCATGTTCTTCCACCAGGTCCTCATAAAGGAATATCATGCAAGCTGCTTGGACCTTTTGGCCTTTCGCTATGTTCCTTTTTGATGATATGGGTGGTTACTAGTAAAATGTAGGTAGTAACTGGAAAAACTTCCTTTCCTATACAACCTAGAAATAAATGTACCCTTATTTTCATCTTTAATAAGCCTAACATCAAAATAGTGAATCTCTTCTGTCGCCACACTACAGATAAACTCCAAAAAATTACTTGCATTATTAACAAAAGCAACAATTTCTACTAATTCTTTTTTTTTTTGCCATCCTATAAAATGAATACATCATCAGGGAACCATAAGTATAAGACTATGTCCTTCAAGTACTGTGATTTAAACATAAAATGATGTTCCCAATATAGTAGTAGCACTATGTTGGTGAACACAGGAGTGCAGGCAGCTCCCATTGCTACCCCACTCATTTGTTTGCAGTATTTGCATTCAAAAAACATAAAATTATTAGTTAACACTAATTCTATATTTTCCATCATCAGCCTTAGGTCATTAGCATTAAAAAAATCAAGTTCTAATAGCATACTATTGCAGACATACTGTGTGGAGGGATAACCGAGAACAAATCTTTGATATCTATTGTGACCAACAAATGATGTGGTTGAAAGGCCACACTACTAACTTTGTTTAAAAAAAAAAAATCACATGAATCAACCAAAATATGGTCATATAAACTTAAGAATGAATTAAGCTTTTTATCCACAAACACAGCAAGGGGGTAGGTTTTGGACCCAGTTGCTGCTACTATGGATCTTATTGGTGGATCTATATTTTATACGTCTTAGGAATATCAAATAACAATGGGATAAGTGACCTTAATACCTTAAAAAAACTAGAGTTTTATCAATAATACTCTGCATAAAATTATCTTCTAATATCAAGTCTAATTGCTGGTAGGTCATATTTATTTTGTTTTTAGAGACTTGATTATACCCAATATCACTGTTTAGCAAATCTAACATTTTAGCCGTGCAACTGCAATATTTCATAATCACACCACCACCCCCTTTGTCCTGTTTCATGACTCTAAATGCTTTGTTGTTGTTGATATCTGTCAATACAAGCTTTTCTTCATGTGTAAGCTTAAATCTACAACACTTTTCCTTATCATATAACCTGATTTCATTTTCTAAGTCCTTAAAGTTAGAAAACATGGGGTGTAGAGGGGGGTTAAAAATACTTTTGTTCCAAAACCTAAAAGTTGAAATACCGTCCACACTATCACCATACATCAGTTCTGAGCTGCCATTATGTAAAAACAGTTTAAAGTTAAAATGAATTTCACTACTATCTGTTTTACTCGTAGGTATAAAGGTAAATCTGATGTGGTGGGGGTGGGGGAACATAGATATCACAATAGACCCTGAAGCTGCCCCAGCACAATGGGCACAGTGGCATGCACCACTGAAATAGGGTTTACTATGTGAAAACATAATGCAATGAGACGACCACAGTGTACAGGGGAGGTATATTAGTGCATTAAGGCTTTCAGGAGCAACATCAGTTATATGTATAATGTGTTTGGTGCACTGCTGGAGACATCCATCAGAACCCACTATAGTTATGGCCCATCCTCACTGGAAATTAAACCTCTACCAAACTCAGATACTCAGGAATGTACACTGGACATTCTTCCTATGCTGACTGCCTATGGATTATATTACTGGTGGATGGTCTCCCTCTGTTTGTGGATTGCTCTGTTTGCTACATATGCAGCAGCTCTAGGGACTGGGCAAATGTGTTGCTGTTGGGTATTTTATCGTGGCTGATCTGCCTTTGCACTATTTGACAAGAGGAATTGGATGTACCTCAGGATTCCCTATGGCAAGTGTGTGAGACGTAAATTGTCTATGAATTTTTATAGTCTTTGCCATGAGGTAAGCAATCTAGCTGAGGTCTTTGTACTTAATACAGTATAGCCGTTTTTCATTACAACAGTACAACACCTTCTCAAATTACACATCCTCTGAAAATAAAGAGGGACTGTTTTCATAGTAGCCCTTTGATATAAATACATCTGAAGCTGCCTTTAATTTGTCTAATCTATTTTTAAATCAGTTCTGGAATACAACTGACATAATTTGTTTAACTACTATTTATTTATTAGTAACTACAATGTTGTTAGAAGTGTTTTTTTTTTCATTCTTAATATTACATCAGCACTGTTAACTACTTTATCTGCTATTACTTTTTACTGTCTTTTCCTGGGCTGAATCTGTAAACGGTCCATCTGGGTCTATGCTCAAAATAAAAATAGGATTAGACTGCACCCCATTTCCAAATCCTGGCATTACATATAACTTTGTAAAATTATTGCTTGTTGTGATTAAACAAGGATATTTGTCAATTTATCATATGGTCTGAACCAGAAAAGAATCATATGTGCATGCTTACTTAAAATTTGTGTTAATGTTAACTTAAGCCTCATTTGTTCCATTAAAAATTGACTGAAAAGGTTATCTTACCCACGATATTCAATGTACTTGTAGATGCATCCTGCAATGACCATAGCTACGAGTGCATAGTACCAAGAACTGATGAACATTAAGGCAAGACATAAGCTCATTCCCAGGAAGGACAGAGTCCTGTAAGAGAACAAAAAGACAGCAGCAGTTCTTCTCTGAATGGGTCTACAAAACCAAAATCACCAACATTCAAGTACCACATACAAACATTCCACTTCATGCTACGCTTTTCAATGTCTGCAAGCATGCCAAAGAAATGAATAATGCATATTCTCTCTGAAGCTCAGTAACTAAGTTAATATAAGTTTAGGAAAATGTATTTCTTTAATTTTATAAGTTGATTGGATTAGTAAGGCTCCTTTTCATCCATGCCCCGCTACAGCAAAAACAGATAAATTTTAAATATGTGATGCAACGTGCAAGAATCTGATAACCTGTCATGTGGCATTCACAAATAATGTTCAAAATAATTCATTCGATTACCTTGACTTTACTTTTATATATCATCTTGATTACAGGGCTGAAGGTAGTCAGACTGTATTCAGAAATCAACCCTGTTTGCTAATAATAGCAGCTATACAGATGGTCTTCGGAAAGGTATGATTTAAACTGGTAGTCAGATTGCTTACAGAATGCTGTTTGTTTTAGAAGCACTTTCCATAGTTTGGATCTTGGCTGGCGAAGGCTTTTTTATCGCATTCTTATGAAACACACAAGATAATTTCTGTAGGAATGATAATCAACAAGTTGATGATGGCCTTTATATGACAGCACAGGGGATTTTAGCTTTGAGTTGTTAATGAGTTGCTTCCTGTAGGAAAGAGTATAGGCTTTGATACCTTCCACCTCCATGTATTTGCTGTGTTACTCTAAGTCACATGACCGAACAGTGCACATGGGTCACCCATTAAAAGGGACACTTGTGTCCAGTGGGCTTACCCAGTTAACAAATGCATAAAATGCAAAACAAATGAATTAAGCTGCACAAGATGGGGCAGTAGTCACATTTAGGAATTAAAACATAAGGCCTCACATGATCTGAGTATGTTTGTATTTGATGGAAAGACAACGTGTCTTCTGCATGAATATACTTTCATACTCTTTCCTGGGAGAATTACCTATTAACCAACACACTGTCCACAGATACTTGGAACAACTTTTTGTTGGCAGAGGACTTAACTGCTGTAGATGGAAAGCATATATATATCCCAGTAATGGAATGAGGACCCCTTTGCTAAATAAACATATGAGTTTCTATAGCCAGCATTCATATAGTTGTTTTTCTGACAAAGACAATAAGAAAGAGATAGGTTTAAACCATACTCTTGGGTATTTATAGACCGAGCCTGATTCAAGAAAGTTTGCAAACAGACTGGTAATAGATAATTTAACCATGGACAGTCTTTTTCTGAGCCCCAAACAATAGAACCTTCATTTAAGATATATTTTAGATATAATATTTGCCATTTTACATATGCTGACAAGCTATTTTAGATATAATATTTGTCATTTTACATATGCTAACAAGCTGTTATTTGCATCCTAGCGGGCAATTTGTTCACTGGCATACATCATGCAAGGAAACAACAAACCTGTTAACAAATGCATATATTTTTTCAGTTTTTCAGCACTTGCTAAACACACCTTTATATATCATTTTTCTTTTCACCTGACAGCAGTCAATGTTGTCTCACAGATGCAAAGGGCTGTTATGCCTTCTTCTGAAAGCATGTGTGGGTTCCCATAACTATCCTAAAAAAAGGTTGTTGTGTAAATACAACTTGATAGAATCAAGTATATGTCCTTGGCTCACGGCATGCTGTGCACCTCTCCTTCCAGTGGTCAAATCACCTCCTTACTACCAGTAGGGGGAGAAGGCATCAACCAGTCATTCCCATCCTCCCTTCCCTGACCCCTAAAACTAAACCCAGGTCACATGAGCCATAATCTAGGCTTCACTGCTGAAAACCACAACACCAGGGTTAAGTGCATCTTAACTTCAAATGATATTGCAGTGCTATTACAAGATCTGAAACCATGCTGCTTAGATAACAATAATTCACATCTCTCTACATAGCTTGTAAGCTGGGAGACTATATCTCTTTCTCCATGATTTGTCATTTGGTTCCAGTAGGGTGGTAGCTCTATATGACTCACTGTGTATTGTTTGGGGCACTTGTTAAGGATAATTTTTGGAATTAGAATAATAAATGTAGGTTTCCATGCATAGAGGGATAAAGGCCCTGAATATGGCTTGAGAATGATAAGTGATCTAGGTGCTGGAGAAGCGGGAGTTTGGTCATTGCAAGCACATCCATTTTTGGGGGAGGTGGGATAGAGATGTGGGGGTTTAGTCTGCTCTTGTACTACTACTTAGGGAAGGAAGATTACCATGTGTGCCTGGGCTATCAAAAAGTGCAATATGCTGCAGCAGAGTTCTGGAGTACAGGAATACTCAGTTAAGGAATCAGTCTCTCACCTGCTTAGGTACTAATACGTACAATATTAAAAAGCAAGGTACCAATGCCTACAGCTTTAAAAATGTCACAGAATCAAAGCAAGGTAAACAACGATCATAGAAAGAAATGGACAAAGATAGAAATATTACTATGTCAGGCAATGCAGAATAATACCGAAATTGCAGAAAGAAGCCAGAATGAGGATCCAGTATCCTGCCAGGGTGCAGGATCCACACTGAGAACCTGCAGTTGGTGAGCAGTAGAATGAAAATCGTGTGTGGTTCCAAATCAGGATGGTCAGTTGTACAGAAGAAACTGAAGCCATCTGTAAGAATATCTAGTCAGTGAGCCACTATGAGCTGGGAATACACAGCAGTACAAAGATGCACAACTGTCATGTGAGAGTGTCATCGCTCAAGAAAAAGGCATATCAGCCTCGTCTTCTCAAGTTCACAAATTTCCTAGCAACCAGAACTGCTTCAATAATAAGATAAGAAGCTCAGCGAGAACAACCATTTTAAATATTTTCAGTCTGGGAGACCCCTTAAAGGAGCTAGCAAAAATATGGATAGTTTGACAGTTGGCCATAGCAGTAAACCATGAAAAATTGCATTAATTGAATGTGAATAAAGATTTGATGTAAAAAAAAAAAAAAAAAAAGATATCATTAAAAATAATTTAAAATCACTAGATTAATGCACAATACTCAAAAGCACATTAATAAAACAGTAGATGTTTTATAAGCCAAATGTAGCATACTGTGGACAGGAAATGCAGGTCAATATGGTACAATTCTTTACAGAAGGCAGTCATAGCAAAAAAAAAAAAAAAAAAAAGACAATGGCTAGGCACGTATTTAAGTTTTTATTTGGCATTTTGATAGACATTACACGTGCAAGAGGAATGACGTGGAGGTATAACAAAGCTCCTAGAGAGAAAGCAGCAGAAGCAACCTATGGCTAACAAAGGGATTTAGTAGCAGAAATTACAAAAAATACAGGGAAGCATATTAAGCAGACAACTGTTCGCCAGTGAAAGTTACAGTTTAAAATGCAGTAAGACAAACAGAATTATATGACTGCATTTGCACTGTACTCTCTTTAAGGCTTCTGTAATGTCTGTTGATATACTTATGCCTCAATATGCTCATGGGGAAAAGTAAAAGCAAAACAGGTGTATGCAGAAGGTGAAAAAGTCAATAAAGTAAGATTTAACTAGTAGAAGCACCATCCAGTGAAACCCAATACATTTGCAACAGAATATACAAGGTTATCCTGAAACTCAATGTTTGTATAGTTAGGGGAATATTCCCCTAATAAAACTAAATATTTGAGACTGGCCCCACCTAAAACAGGTATTGTTGACAGTACACAGCTCTGTGTAGTTAAAAAGAAAAAGATGCAAGGCCTAGTCAAAGGGAATAGCAGTTCACAGATAGAAGTTTCTGTTCACTTGGCTCTATTCCCAAGTCAGGAAGAAAAGTTCAAAGGCTAATATCAGAACCAGTTTATTCCACCTAACTCCATCAAAAAAGGCCCTCTCCCTTCTCAAAAATGGCATCAGGAACTCAACCTTCAAACATCGAGGAAACATATAAAGCAAACAATAATAGCTTCCACTGTTAGGACCAAAATATTTCTACAAAAACAATTGACAATATGAATAAAAATGGGTAAGTTCAAACTAGGAAAGAAGACATGAGGAGAACTGGAATACAATCTCTGAATGAACCAGATGACTTATCAGAAATGAAACGTCCATCCAAGCCCCATATTCAAGAGTGGTAAAAAAACTAAAATGTAAGCACATGAAATGTCGGGACCCACTACAGCAAGTCCCGAAACAAAGAGACTGAATGTCTGAAAAAACACACTCAGAAATATGAAATCTGAGACTGACATTTCCCGGAATATTCCTTTCCTCTGAGGTATGGTGATATCGGAGCTGGTATCTATACGTTTTTTTTTTTTGGGGGGGGGGGCTTACCCTCTCCTGCAAAAAGAAGTTTAAAGGAGAATAGCAATGCTGAAGATTTGCTCGTCTAATTTTTGATCTGTCGGCACTCTCCATTATGAATGTTGATATTTCAATAAGGAGACAAATAAAATGAAAACTGTAGCTAATAACCAATACTAACACCATAACTGAAAACAGTGCGGCAATGAAGGCAGGCAAGCTAACAACAAATGAACTCCCAGATTGTTCCACAAATGTCAAGCCAGCAGTTAAAGAGGAATTGGGGTGGCAATAGTTTACTTTCAACACAGCAGAGAAGGTTTGTTCAGCCAATAAATCAGTCCAACAGTCTTCAGAAAGACTAATTATACCACTTGTTAATCTTAAAACAATCACAAAGGATAACAACTGTACGCAAGACTGAAAGAAATTTAACTAAAGCACCATACCTATTCCAAAAATGACCACTGAAACTGGGAAGGAAATGGAATAATATAGTGGCAATGCCAGTCAACTAGTGAGGTATGGAAATAGGATGATAATACCAGTCAACTGGTGTGGTGTGGAAATAGTGTGATGATACCAGTCAACTAGTGTGGTGTGCTGCTTTTTAAGGCACGTGACCAAAAAGATGCTCTGGTCTGGGGGTCTATAGTCAAAGTACTATGAGCTGAGGAAGCACGTCTTTTTTGACATAGCCTAATATCCTTATTGTTGACATGCTCTTCTTTAACCCTAATCAACCATCTTACAGGATGGAACAGCCTTCAGTCCATGAATTCCACAGCTTCTCAACTTTCTGTCGCTGATTTCCTTTCTCATTTCAGCAAGCTTCCAAGACCTTTGTCTAGCCAATCCCAAACTGCATCCCACCATCCCATCCCCTCTTCATACATCCCTTCATTCTACTTCAGATCTATCACATGCAAGGACATCTACCCACTGCTTGAACAAATTAAACTTGATAGCCCCCCTGGTACTGACAACCTTCACCCATGGTTTATTTATCACTGTAGAGACAACATCATAACCCTACTGAAACTCATCTAATACCTATGTATTACTCAGTGTTATGCCTAATATCTGGAAGAATGCCATTTGAAACCTCTCCAAAAGAAACCCTTATCCCTCCAGTCCATCAGACTTTTGACCCATTTCTAGACTCCCTGTCTTTGGAAAGATTCTAGAAAAGTTACTTTATTTGCAACTCACTCAGTACATCAACTAATACCACCTTCTCTGTCAAACGCAGCATGGCTTTTGGCTCGGTCACAGTACATCCACAGCTACCTGGGCACTCAGCAACAACATTCTTTTGGAAAAGACAATGGCCTAATTCCTAGAGTAATTTTTATTGATCTCAGCAGAGCCTTTGATCTTGTTGATCACTCAAATCTCCTAGATCATCTCACTGAAACAGGCATGAGTGATGACACACTGACTTGGTTCAAAAACTACCTCTCTAACAGCCACTTCTTAGTTAATTTCAATTCATCTACCTCTACATCAGTCCTGCTGCAGAAAGGTGTCCTTAAAGGATCTATTCTGGCATCTCTCCTCTTTTCTATTCACATTATCAAACTTGATTTACCCCCGTCTTCCTTTCCTGCTTTATGCTGATGACATGGTCCTACTCCACTCCAACCATTCTGACTCTTCCCTTGAACTCGAACTTCAGGTTGATTTTCATGCCCTTATTCAATTGGCCAATGACAAACAATTACTACTAAACTCTGTAAAACAAAAACAATACTTATTGGCACTAGACAAATGCTCACTTCTATTTCCGGGCACTAAAAATCCTTGATCATCTTAATAACACTATTGAAAATGGCACCTCCTTCAAATACCCAAGGGTTTTTTTGGACTCCTTCATAAATTTCCATTTCCATATCCACCTGGACAACACACACAAAAAATCAACTATCTGCTATTCTGCATTAATAGGATACCCCCCTTTCTCTCCAGACCCTGTAGAAATGCCATAGGTAAAGGTATCTTACTCGCTCGGACAGAATACCATCTCCTGCTAATTACTGTAGCTTCTGAAAGAAATGTATCCACCATTCATTCCATTTCAAATGCCATTTTCAGAATCATTCCTCTCTCCCCAAGAAATGACCACCATTGAAAAAAAGCTAACTATCTGCCTGTAAAAAATGCGAGGACTTTTTACTTGCTTCTCAATTATTTAAACTTAAAGAATGACATCTTCCCACCACTAGCTTCCAGGCTATTCAGAGATGCACCAATATACAATCTTAGACATCTTAACCCCTCATGTCCTCTCCTCCAAACCCCCTCTGCTGCACAGACCATGCTTTCTCAGTCTTTGGTCACAAACAATGGGAATCTCTCCCTTCTTTTCTTAAACATCATTCCTGTTACTCCACTTTCCACTCACAATTAAAAGCACATTTCAGGACTCTAGGAAAATGCAAATGCTGTCTCTCTGGTCATAAGACTTAACCTTTTCATTCCTCCTTCTGTCTGCATACCTTGCTCTGACTCTATTTCTGATTGTGATTCTTTCAGCAGACCAACTATGATGGCACTCTATATTTAATGCCTGTATATACTGTTTTTTTCAGTCACTCTGTATATAATGTCATTCGTCTACTGCCTGTATATCCCCAAGCATACTATGAAATTCACTTTGCATATAATATATGTAATGCATATATTGTATTTCATCATTCTCTCTGTATATAATGTCATGTATCTATTGTGTTTTCCCCAGGCTGAGACTGACATGGGTCCAGTGAGATCAATGCTTTACCCTGGTTAATAAATTCAAAATATGTAATTAAGCAAGAAAATAAATTAAAGGTTGCCCAACATGAAGAAAGGAGCAAAGCAGAATAAGCTGAAGCTTCTCTGGCAGGAGTACCTGAAAAAACATTCCAAGCACCACCATACCAGACATATAGGCTACTGTAAACATGGGCATCTTATATTAATTTGTAGATTTTTTATGAATCTATAAGATTTTATCCATAAGATGTGCAAAAAGCAATGAAAGAATCCACTACATCAAAAGGCAAAAACTTTTAGAAGAAAAAAGACAAAATGCGTATGGGAAAGTCGGAATTCTACAGGCAGAGTGTAAGAAGAAGAAACCTTCCAAAGTCTTCTCTGTGATATCTGGAACCATGTGGAGAACCTGCATATCTTCAGAATAAAATGCTTATGTGCTTCATGTTCAGCAGTGAGAAAGGAAATTATATTTTCTCATCTCAAAGGTTTTCAGGAAACTCTGTGACATAACTGCATCTTTCACACAAGTCCACATCAGCCATCCAACCAACAGTGCAAAGCAAAGACAAGCAGAAACACATGCATCCAATCAAACTTCAAGGCAGTGACTGACCTCAGAATGGGGTCACTATACAGGCTGACCTGAGTATACTCACCAAAGGAAGAAATGTCACTTGGGGAGAGTGAGGCCCTTTCACATATGCATCAAAGAAGCCTTACCATGGTGGGGATAACAAAAGGCAATAGCTGAGAACAACCATCTAGAAATATAATGTTTTGACCCAGGCAGTCCTTTTTTCATCCCACCATAGTAAATAGTGGATTCTCTTTTCTAAAGGACTTAGCTCTGTTGAGATAGTACATGAGCTGTCTAGGTATGACCAGAGTATGTAGAATCCTCTTTCTCTGATTCTTTGAATCAAGCCATCAGTCTTCTGGTCTTCTATCCATATCCTAAGTAAACTCTGAAACAACTTAAACAACTTTGGGCATGAATAGGGGATTTATTCCTAATCAGAACTTATTCCTATGGAAAACCAGATAGGGCTCCCCCACCATGTGAGCTTGCAACTCAGATACTCTTTTTGCAGATGTCAAATCTATCAGTAGTACAGTTTTTTTTGTGTAATAAACCTTAAATTTCTCTGATGAGCAGGTTCAAATGGAGGCATAGTTAACTTTTCAATCACAAACTTAAAATCTCAAGAAGGGGCCACAGATTTACGAGGTCGTCTGTGGTATAAAACTCCCTTCAGAAACTCTTTCACCAACAGAGAAGAAAGAGGACCCATGGACGATCATGCTAAGTCATAAGATATACCTAGACAGAGGGATAAGAGAGGCAAAAAGATAGTAACTTACATAACTAATTCAGTATGGGTACAGGACATTATAACCCTGGCCTTTATGACCCCTACATTAACACAGTCCATATCTAGATCTGTAACACTTTGAATACAGTTTGATACAACTATTATACCCTAGTTAACTAAGCTTTATAAAGCATTTGCATTTAATATACATAAAATAATATTAATATTCATTTCTTATGATTTTAATGTTTAAAATGTTAAATATGTTAACTTCCTATGTAAAATTCCTGATTGATTTTACTGTTAACATGTTGAAAGCTATTAATTAAATTATAGTTATATATTAAATATGTTAAATAAATTAACATTTGCATGTTAAAATTTTAAATATTATATTCAATTCCTATGCAAAATTCCTAATTAAAATATTAAGTAGTGAAATGCTTTTATTAAATTTAATTAGGATCAATTAGTCCAGGGTCAAACTGTCCAATAAATATTCTCATAGACAATAAATGTGAATTTTAATATGAAAACGTACCCAATTGTACTGGGGTCAAACTGTCTTGCTTCCTTCACAGTACTAGTGGTATGTAATCCTTGATGGGACCTTGATTATGGCTTTGGCACAAAGTAAAAATGTATTCCACTTACCAATAAAAGACTTTCTAGTAGCAGATTTTGTTTCCTTTAGTATCTGTGCGTAAATGGTACTAGATTTGAATCATCCAGACAGTTAGTTGAAGTTTGAGATTTTGTTGTATCAAAATCCTCACGTATTGTGTGAGCCGATCCAGTCTGCGAGGAAGCTTGTGGTATTTGCCTTTGGGCCAGTTGCATAAGTATGTTGAACCAATGCTGCCTGGGCCAAAAAGGAGTCACTTCAATTATTTCTGGAGTAATTATGAATCGTCACAATTACCATGTATATCAGTGGAAAGGGTAGAAATGCATAAAGGAACATTCCTGACCACAGGAATAAAAATGCATCTATTTTCCAGGCTTGCTTACAATGAGCCCTGGAAAATAATTTGCTCAGTTGCGTGTTTAGAAACGAGGCAAAAGTGTCCATTTGATATGCTCTCTGCAACTGGATCAATTTCATGGTAGACCTCCCTCATTTAGTTTCCATTTGTGAGGGTCTGTCATGGCCCAGTTCAGCTTGTCTTTACCAGATTTTTGCTGAGACAGAAGGTGGGGTTACTTGGAGGGTTAAGAAATGCTGTAGAGCTACAGCGGGGCTGCAGAGAAGGTAGGATATGGTGCCCCCTTTTTCTTTATGTAGTTTTTTTATTTTTTAATTTGTCCAAGTCTTTTGGGTTTCTAATACCATGACAGGAATAGACCCCATTCCTAAGTCAAAGTATGATTAAAGTTCATGAAATCAGTATCATTTAAATCTCTGATTTAGTTATTCATTCATTTATTTTATTTTCAGTTTGTTAACCGGGATAGTACACTGGGCCAGAGTGAGCCCTTTTTCAATGGAGACCGGGGTAGAAAAGCTCCATGTGAATACATATACAAAGCTACCGACAAAAACAATCACAAAACAGTTTTTAAAACAATACAATGTACAATTGCTTAGAAAATGTACAGAGTATTATGACTGTGAAAAACATTGGAGTTAATACAATTTTGTCTGAGATAAAAATAGTGATTTATATAGGTTGGCAAACTTATAGGAAAAAGAAATATGTGATAAAAGAGTAGGGAGAAAGTGTAGGGTGAGTTAGAGTGAGGAGGAGAGTAAGAGGAGAAATAAAAAATGGAGGTGGAGTGGAAGGTGTGCTGTATAGATTAGGAGGGGTGGGAGCAGGAGCATTCCCGTTTGGAAGACAGGTAAGAGTGAAGCAAGCTTTTGAAGGTAGAAAGGATTGAGCGGTTCAAATGTGGGGAGGAAGAGAGTTTCATTTCCATGCTAGAGAGTAAGATAATGGGAGTTGGACAGGACTGCGTAATGGTTTGTATACTTTCAGAAGGTTTTGATTGTTAGATCTGAGGGATCGGTCAGGAAGATGCATAGTTAAAGTAGCAGCTAGAGAAGGGCAATGCGAGGGTTTGAAAATGAGTTTGTGGGGAGTGGAGATTTGAATGTAAGAGAGATAGTGGGAAAGCTCTAGCCAGTTTAAGGAGTGTAGAGAGTTGAAGTGATGTGAAGAGGATTTGGTGCCTGTGGCTAACTTTGCAATTTTATTATAACAGGCTTCTGGTGAGTTTTTGTAATGCTAGTTTGAAGGTGTATATCAGATTTGAGTTGTTCAGCAATAATGACTCCGAGAAGCTTGGTATGGGAGACTACTTCAATTGGAGTCCTATTATGACTTGTTATGATGTAGGAGTTTTTATCTATTTTGGTGTTTTTTGTAGGGGTGAATATCATAATTTTGGATTTGGATGGATTAAGAGCTAGATGATTGTTAAGCATCCAAGCCTCAGTGCTAGAAAAGGCTGCAGAGTAGCTTGCAGGAGGGAGGGGAGAGATGGACCAGAGCAAATGATAGTCAAGTTGTCAGCATATTGGATGAATTTAGTATTGGGTATGCAAAGATAGAAATTGTTTATAAAGATGTTGAAAAGTAAAGGACCCAGTACTGAACCTTGAGGAATGCCTGTAAGGGTGTCTAGATAGGAGGAGGTAGAGTTCTTCCATTTAATGGCCTGTTGCCTATTTGAGAGGTAACTTGAGAACCAACTGATGGTTGAAGGAGAGAGACTGAGGTGAGAGAACTTTTCTAGTAGTAAGGAGTGGGAGGTGGTATCAAAGGCCTTGGACAAGTCTAAGAAAAGGGAAGATACTATGTTACCAGAGTCACGCACCTGGTTGATATTGTTAAGGAATGAAAGGAGGGCAGTGTTGGTACTGTGGCCTGGTCTAAAACCACGCTGTGTTGGGGTTAGGAGATGACTGTCTGGAAGGTAAGCTAAAAGTTGAAGGTGAATGCCTTTTTCAAGTATTTTAGAGATAGGGGAGAGTATGGCTATGGGGCGGAAGTTGGAGAGGTCAGTCTTATTACCTCCTTTATGTAGAGGAATGATGAAGGTCTTTTTCCAGAGGAGGGGCACGTAGCATTCTTGGATGGACCAGTTAATTAATATGCTTATAGGGAGAGCAATGCTGTCAGTAGCTAGTTTAAGATAGCGGGAGTGTAAGTTATCAGGGGCATTAGAGCAGGGTTTTAGTTTAGAGAGAAGTTTTTTATAGTGTTGACGGGGATAGATTTGAGAGAGAAAGGAGAGGGGAAAGTAGTATTTGTGGAGAAGGGAGGAGGAGATGGGTTTTTAGGGAAGGATGTAGTAAGTTTGGTTATTGAGTTAATGAAGAAAGAGTTAAAGTTGGAGGCTATGATTTGGTCAGGTGCATTAGGGTCAGGGCAAGGATTGTCTTTTCTACCAGGACTGGAGATACTGCTCCGAAATTTTTGGGGGTTAATTTTATGATTGTTTCGGAGCTTAGAGTAATAAGATTTTCGTTCAGAGGCAATTTGTTTTTTAACTAAATTTCGAAGTTTAAATTCTGCAAGGGAGCTAGGGGTTTTAGATTTTTGGTCATGTTTCCATAATTTATCATGGGTGTTCATGAGCTTAATGGTATATTTCGAAAGCCATGGGGCTGTTTTGGAGTTTACTCTTTTAGTTCTAAGAGGGGCAAAGCTATTGAGTATATTATTGAAGGAGGAATTGAAATATGCAACAGCGTTGTCCAGAGGATGGGTTTTCAGAGGGTTCCAGCTTATTTGTCTTAGGGTGTTGGAGAAGGTTTGAGGGTTGAAGTTAGTAAGGGTGCAGGTGGAGATATAGTTATGCTGAAGGTGTAGGAGGGAGGGAGAGAGTGCGAATGCTGGTAAATGATCGCTAAGTGAGTCAAGAAGAGTGCCACTGTCAGTGATATTGTTGGGATGGGAAACTAGTATGCAGTCAAGGATAGAGCCTGAAGAGGTATCTTTTTTGGGATGGCTGGGAGAGTTAACTAACTGAGAAAAAACATGTAGGTTTATACTGTGGGGAGAAGAGACTGAGCGGATGGATTCCCTGTTAATGTTAACATCTCCTAGAATAATTGTTTCATTGGAAATATTAGATGAAAGCCATGAAAGGATATCTTCAAGTATTGGGATATTGCTACCTGGTGGGATGTAAAAGGCAACTATCAGTATGTGTTTATGATTATTAATCTTTACTAGGGCCAGGGTTAGTTCAGCTTTAGAACACTGAGGTATGGGGTTGGAGTAGGGAGAGACTGTGAGGGAAGAGGAGAAAATTAAGGCAACTCTACCTTCCTTTTTTATGAGTTCTGTCATTTCTAATGATTTTGTAGTTGGGAGGGGTGATTTCAGGTCTTTCAGGTGGGGCTTGAGCGAGGTTTCAGAGATGGTTAGGATATTGCAGTGTTAGTGGGAGATCCAAGCATGGAAGTTTGGTATCTTGTTGTAGAGGTTTTGGGCATTAACATTGGCAAATAGGAGAGACTTACAGGGAGAGGATAGTGGAGATGGGGGGGGGGTGGAATTAAGATGGGCTGGAGGTCCAAGGTTGGGGTGAATATCACCTGAGAGGATAGAGATTTGATCAGGTATGAAGGAGAGAAGTAGGACAGGATTTTTGGAGTTTGGGTGGGGGTAGGGGAGAAGTAGGAGAAGATGCAGTTGGGGGCAGAAGAGGTTTTACAGGTCACAAAGCGTGTTTTGTGCAAGATGAGGGGATTGTTAAAGTAGTATAGGTAGGGAGAGATGTAGACAGAGTAGAGGGGTACTTGGTTGTGGAGAGAAGAAGTAATGTGGTAGGGGGAGAGTAGGTATAATATGGGAGATAGGTGAGGTGGAGAAGAAGACAGACGAGGGTTAGAAGAAGAGTTAAGAATACTGGTGTAAGACTGGGGTTGTGCATGGTAGTATGAAGATTATAGTGAGGATGGATAATAATAACAGAAGTGCAGTATTGTTTGGCAGAGAGAGAGAAGTGTAGCTTTAAAGATCATAGGAGTGGAGGGGCTATATTAATACTGGGTATGCTGTGTTTGGAATGACCAGTGGGGGAGGGAGGGTGTGTTGAGATTGGTGGGAATATGGAGAGGGCGTGACTGTATGGCTATAAATGTAGAGGTAGCGGGGGGTGGGGGGGCATGGTAGGGGAGTGGAGTGAGCCAGAGCAAATTGAGGGTGAACAGAGTGGGATAGAATCAGATCTGAGACTGGTAAAACAATGTAGAGGAGAACCACAAAAAAAAACCTATCAGTTACAGGTAAGTTGTTACACAATGTAAGCAAACCCCAATATGTATGTAGAACTAAAATGGGTCTTTTCTATCACAGTTCTGCAAAAAACAAGTGGACTTTCAGTAAGGTATTATTGCTATCAGAGAGGCTGCTGTACTGGTGTGAAATACACTGGGGTAGTAAGAAGAGGGGCAAGCTGGAGGTTTAGAGTGAAGTATTGACTTAGAGTAAAGGGTGATTAAAAGGGGAGTGCAGACAGATACTAACAATGGTGACTGCACCCCCGACGCATGTGCATGCTACAAATGTAACACTATAGCCAAATGAAACAATTTCAAGTACTTCAATAGCAGTCAGTATGTTATGAAAAATGGCAAATTCCTTTACAGGAAAGCAACCTACATTGCTTGGAAGCACTGCTGCTATTGGAGACACTCTTTTTCAGTGGTTTTGAGATTACTTCTGTTTGTTTTAATTTGAGCACAGGAGGGAGAGGAAAACTCCTGTTTGCTGTTAGCAGCTATAGAATTTTGAAAGAAAATTGAACAGGAGAGATTAGAGAGAGCACTAGAAAATGGGTAGAAAAAAGAGAGCAGGAGGGCAGAATGAAAGCAGAGGGCGAGACAGGGATACAGTGAGAGAGGGGAAGAACAGAGATATACTGCAGGTCAAGGTGAGGGAGGGAGGAAAGGAACAATATGGTTAGAGCAAGAAAAGACACCCCTTATCCAACAGTAACTTAGCTAGTAATTCATTCATAGTACAACAATTCTGGGATGGGAGGATGCCACAGAAATAAAGCAGTGGCACAGTATTATGAAGTTAAACAAATAGGAGATACTACAATGTCTCCAAGGTCTTATACAGCCTCTAATTGCCATGCACAGCTACTGAATAATCAATGCCAATATGGCAATGGCTAAAACAAATACCGTATAACCTCTAATACACAGTAAAGGCAATCCCACACAATTCTGTAGATATAAGACAGACTAATGTGATAAAAACACTGCTACACAACTAGAAATGTTAAGGAACATTGCAGTTGGCGTTCTACAGCAAAGTATAGAGGTTGTACGTCAACAGAACAAAGTATACATATTCAAAATGGTATTATCAACAATTACATACAGAATGTATAGGCGATAGATTAAAGAAGAAGCAACGTAATGTATGTGCACTTTTGCGTGGGGGTGCTGAGTGCTCCTTAATCCTACCACTGCATTTTTTAAAAATAGGGCCCTACTGCTTGAATACCTTAAATCACCTCTTATGGACCAAGGTGATATGTAGGAGGGGCAGGAGGGAGGGACTGATGTGCAGAGGGAAGGAGGCACTAGGGAGAAGGTGAGAATGGAAGATAGAACCAGATCAGAGACTGGCAAAACAATGGAGAGGAGGCCCACAAAAAAGTATCAGTTACAGGTAAGTTGTTACACAATGTAAGCAAACCCCAATATGTATGTAGAACTAAAATGGGTCTTTTCTATCACAGTTCTGCAAAAAACAAGTTGGACTTTCAATAAGGTATTATTATTATCAGAGAGGCCGCTGTACTGGTGTGTGATACACTGGGGTATTAAGGAGAGGGGAAAACTGGAGGTTTAGAGGGAAGTACTCACTTAGAGTAAAGGGTGGTGAAAGGGGGAGTGCAGACAGATACTAACAATGGTGATTGCAGCCCTGACACATGTGAACGCTTCAAATGTAACATTATAGCCAAATTAAACAATTTCAATAGCAGTCAGTATGGTCTGAAAAATGGCAAATTCCTTTACAGGAGTGCAACCTACATTGCCTCGAAGCACTACTGCTATCAGAGAATGTTGTTAGCCAGAAGTGCTCTTCACAGCACCAGCAATGTGCCCAGTAATGACTCCTCCTGCAATTCATACGGAGCTATATGTATTGGTAACATATCTAAGTTTGTTTGTGTCTTTCGGCTTTTCCCAGTTAGGGGGTCGCCACAGCAGAACTCCGGTCCGCTAATGATTGGCAGTAGATTTTTATGTACTGGCTTGCCAGGCCTAATGCACAACCTTCAACGAAGGAATGCCCATTCACGCATGTCGCTACACAGAATACGCTCTAACTGAGAAATGAACGGGCAACGTCTGTGAGGCGACAATGCTACCGTAACATATCTAAGTACGATTGTAAATTATTTTTATAAGACCTGTTGCTCCTAACTACTATTGGAACTGTCTGGCTACCTTTCTTCCACACTGCCCTCACTTTTGCCTGCAAATCCTGGCATTTTATGACTTTGTGTCTCTCTGTAAGACACTGTAGTCAGTGGGTGTAGCAATTTCAATGATCAATGCTACTTTTGTTCTCTTTTCATGGACCACTATAATATGGTTTTCTTGCATCTATTTTTGGAACTGTTGGAAATGGGTGAACCCATGTGATATAAACTTCATTACTTTCTATAATGCTTTGTGGTTCATGTTTCCAGTGTTTTTCAGCTACTTCAATATTATAATGTCTGCACAATCCCCAATGGAACAGTCTTGCCACATTATTATACCTTTCAGTATGCAGTCCTTCTGCCATTAGTATATGACAACCAGCAACAAGATGTGCAACTGTTTCCAATTCTCTTTTACAAAACCTACATTTGTCTTTTTCTCACACATGTTCACAGGTCTTTGTAAACCAATGTGTATGTAGTCCACTATCGTGGGCCACCAACATTAATCTTTCTTCTTTTGGTTTAAATGCACCTGTCCTTAACCATTCCTGTGTTTGATCCTGATCAACATGAAGTTGTTCCAAGAGTTTTCTATACTTACAACTATATTTATGCATTTTCCACATTTCCTGCCTTCTCATCTGATCCTTCATCTTATATTCTTTTCTTTTTGTTTTTTGGCATTCAGTTGCTGCCTGGTTTTTATCTGCTTCTAGTTTGATTTCCATTCCCACTTGACACTGATATGATTCTGCTAAACTAAGCAGGGAAGTCATCTTAGACTTATTCTACTCATGTTTCAAAATTTTCACTATGTTTGGGTGTTGTGAGGTTAGCAGATATGTATCCAGTCCCACAACTGCAGATCTATACAGGTAATCAATTTCAAGGCCGCCTATACCTCCATAAGAACGGGGAATATATAGTTTTGGTATGCACTGATTTTTATAAATCATTTGATGAGCATGAAGCATCCTTCTTGGTTTACTGTCCAACCTGTCCAACACCTTTTGGAGCCAGTCAGTCACTCCAAAACTATAAATTAGGATAGGAACAGCAAATTGGTTTATAGCTTGAATTTTGTTCTTAGATGTCAATGCTGTTTTTGGTATTAAGTCTACTAAAATATTCCTTACTAAGTTTTATTTGCATTTGTTCATGTTTTATTGTTGATCCTTCATCAATTCCCAAATATTTATACATTCCCTCTTGCTCAAGTTCTTTTAGATCACATTCCTGTCCCAAACTGATGTTTTCTTGGTGCTGCAGCTTTCCTGCTGTAAAGGCTGCTTTTTCCACATTTATTAAGACCAAATGGCATTCTTATATCACCTGAAAATGTTTTGACCACTTGCAGTCATGCTTTCAGTTCCTCATCTGATGAACCATACAATTTTAAATCATCTATAAAAAGATGAGACGTCTTTACACTTTGTTGTTTTTATGGGACGCAAATTGTAGCCATTACCTTATCTGTCAAGTAGACACCTTAATGGGTTAAGGGCAAGACAAAAGATCAGTGGTGACAGAGACTCACCCTGGAATATCCCCCTATGAATTTTTATCCATGTAATAAAAATTTGTCCTTTATCATGGCTTAACTGCAAAGTGGTTTGCCACTGTTTCATGGTCACTGTAATGTAATCAATCAGTGTAGGGTGTATCTTATACATTTTTAAGCACTCTTTTATCCATGAATGTGGGATACTGTTGAATGCTTTTTTGTAGTCTATTCATTACGTACTTACATTCCTTCCCTTTTACAGTTCTCCATTATGACTTCAACATAACAAATGATCCTTTGTTCCATACGACTTTCTTTTATTACTGTTTTCTTCTACTGCATGAATGAGTTTTCTTTTAAATGACTATAAACTCTGTCAGCATGAATTCCAGTGTATAGTTTACAGATCGTTGGAAGGCAAGTTATTGGTCTATAGCTTTTAGTATAGCTTGCATGTTCAGTCTTAAGTAGGAGCATTGTTTTTCCTGTTGTTAACCAGGCTGGTGTCTGTTTGGGGTGCTCATATAAATAATTGATATTCATGGCTAAATTTTCATGTAAAGATGTTAATACTTTTAGCCCGAAGTTACGTACTCGATCTGGGCCGGGGTTTTTCCAGTTAGGAGCTTTTCTTAACTTTGTTTCAATCTCTCTGGTCGTTACTTCATTCCATTTCATATCCTGTATATTTGAACTTCTTATTCTTTCTTTTACTTCTTCTATCCATTTAGCATCTTTGTTATGTTCCACAGGATCTTCAGAAATGTATCTATTTCTTCTTTTTGTGTTTCAATTCATTTTGCCTTGTTTCCCAATTCTCTATAAATTGTTTTTTGGGTCATCAGTAAATTGCTTATTTTGTACTTTCCCTTTATATTTATCTGCATATCTTCTAAGCTTTTCTGCCATGCTGATATTTTTAGTTTATTTGTGATAGTGCACAATAGAGCCTACCTGTTCTGATACTGCACATTGCTTTTATTGTATCTGTCTTTCTGGATGTGTACCATATAACTGTGGTGCTGTAACAAGAGGTTCCAGGACCACACGATGAGCCTTCAACAGATAGATCAAAGCCAAAATCTTTGTCATTTATGTGCTTTCATCAGTTTGAAGTGTTCCACAGCTTTGCAACTTTTTCCACATAGAAACTATCCCTCAAGCAAAGTCTAAGGCAGCTGTTGTTACAGATTGGCTTGAGACATAAGGAGAAAAGGGAAGACCTGCAATTGCATCTAGCTGTTGTCTCCATCAGTTCAGCTCAAGACTGGAATCTGACATTCCAGCAGATGCAAATGTTGGGTCAATTTACTTCCTTAAAAAACATTGTTTTTTTTTCTCTTAAGTAACCTTGAGAGAAGAATCATTAAAATCATAGAAGCCATAAACCCTAAGATATTGATATATTCTCTTGCAGAAGAGAAATACTGATTACTAAGGAAAGTTTCCAGGTAAAATTCAACCTTCGCCTTTTGCTGAGAGATGTGTAGAAGAATCTTTACTAACACAATCTTGTGTGATGGAGTCAAGGTGGATTTCTGAACCCCAGACTGGTCAGAAGAGAAGAACCCCATTCTAAGGGCTCCTGACTTCGGAGAAAAGATTCTGTAAACATAAATTGCCTAAATAAGGAAATGTGTGAATGCCATGCCATCTGCAATGAGTGATCATGAGGATCCTGATACTTTGTGAATACCCTAGGAACAACTGATAACCTAAAGGGTAATGCTGAGGACTGATAAAGTGACCAAAACACAGATGTAATCTAAGGAATATTCTGAAGCCTGGAATTAATGGGTGTGTCATAACCATATTTTAGATCTAAGGTCCTGGTTTCTTGTTATTCCCCTCCTGCCATCTTTCTTTTTTTTGGTTCCCTGCTTTGCCTTTGAAGGCAAATTTTGTATGTTTTGCCATTTAAAAGGAAAACAGGATTTAGGAGTGTTTAAAAACCTTTGAGACTCTCTGAATTAATTTCTCCCTTTAATCAGATTGTTTGAAGACCTGAGCAACAGACAGGCCAAACAAAACTTACTTATCTAAAGCTGAATTTAAATTTCAGACTCTACTTCATTGGCAGACTTTGTTATGTACCCAGGCACATCTCAACACTGTAGCAGTAGCAGTGGCTCTATATACAGTACCTGCACATTCATACTCACTCTACAGTGCATGTTTAGATACTTGGGAAAGATTAGAAACAATTGGCTTTCAGACAGGAATTAACTCTGAAGGAAGTATGCAGATAAATCCCTCAAACTGTCTGCACAAAACAGAATAAGCTTCCACATCTGTGCCTGATAATTAAGAATTCTGTACAACAAAGTGGAAGAAAATATTCTCTTAACAAATCAGTCCAATACGTTGTCGTCATATCTTTCGGCTTTTCCCGGTTAGGGGTCGCCACAGCGGAACTCTGGTCCGCTAATGATTGGTACTTGATTTTTATGCGTCGAGTTACCAGCCCTGACGCACAACCTTCAATGAAGGTATGCCCATTCACGCATGTCTCCACGCAGAAGACGCTCTAGCTGAGAATCAAACCGGACAGCATCTTACTGTGAGGTGACAATGCTACCGCAGCACCACCACCACGTTAAATCAGTCCAATACGTAACCAGTGGAAATGTCAGGACCCTCTAGACTGAGTCACAAAACATGGAGACTGAATAGCCAAAAGAATGGACTTACATATATCAAGTTCAAGATGGTCATTCCCCACAATATTCCCTGTTCTCCGAGATGTGGCAATATTGGAATTGGTATATGTAAGTTCAGTGAGTAAAGGGGGCTTGACAGTTGCCAAAAAGGAATTTAAAGGAGAAGAGTGATGTTCAATATTCACTCTTTTTCACAATTGTCTTTCTTTTTTTCAGCTTGTTGGCACTGCCAACATTTTGGTAATATGCCATCCAAAAAGTTGCTTTCTTTGTCCACAGTGAAAGGATTGGAAAAAAATGACTAGCCAATTTGCATGCTTTTAGAAATAAAGGCTGAGAATCAGGATTATTACAAGAGCATTAAACACATCCTCCAAGGCTGGCAAATTAGGAGGGATGGGACGAGAATGAAATATAGCCATTTGTCATATATCATCTCCTCACTTCTGCGGGAACACCCACTTGTCCTCACAAAAACACCCCATTTAACCTGGTTATTGTCTAAGAAAAGGGAAATTTCTCCAATGTGGATGGTGAGACCAGGTTTACCCAGAAGCAGAGTACTGGACTTGGGGAACTGGCAGAAGAAACAAGCACATTTGTCTATACCAGAATCCTCTGACAAATTTTTCCTCAGAAATTCTTTTACTGACTGTGAGATGCCCCTGCACTGGCCCAGTAATCAAGGAGCTTCAATCCTCACCACTATCACCAGTGAGGGACGTCCACATTGGGAGGATGACACATACATACACAGTAAAGTACAATTTCCCTTAAGAGCACACAGAGATCAGTCTGTCTGGGGCTGGTTTCTCCATCTCTCTCCAGATCCCAATATGACTCCCCACTGGCATAGCTATAGGGTTAAGATCTCAGCCGAGTGGTCAAACCAAAACCTCCAACACCCTCTCTGTCCAACCAGTGCTTCGTGTCCCTGTCCAAGTAGCTGACACACACTTTTGAGATTTGATTTATATACAAATAGACACACACTCCTGGGAAAAGCTGGCACAGGTTTACTAGCTACGCCCCCTTCTGCCCACACAAAAAGGTAGCTATTACTGCCACCAACCAGGTCTTTATCAGCTACTATAAGGCCCTTCCCAAAGAGTGACCAATCCTACTGTGTGATGTTACTATTATCCAAATGATAAGTGTGACCAAGACTTGCAAGGCTATTTAAGAGTGGCCTGTACAGTGTCAACAAATACATATGCAAGTACTCTAAGAGCTTAAACATCTCTAAACAAACCAGCCACAATTAAAAGGTTTACATATATTTAATAATAAAACCACAAGACAATACTCGATAACTCACTACATTAACAACAGAGTTCAGAACCACAGGAAATATTTTACAACAATATTGCAGGACAGTCTCACATAAATACAGAAAACATCTAAATTAATCTTTATTATATTCCTAATTATCTCTAAAATAAATACTATACCTAAATCTTACTTACAGAGCAAGGGAAATACAGATGAAAGATGCTGAATGGATGGTTTCAGGTCCAATATAAGATACAAAATGTGAAATTTCTAACAGAGTTCCCAAATTAATACCAAAACATTACTGCTGGGTCAGCTGGATGACATCACTATTTGTCACCTGGCTCCAGTTCCCAGGCTAAACAGATACCAACAGAATTTAACATTTCTCTGTGAAAAATGCTCATCTCTCAGACATTTGCCTAGAACAGGAAGTTGTAAAACAATTAACTCTTTTACATTTGAAACCTAGTAATTATTTCTATTTCCAGATAATAGGAAAACCTCTAGCTTTAGACACTATGTCTACTTGCTGCAATGAAACTAACTTTTTACAGCACAACATAAAACACTTCAAACTTTTATTCCTGAAGTTTTGCAACTTAACTCTGTATGTTCCATTTCTGCTATTAATATAGTTTATATACAGTTCTGTTCTTTTTCAGTAGGGTACACTGTAGTTACATTCACTTCTGCACCAGTAGTTTAATATCCACATAACATATGGTTCTCTTACATTTGTAAGACAAGCCTATGGATCATATTAATATTCACAAATGACATATGATTATTTACAAAATTCCAGATAGCTGTGCTGGCAGTGTCACATGTCTATATAAGCAATATTAATATTTTTAAGTGACATATAATTATTTACAAAATGTCAGCTAGCTGGGCTGGAAGCATTTTGGTTTGTCACACTGACATTGTCCATTTCTGAGCACTAGGGTTACAAGCCTAAAAATTATTTCTTGGCTACTGTAAGATAATCATCTCTTTTAACAGACTCCATGTCTACTGATGAACAATGTCTAACCTTTTTTTTTTTTTTGCCTGCAAAACTTTGGTTGAAGACCAACTCAGAGAAGGCACTTCTGCCATGTTTACAGTTCTCTTTCCCTGTCTACCATGAGAAAAGCATCTCCTTCCTGGATCAGGCACTGGAATAGCTGAATATGACATGACTGACCCCAAGTTCATAGTGGCTGAAAAGGATTAAACTACAAAAAGCCGGAGAAGTGAGTGAAGGGTCTGAGGAATGATAAATGGCCACTACAAGTTCACTCACCATCAGTTAAGGAGTTGAGTGAGCATATGGTGTCATCAAGGGCTTCATGGTAAGCCATTTTTCTTGCTAGGTACAGTGAAAGAACTAACAGTATTGGAATAAGTATAGATGCTGTAACTGAGGAGGTGGTCTCAAAGCCAGTAAGAGTTACTGTAACAAATCGGTTGGAAAGTATGATGCCAAAAATGTTCACAAGCAGCACATTGACACCTGCACTCTCTCACACATTCCCCTTTCAAAGTAAAGTTCAAGCAGCACACTCGAATCCTGTCAAAAAGACTTGAGAAATACAAGCACACTGACAGACAAAAGGCAGATACATTGTCACAAAGTGTAGTCATGCACTGACACATACAGTAATAACTCATGCCCATTGAAAACCTTTCCCAAAACTAACCCCAAAAAAAGTAGAAAAGTTTACACAAACATTACCTTTTTACACAAAATTGTTTCCAAATACATAAATTATTTCAGAGGTAAAAATAGTGGCCCCTGACAGGAAACTTCCTATATTCATAAAGAATATCAGGTTTCTTAAAGGGTAAATACAACTTCACCCCCCTCCCCCAAAAAATACAATATGATCTCTTAAAAGAGTAACAACTGTGTGGGAAGAGGTCTACAATGGGGATTTACTTGCCAGAAACTAAGGGAGAAGCTGAGTGCTGTTTCTGTGAGCTGCTTCATTTTAAGGCATCAATTTGGTCCTAAAGAAATCATCATTCTCACTGCTGACCAATCATCAGTCAGGGTACAGATGTGGGAAGAAGCCAGAGCTTTGTGAAGGTGGTCAGCTGTGTCCATGCAGGACACAATCTATACTGCTTAAAGACTACTGCAGCAGTAAGAATAATAAATGTCTTAGCCTGAGAAAAGGGCAACAAACTATCTTATTGGAGAACAAAAAGAGATGAAATAATGTTTTTGAAACTGCAAAGAAGATAGACAGAAAGCATCACAAACTAATCATTTGCATTAAGGAAAAGTAATAGTTTGGACACAAAATTGGCTCTGAAACTATGTAGTATTACATAATGGTGCTAGAGCCCAGGCTAGACACAGGGTGCTGGTCAAAAGTGATATAGGCCAATGAAGTGCAGGTGCAAGCTCCCATGTGTCACTCTCATTAAATGGGTCAACAGGCAGAGATAAACCCTGGTTCAGAGACCATGGAGAATGGTAGGTCCTGCCTCTGCCTTAATGAACAGTAAGCATTATACTCAGGAATGCGAAAAAAGGCAGATTAGAAAGGGACTCTGGAATCTGCAGAGGCTGTAAGCATTCTAATTGACCATGAATAGCCATAATTCTTAGCAGATTCTCTGCTACTGTAAGGCAAGTGATATACAAAACATCTGCTGATTAAGATGGTCAAACCCAGACCTAGCCTGGAAAGGCATGAATCCTGGCAATGACATCCTCTCTTAGGCTCATTTAACTTGAACATTTGACATTTTTTACTGTTGTGTATTAATTTTTTGTATACAAGTTCAAGTGTTGTACAGCTTCTAGTAAGATAATCTAAGAAGTTGATTGTTGACACGTGTCATGTGAAAATCCCAAAAAGAAGAGGTGTATAGCATTAAAGTCTGTGACCACAGTTTGCCAGTCAAACATGCACTTGTTCTTATTCAAGATGCATCAATAGTGAGACGGCCTGAACAACACGAGATTAAATGACTGTAATATAGTGGGAAAGGCTAGGAAAGGGTGTGTTCATTTGGTGAGATAGGTTGTCCAGCTAAAATTTCATAGACATGGAAATGGTTGCAAGAGATATGGACTGTTAAGAGATATCTTGTGGACTGCCAATACTGCTACAGTATTCCCATGACTTGGGCAGTGTGGACTTCCGATACTGCTACAGTATTCCCATGACTTAGGCAGTGTGGACCTCCGATACTGCTACAGTATTCCCATGACTTGGGCAGTGTGGACATCCGATACTACTACAGTATTCCCATGACTTGGGGCAGTGTGGACTTCCGATACTGCTACAGTATTCCAATGACTTGGGCAGCGTGAACTGCTAATACTGCTACAGTATTCCCATGACTTGGGCTGTATGGACTGCCAATAATGTTACATTACCTTAAGTTGGCTTGCCCTGGTAAGCTGCAGGCATGGAGCATATCGTTTGAATCTAGAAATCCTGTTTTAAGGGACTTTGTGCCATTTGCTGTACATAAGGACTGCAGGCCATGCACTTTCACACTTCACAGCTGTCTCCTCTCCTGTAAGTGTATGGCTGATCCTCCCCTGCCGCTACAGATTTACAAGAAATACACAATAAACAAAGCAGATAACTGATCCCTTGCTTCTTTGGCTGTACATAGATATACTTACTTAATATTATACCACAGACAGAATCAACAGAGAATAAACCCTCCATAACAATAATAGGTGACTTGATTGGACAACTCTTAAAAATGCAGTTTTGTGAATTATAAAAACACTGGCAGCTTATGTTTTAGTGCTGAACATTCCAACTATGAGTTATAAAATTATTTGCTCTGGGGTGGTCTTATTGTCTAAGTCAGCATATTTTACTTAAGTATGCACAATTTACTCACGCCACAATATTTAAAGAAACAAGAGCTTAGTGAATTGTGTGACAAGTTGTACTGTACCTCTTGCCACAAAGCACAATAAAATACAACAATCTAGCAAACATGTATTACCAATATAAATTTATTTTTAAATAGTTATATTATATAGAACACATTTGTTTTGATAGCTTGTGATCTTGAAGTGCGAAGGTGTGTAGTGAACAGGTAATCACCCGCTCTAAGAGTAAAGTGCCTACTGCTCTGTTCTATAATTTGTTGTAGTATCTGGAGTTATGGTTTTCAGCTATTATTATGCAGGAAGAAATGAAGTCAGACACATGGAATTCTTGTGACCTTCTGTGCCAAGTTGGGGATTTCTTTTTTTCATTTTATGCTGACTTTTCTTCCATACCTGCAACCAACTTGCTGGAAAAAGTGCTCAGTCATTTATTTATCTTTTGATTCAATAGCAGGGAGTTGGAACTTATCCTGGTACTCAGACGGTGTAAGGTAGACAACTAATCCTGCATGGGAAACAAGTTCATTGAAATATTGTGCATAATGGTGGCAAATTCCAAATGTACAGAATTACCAGAATTCCTTCCATCAGATCTTTCTTTAACTTTTCACTTGTCACATATTCTAGACTGTTGTATTATTGGACTGCAGGACTGAGGGAACCAGACTCTTCCACTGTATACCGTCATTATATATATATATATATATATATATATATATATATATATATATATATATATGTACATGGTGTACATTCATTTGACCGGCCGGTAGATGGCTGACTGGAAACTGTACGAAAGCAGTGCAGCAGGTTCTCATACTTGTGAACCATAAATATGCAAAATGCACAATATCCCCCCTTTTTCACCCATGGTAGCACTTGTTTAGGTGGTAGAGCGATCGGAAATGTCGCATTCGGTGTTTTGTATGACATTCTGACCGTTCGCCACTTTGAAAATCGACATTCTGGTTCAGAAGATCAAACGTTCGGAGATCGTTTCATCGAGTAAATGAATGTATATATATATATATATATATATATATATATATATATATTTACTTATTTAACATTTGTTTACAGGGAAACTTCGACTCAAAATGAAGCCAATTTTCAGCGGAGGCCCAGGGAGAAATGCTACAGGTGCATGCCTTTGTAATGTCAGAGGAAACTGGAGCACCCAAAGGAAACCCACATGAATGCAGGCAGGATTTGCAGACTCCACACAGAAGGCACACCAGCCAAGAATTGAACCGGAGAACCTCTTGCTGTGAGGCAACAATGCAACCGTTGCACCACTACACCATTTTTTTTTTTTTTTGCAGAGGTCTTTTCTCTGTGCTGTTCCAGCATAACCTCAAAATCCAATCATGCCTTATGATGGATAAAAATCTATAAATGGTCTTTTTGCCTCGTATAGGTTCATACTTCAGTTACACTGTTCATGACTAAAATGTTTATAAACTGGGACTAATATGAGAACTTATCATTTAAACTCTCCTCTTAATAGCCAAAATAGTCTCAGAATATACCTTTCCTTTGATCACTGATTACAGTATCTCAAAAAGCAAATGGGGAAAGAATATCCTTTATTTTTCGTTATATTTTTGGAGGGTGACAACAATAGGGTCTATATATTAGAACATCAAAGTTTCAAAACTTCGAATGTTGTAATATCGACCCGTATTCAGTGAAAGCTGAAAATATCGAAGCTACAGAACACCACATTTTTTTCTAGGGAAAGAATTTGGTTGTCCATTTCTGTGGCTTTGGTATTTTCAGTGCTGTGGTGGAAAGTTACAGGTAGGGTTCAGGTAAGTGTGTGATTGAGCGCGGGTTAGATTAGTTAGGGTTAGGGTGCGGGTCAGGTATGTGTGCGATTGTGTGGATGTGAGGGTTAGGGCAGGGTAGGTGAGTTAGGGTTAGGGCGCGGGTGAGGTGAGTGTGCGATAGTGATGGACCTTAGTGTTAAGGTAAGTGGATAGTTAGTGGTGTATGTATAGTTTAGTGTAGGGTTAGGTGTAAGATTTTAGGTGAGTTAGGGTTAGGGCGCGGGTTAGGTATGTGTGCAATTGTGTGGACGTGAGGTTTAGGGTGGGTTAGCTGAGTTAGGGTTAGGACGTGGCTCAGGTAAGTGTGCGATTGTGTGGACATGAGGGTTAGGGCGGGGTAGGTGAGTTAGGGTTAGGGAGCGGGTGAGGTGAGTGTGCGATAGTGACGGACATTAGGGTTAGGGTTTGGGTTAAGGTAAGTGGATAGTTAGTGGTGTATGTATAGTTTAGTGTACGGTTAGGTGTAAGATTTTAGGTGTATGTGTGTGGATTGCTGTTTCTTTGGTGTGCTTGTGTTGTGCGTATGTGTTTTGGAACAGCGAATTTTTTTCCCTAGGAAAAAATTTGCTGTTCTGTATGTTCGATGTTTTCAACTTTCGTTGAATAGGGTTCAATATAAGTACATTCAAAGTTTTGAAAAGTACAGTTTTTTACCTGCCATAAATGTAGATGTTCAAGTGTTCACCCTGCTGCAGTCATCACACTTGGGTTATCCTGCCGTCAGGCGGTCCCGCAGTCGGCCTGAGTTCCAAAGTCTTGGTCCGGCATCGGTTGCTGTCGCTTCTTCCCCGACGTCAGTGCACCAGGGGTATATAAGAGGCATCCAACTCCATTTTCTTCAGTTTTTCTTGCCCCAGATGTCAGATGCCCCCAATAGGTAGGCAATATATATATATAGCTATATAAAAATAAAACAATACCTTCAGGCACACGTAAATACACCACAGAGGTTGTATAGGATAGAGTGATATAGATAAGTTCAGCTAGTTCAGAGGGGATGGAGGGAGGGTAACCTGGACTGCAGCAGGGTGAACACTCGAACATCTACATTTATGGTAGGTACAAAACTGTACTATGTTCATCGTGTTACCCTGCTGCAGTCATCACACTTTGGTTGAATCCCAAAGCTAAGGATGGGTGGTGGAGTTAAACAGGGTTAGAAGAAGCTAGTAGGCCCTGCAAAACTGCAGTGGCAAAACCAGCTCTAGTCTTAGAATATAGAGGTAAGTGATAGTGTTTGGTGAAGGTGTGCACTGAACTCCAAGTTGCAGCTTCCAGAATATCCTTGGTTGGCACTCCCCTGAGAAAGGCTGCTGATGTAGCTGTAGCCCTGGTGGAGTGGGACCTAATGTTAGCAGGTACCGGTTTTCCATGATGCGTGTAGAAGAAACGTATGCAATGCCCTATCCATTTAGAAATGGTCTGCTTTGAGATAGCTTTTCCTTGTGATCCTGCAGCATAGGCTACAAAGAGCTGGTCAGATTTTCTGAAAGCCTTAGTTTTATCCAAGCAGTAACGTAATTGCCTGTGAATGCCCAAAGAGTGCAGGAGTCTTTCTCCTTTGTTCTGGGGATTTGGGAAGAAGGTGGCCAAGTGAATGGTTTGGTTTAGGGCCACACTGGATACCACCTTTGGCATAAAGGAAGGGTTAGTTCATAGAGAGACTCTGTCTTGATGAAAAATGAGGAAAGGCTCCCCCTGCCATTAGTGTCTGTAGCTCTGAGACTCTTCTAGCTGAGGTTATTGCTAGTAGCAAGGCAGTTTTCCATGAAAGAAATTTTAAATCAGCTGAAAAAGCTGGTTCAAAGGCCGGCAGTGTAAGCTTTTCCAGAACAAAGTTGAGATCCCAAGTAGGTGTTGGTGCTCTCCTGGGCGGTCTTATGTTCTTAGCCCCTCTGAGGTACTGTCTTAGGAGTGGATGTGAGAATAAAGGAGGATCCGTGTTGTAATGAGCTGCAATTGCTGAGGCATGGATCTTAATAAATGAAAAGGAAAGTCCTTTGTGCAACATCTCAGTTAAATATTGTAGAATCTGAGGAATGTTTGGATCAAGGGGATTTTGGCCTTTAGCCTGGTTCCAGGTGAAAAATCTTTTCCATTTGTCTGAATAGGTTTTCCTGGTGCTGGGCCTCCTGGCCTCCAGAATGACATCCATAACAGCTTTGGATAGAGGTGTTGGCTGGTTGTTTAGGTAATTTGCCATGCAGCCAGGTTTAAAGTCTTGAGCTGGCTGTGTAGAATCTGATTGTCTCACTGGGTGAGCAGGTGAGGAATTTGTGGTAAAATCCATGGTGGGCTGTGGGCCATGTTCCTTAGAATTGGATACCAATGCTGGCGTGGCCAGTCTGGTGCAATGAGTATCATTTGTGGCCTCTCTAATCTGACTTTCAGCAGTACCTTTGCTAGAAGAGGCAGTGGAGGAAAGGCATACACTGTTAATGTTTTCCAACTGAACGAGAGGGTGTCCACTTTCCAAGCTTGTGGATGGAATGTCCTTGTGCAAAATTTTTGAAGTTGGTAGTTTTGGGGGCTGGCAAACAGATCTATGTCTGGGTGTCCCCATTTTTGAGCTATCATTGCAAATACTTGTGGATCTAGTTTCCACTCGTGTGGATCCATGATGTTTCTGCTTAGGTCATCTGCCAATGTGTTTTTCTTTCCTGGCAGGAATTGTGCTTGGAACTGAACCTGGTAAGACAGTGCCGTGTTCCACAAGGTCATTGCTTGCCTGCATAGAGGGTAGGAATGTATGCCCCCTTGCTTGTTTATGTACCACATTACTGTGGTATTGTCCGTCTTTATTATTAGTTGTCCTGGGTGTAAGAGATTCTTGAAAGCTGTTAGGGCATTCTGTACTGCTAGCATTTCTTTTTGATTGATATGCAGATGCCTTTGATCTGTAGTCCATTTGCCCTGAATGCACTGTCCTGCCATGTGTGCTCCCCAGGCATAGTCCGATGTATCTGTTGTCATAGTTTGCCTGGCTGTGGGTAAGGTGAAAGGCTGACCCTTGTTGAGGTGACATGCCTGTGCCCACCATAGAAACTCCTGTTGAAGGCAGGGAATGAGTGGTATCATTGTTTCCAAGCTGTGGCTGTGCTGAGTCCATACACTTTTCATGTACCATTGTAATTTCCTCATATGCAGTTTTGCAAATGGTATTGGTAGTATGCAAGATGCCATGAAACCCAAGGCCTGCAGAATTTTTCTTGCAGGGAGTTGGGTCTTTGTTGCCATTATTTTGAAACATTGAGTCAGCTGTTGTTGCTTGTCTGGCGTGAGATAAGCCATCTGGGCTGTTGTATTCAAGCTGGCACCCAGGAATATTATATTTTGTGAGGGCACTAGTTTTGATTTCTTTTCGTTTACTGTGTACCCTAGGCAACTTAGAAGGTGTTTGACAAATGCCAGCTGCTTTAAAAGAATGTCCTTGCTTTCTGCTTGAATAAGGCAATTGTCCAGGTATGGGTATATTTGAATTCCTCTTTGTCAGCAGTATGCAATTACTGGTACCAGGCATTTTGTGAAGACCCTGGGCGCAGTAGATAAGCCAAAGGGCAGTGCAGAGAATTGATAATGCGTTGAACCTGCAATGAAGCGGAGGTATCTTCTGCAATTTTGTCTGATAGGGTCATGCAGGTATGCCTCCTTGAGGTCCAACGTTACTAGCCAAGCATTTTTGCCCAGCATGGGAAGAAGCTGCTGTAGTGTTAGCATCTTGAATTTTGGTACTTGCAGATAGGTGTTCAGAATTGAAAGATGCAGAATGGGTCTCCATGCTTTGTCTTTTCTTGGGACTAGAAAGAGTCTTGAGTAAAATCCTTGTCCTTGCTCCTTTGTAGGTACCTGTTGAATGGCTCTCATGTCCATGAGAGCTGTAATTTGTTTTTGTGCCTCTGCCCATTGATTTGGTGGCAGGTTTGGCATTCCTTTTATCCTTGGCAAGGTATGAAAGTGGAATCTGTAACCTTGTGAGACAATGTTTAGGACCCAATTGTCTTTTGTGATGATGTGCCAGTTGTCTGCAAAAAATGCTAATTTTCCTCCCAAGGGAGCTGCCAGGAGAGATTTGCTTGGTAGTTTGAGGATTGAGTCATTGTGTTTGTCTTCTGCTAGCTTGGGGCCTGTCTTCTCCTCCTTTCTGGGTAGCAGTACCCCATTGGCGAGGTTTGTAAGGGCCTTGTGACTGACCTCTGCCCCTTGGGCATCTGTATTTGCCCCTCTGCGATCTGTCAGAAGCTGGAAAGGACCAGTTTTTTGTTGGCCAATTTCTGCTGAAACGAGGGGGTTGTACCTGTAAAAAATCCTTGACCGTCTGCATAGACTTTGTCTTATCCTCCATTTTCTTTAAAACCTCTTCTGCTTTGACACCAAATAATACATCCTGCTGTAAAGGTGCATCCAATAATTTTGCTTTAACATGATCAGGTAGGGTTTGTTCTTTTAACAAAGCATGTCTACGTATGACAGACCCAGTAACAGCTGCTCTACAGGAAGCTTCCAATGAATCAAATCCACATTGTAAAGTATGTTTGCCCACCTGTTTAGCTGCATGTAACAGATCTCTCATTTCCTTGAATTCAGACTGTTCAATATGTGTGCTCATTTTTTGTTTTAATTGAGACATTAGGAATTGCTGATATTTCAGCATGTGAAACTGACAATTTAATGCTCTCATAGCCAGAGTTGCTGAGGTGTATATTTTCTTTCCCCATCTATCTAGGGCTCTGGAATCCCTTTCAGAGGGCACATGATTTTTAGCCATAGAAGCTTTAGCCACCTTGGGACCATGGGAAATTGTTTGTGGGTCAGCCACAGGGCTTTTATAAAGGAATTTGTGTGAGTCAGGTATTCTGTAGTATCTGTCTGGTTTGGCTGGAGCAGGAGGTAGAGAGTCTGGATTTAGACTAGACTCCAAGTAAACATCATCCACAATATCTAAAACTGGAGGGATAGCAAGTGGTCTGTGCTGGGGTAGTAAAAGGAACTCTCGGAGTCTTTTCTTAGAATCAGAGTAGTCCTGGCCTTCCCAGTGGAAATGTTCCCCCATGGTATGTAAAGTTTCCCCAAAGGAGTAGTCTTCAGGGGAAGATGCTGAGGGAATAGAGTCTTCAGCATCAGAGTCTTCATAAGGGGGGAAAGTGTAATCCTGTTCCTCAGAAGAATCTGAGGAAATTGAAACCTGGTCAGAGGAAGCATAATCCTCCTCTTGGTCTTTTATCTGGAGGGGGATGGAAACCCCTGATTAGGGTAATCAAACCTTCAGCCATCTTAAGCATCTGTTTCTTAGGCATGGGGCCTTGAACTGTAGACTGATGTGCAGTCTTTTTTGGTTTTAAAGGAGTTTTAAACTTAGCATAAGATTCAATGGTGAGAGTAGTCGGTCTGAAGACACCTTCTGCAACTGAAGGTGTTTCCACTGCACCGTGGTCTCCTTCTGCTCCAGTGTCGGAAGGGCCTAATGAAGATGGCTGCATCGGCCTAGTACACTCCACTTGAGAATCCGCAGCTGTCTGGGGTTCCAATTCTGCGGTCGTCAGGGGCTGCGTAAGCACCTCACTGAAAACCAGAGAACCGGCGACAGGCCCAGCAGATGCCTTGGAGTCTTGCTTGTGACTAGGCTGCCTGTCCTTATCCTTGCATTTTTTATGCATGCCGGTCGTCGGCTGCTCCGACGGCATGATATAATTAAATTTCCTACCAAAGTAATGTCGTGCAAAGTCAAAACGGCGTTTGATAGTTCGTTTATTAAACCTAGCACAAAATCGACAACCTGTGACGTCGTAGTCTGGGCCTAGGCAAGGAATACAATAAGAATGGCAGTCCTTATGAGGTATTTGCTTCCCACAAGAAATGCAATTGTTAATTTTTCTGACATCGGACTGAGGCAGGAAAAGGTTCCCCAATGGAGTACTTAGCTTTATTGAAGACTTCGGACTGAAATTCGAATTGAAAATCTCAGGTGTCGGCCGACCGGCACTTGCGAACTGCTTCTGCTTTGGGACTGAAGAAAATGGCGTTGGATGCCTCTTATATACCCATGGCACACTGACGTCAGGGAAGAAGCGACAGCAACCGACGCCGGACCAAGACTTTGGAACTCAAGCCGACTGCGGGACCGCCTGACGGCGGGATAACCCAAGTGTGATGACTGCAGCAGGGTAACACGATGAACATCTTCGGTGTTCTAATATAGACCCCAACAATAGTCTCCTTCTGTGTTGTACTTCTCAGTGACTTAAAAAGGATCACTGATTGTATGCTAACTCCATTAGACTCCTTATAGATAAATACAGGTATGCAAACCTTCTCTAATAGAATGACAAATCATGGAATGCAGATTCAGTAATTCTCATCTTTTATTATAGTGTTCACATCTCACACTGGATAATTGTATGACATACTGCTGTTCCCTTAACAGATCAGCAAACTGTGTCTTGTAATAATGAAACAAAATATTTTACTCTGACAGAGATTCTGTCGACATTTTACAAAGGTGTATTAAACCCACCTACATCTGGATGTAAAAGTTTTCAAAATTAATTTCATGTTCTACAAATTCTTTGACTGCAAAAGAATTATTGCAATTAAAATTAAAAATAATTTCTCCCATCTCATCTGCACCTCTGTACAAGATTACAGATTTTACAACAGGCATGACTATAATTGAAGAAGATAAGATATGTGAAGCTCCAGACTAAATCAGTACAGACTTAAAGATGATTATACACAAGTTCTTATTAAGGATTATTATTAGAGACACTAAGTGGTCTGTAATCGTCTCAGTACCAACTTACCCCCAGCTTCCTGGGGACTACTAACCATAGATGGTCGTAAGCCTGTACAGTGGTGAAGATGGATGATGCATAACATCCAAGGCAGTTCTTGTTTGGTAATATCCTTTGCATAAGATGCAATAGCCTCCAGTTTGTCCTCATCAACAAAATTAAACATGCATCTGTGATTAGAGGACACCTGAGAAAAGGTTGTTTAAAAACTGGCCCCAATATAGAATCTTGTGCTACACCTCTATTAACTGATTTTCATGTTGACAAATGGTTCTTACTAGTAGCTTTAAATTTATACACTGTAAGCCAGTTTATGAATTAGTTTAAATATGTCTCATACAATGCCATCTTACATTCTTCCCTTAAATAACAACTAATTTAAATAGAGTCTCTGTATAAGACACAGAATGTGGATAGTGTCCAAAAGATGACACCTTGCTTATGTTTGCACTACTGTTACGAATAATAAAGTACTCACAAAAAGGCCATTTAAAGAAACCCAGAACTGCATCTCACTGGCAAGTCTATCAAGAGTAGTCATGTGGAATATACTGGATGTGAAGGGAAGCTAGTTTCAATGGGAACTGTCAATGACAAGGGGAAAACAGCACTCAGCGAGGCCTGTGACATGATATTTCTGGCTGACAGCCTGTCATTATGTCGGAAGTTACATCAAAATGTCGCTAAATGTATATTTTCATTTTTTTTTGTCACTTTAACAGTGGCAATAATAAATGTCTTCAGTATTTTAACAGTGTATAAATAATTCCAGGATAAAATATTGTATAGCAATGACTTCCATTTTCACAATTAAAACACGTTGCACTTTTGAACCTCTGCCACATTTCAATTCTCTTATTTTCTGCTGTATCAACCTATTATGCTTCTTTAGTTAGTTCAAGAATGATTTAATCAGTTAGTAATATTTTTGCTCAGCACTTTGAAGATCTTTTCATTGCTGATGTCTGTTATCTTTATTAACTGTATGTTTTCCAGAAGTCTGTGAGGTCAGAAAAGTAGCACTTATCGCTTTTTGCACTGCTCAGAATCAACATTTTTCAACTTCTGAACACTGATAATGAATATTAATTAATAGAATGTTATCATGACCAGTACCCTGCGGGATGGTTTTAATGCTGATATACACATCTCTAATGAATGATGTATCGATTGTTAACATGGTTAGTGGTGCATCTCTACACATGTCACCTCTCTAAATAATCTGCAAGCAGTTTTCGCTAACCCATTAATAAAACATAACAATTACACAGACAAAAATGCTTACTGATTTAAAACCAGTAAATTCTGTACGCATCAGAAAACTGATTCCATAAAAATGCAGAAAGCAACCTCCCCTCTAGCTTGAGCTAGCCACAACTACATTATGTGTTACAATATGGACGGCGCAGTGGTAGCGTTGTTGCCTCACAGCAAAAGGTTCTCCGGTTCGATTCTCGGCTAGGGTGCCTTCTGTGCAGAGTCTGCATGTCCTCCCTGCATTCCTGTGGGTTTCCTTTGGGTGCTCCAATTTCCTCCCACATTACAAAGACATACATCTAGAGCCTTTCTCCCCTGGCCTCCGTTGAAAATTGGCTTTGTTCCAAATCGAACTTTCCCGGTTAACAAATGTAAAATAAACTAAAAAAAAATATATGCAGGAAGGCTATTAGTAAAAGAAGGCAGTTGGAGGATATTTCAGTCACTGCAGAATATTTTTGGATTTTTATCTTTCTTCCTTTTCACCTGCTTTGAACTAATTTCACATTCTCCCCTTTTCTATTTCTGACATTTTTTCAGCTGTTTAGTACAAAAACTTTTATTCATAAATTTCATAAACAAAATGCTGTCCTGCAACCATGCAGGATTATTTTTTTCTTCTCTGCTTCCAAGACCTGCTGATCATTAGCCATCTCTTGACCAGTCAAGTCCACTTATTTTCCCAAACACTATGAGGATGGTCAGCTGAGAAGGGCAATTATAAATCTAGCCAGCAGGGATACAGAAGACTTTTTTCAGTTTTTGCCTGACTTCCTTTTTGCATGCTCAGTGACAACCAACCCTCTTTGTGTACACTCAGTGACTACTCATAGACTGGGCCTGGAAAGGGCATCTGCAATACACTGCCCCTCACTTCCACAAAAGGTTGATGAGATCAGTACTGACTCACCCACCTACATGAGATGTCATGTGGTTTTAACAGTGTCTCCTAGAGAAATTAACCAACACACATGTACCCCTGAGTGCACCCCATGCTTGTCCTCCCAGCTTGTGCAGTCATGTGTTCAAGTGATTATTTGAACACAGGCTTCATCCCTCTTCACCTCTACACAGGCTTGATTAGTAGTTCTGGAAGCTGGGGGCAGGGTGATACTGAGAAGCTTATAGACCACTTTTCTTATATGACACTAACAGTAATCCAGTAGCAGAAATCTCTTCTGGTGGAGGTCAGGGGTTAGCCCTAGTCAAAAAAGGAAGTCAGACATCTAAAGACAAATTCAGCAGAAGTCACTGCACTTACTACTTGATCTTGTACATTTGCAACTCATGCTTGTGAATATTGTGTGTGTGTCTGTGTGACTTTGTGTATGAGAGTGTGTGTGTGTGTGTATGTGTTTATATATATATATAGATGGATCTACTGAAAAAGAACAAAAGACCCACATAACAATGTTCATGAGGTCTATTTTATTTACATTTCTTTTTTACTGGAGTAGTGTAATAATCTCAATGGACTATCTGCAGGCTCAGCTTGGTGAACAGGATCAAATAAGAACTGAGCCAAACATATTTGCATATACAAGGATACACTAAAAAGCAAATATATATATTTACAGATGTAAAAATATGTTACAACATTTAGTTCAAGATAGCAATGACAAAACATAGATGGAAACATGGAATTATGCTTAGCAGAGCTTTCTGGTTACGACATAGCCTTACTGACCGAGATGGCTACATGGCTAGCAGCATATCATTATATAGAGAGGTATGAAGACATTAGAAGAGAGAAATTGCAAGAAAGGATACCACGGGAAGAAGATAGAGAAAAGGTGCGAGAGGGTTAAAGAAGTAAGAGAAGCAGAAAGGATAAGAAGTGTGAGAGAGGTGCAAAGAGAAGAGTAGGATGAATGAAAGGCAGCAAGTAAGGAGATGACAAGATGAGATAAGGAATAGGGACAGGGATAAAGGGATGTGTGAGAGAGCTGCAGGTTTCATGTAACATGTCTTGAGTGAGTGCAGCTGAACTTTGCTTGGGTGAAGAGGTATTCCTTAAACTGTTGTCTGAAGTCCAAGTACTTTTGGACATCTTTGACTGAAAGAGAAATGGAGTCCCATAGTTTAGGTGCTAGGAAGGAGAATGCATGGTCAGTGCAATAAACTTTACTTTTGGAATTAATAGGGTGGGTTGAGATTGAGAGATACCCCTGAGAGTATATGTAGTGGTTTTGATTTAACGTTTATAAGTGAGAGGATGAAGGGCTTTGTGATTCGGAGATCCTAGTAGGAGGTTAACTGTCACATGTACTGGGAGCAATTTAGCTGCAATAAGAATTCGGCAGTGGTGTTCCTTATTGGGGAAATTAGTAATGAGCTGGTAAATTTTATTGGATATAGTTTGTAAGGTGGTGGCATTTTTCTTTGAGGCTGCAGCTATAATGGGTAGTCCATACTCAAGTTGAGATAAAGTATTCCTTTGCCTATGGCAGCTTTGGCTGGTTTGGACAAAACAGTGTTCACCCAGAACAGTAGTGTGTTGATCTTTTTGCATGCATTTTGAAGTTACTGCACTCACTAGTTCATTTTGTAAATTTTCATGTCATGCTTGTGAAAATTGTGTGTGTGTGTGTGTATGTGTGTGTGTGATTTGTCTAGCCAAATGTCAATATATTTGAAGGATGTGGTGTTTTGGCTATTTTCTGGTTTGTTCCAAATTAGCATTGTGTTTTTTTTTTTTTTTTTTTTTTTAACAGAATGAATAAACGTTTCTGGTCTACTAGCCACTGGTTGAGGGTTTGGAGGTGATCTTGGAGCGGAGTTTCTATAAAAGAATGGGATTTGTTTGACCTATAGATGACCATGTCATCTACATAAAGAATTAGAGGAATCTGAGAATGATCAGATAGGAGTTCTTTGATAAATATAGAAAATAGCAGAGGGAATCCTGAGGAATTCCTTTCATAAGTGTTGCTTCAGAGGTGGTGGCACCTATTCTCATCCTGAAGTATCTATTGGTGAGGAAGTCTGCAAACTAAGGCGTTAAATCATCACTAATGCCTATTTCAGTTAATTTGTCAAACAGTAAGTAACGGTAATTAGATCAAAGGCTATTATGAGGTCCATAAAAATGGCTCCTGTCAGATTGCCTTTGTTGATATCAGATAGGATGTCATTTGTGAGGGAGTACAGAGTTGTTATGGTGCTGCGTCCAGACCAGAATCCATATTGCTCTCTAGACTGAAGATGGTATTGATGTAAATAAGCAGTAATTTGGCTGCAAGTAATTTTTTCTAGTATTTTACCTTAAGTGGGAAGGATTGAGATAGGACAGAATTGAGAAGCAGTAGTTGGCTTGGGTAGTTTTGGAATAGGAGTGAACATTGCTGTTTTCCATATCTGAGGCAGAATTGTATTAGTTAAGCTGAGGTTGCATATCTAAGGACTTCTCCCACCCCTTCCACTCACTCACATATAAAACCTATACTTATTAGTAAGTGAGACCAATCAAGTGTGGCAAGATGTTTTTTTTAAGATAAGTGATATTCTGAATGCTTTTGGGTCTTAAGGTGATATGTTTAGGTTTATAATTTAATGTTAGATTATGTCCTGAGAAAGTTAAGGGGCAGTGATCACTGAAGGAGAGTGCATGTATGGTGAGGGTAGATACCACTGTAGGATTATTATTTATTAAAAAATCTAGTATGGTGTGCCTATTGGATTGAAGGTTTGGTCTAGTGGCTTCCGAGTTGATTTGGGTAAGACTTATGCTGGTCAGGAGTTCTGACATATCAATGGCTTTTCATACTAAGTAATTAAGGTTGACGTCTCCAAGAATGATTAGGTTACAGTTTTTGGTAGCTTTGGCATATCTTTGTTGGAACACGGCACAGAATTTTGGTTGACCACAAAAAGTGAACTTTGCAAACGTCGATAAAAAGTTGAACTTTGCAAACACTGACACACTACTACACCTGAGCTGGGCAAAATGCTTGGAAATGCAAAACAAATTTTTAAAAAAATATGCTTAAACATTGTTTTTTGCAGGGGGCAAGCCTCCCTGCACCCCAATACCCCCTGCTAATCTAATTATATATACAAGCTCCAATACTGGGTGCTCTCAGGGAAAGGGCATATTTCCCTAACCTGAGAATCGTGCAATCTTGACACACCTGTCAACCATCTGCATAATCGACTATTTTTGCTGGCCAAAGAGAGATTCAATTAAATTCAGTTCCCACATACATACACACACCCACACACACACACACACACACACACACACACACACACACACTGGATGGACCATTCCAACCCTTCTGAGCATGTTATAATGCTGGAGATGATTTTCTGACTCACTATTACCTCAGAACTCTTCCCCTCGCATGACTCAAGAAAGTCCCTAAAGTTTTTGTAACCTAAGATACTTTTGCAAGGGTTACAGAGATAGCAGAAAAGAAAAATGTGGAATACCACTGAGAAGTTACGGAATTAATGAAACTGGAGGAAAAATGAAGAGTTTGATAATCTGGCCAATCCAATCCAGCCTCTGCCATGGTTTTGTTGTTTTTTTTTTTTTCAACAGTTGCACGATCTACATGAGTCAAATGACAAGGCAGAGCAGAAAAATAGCAACAGCAGCAAAAGTCCCAATGGACTGCTTTCAGGCTAACCTGGTAGTTTCAAAACAAAAAACAAATGTAAACAAAACATAAAAGCAGTTATAACTAAACAGTGCACAGTTACCTAAAGTTAGAAATATCTGGCAAAATCAAGGTGAAAAACACTGAAGGCAACATACAGATGTGTATAATTTAAGTAAGAGTTTCTAAAGCTCCTGTGTATAATGCATACAGAGCACACACATCTTTTTCATAATGAGGATAGTGAGGATATGGACATAACATCTACAGATGTGGTAACAAAAGTAAATGAAGGGAGGGGAAGAAATGGTGGGCAGTTATCATTTAGGATCATCCATCAGCCAGCATGTGTTCAAAGTGCACTGTTAGCACAGTGGGATAGTTAAGGACAACTGATGCTTTCTGCAGCCTGAGTAATAATAGAAATGTTCCTGATGTGATGATCTGTTCTCTTAACAGCTACAACCTGCTTGCTTGCCCATTGCTGAAGTCAACATTTTGTATCCAAGCAGTACAAATTTAGTACATGCTTTCCTGAAACAGTCCCTTTTAAGTAGGTCAGATATTGTTAAGTTTAATAAATTGCTGTAAAATAAGGTTAAAACTGATACAAAATAAGGTTAAATTAAGTTTGAATACCAGTGGTAGTATTTGAAGCGTGGCCTCCAGTTAGGTGTTCGCAGAAGAGTCTGGACTGCACAAGCCAGGTTTACAAACATATAGCACATCAAGAAAAACCTGTAAGGACAGCAGAAGCTTAACTGAAGTTTTGCATTTATTTAAAGAAATCATTTTGATATACGTATTTTCAAAACATGGTAAAAGCAGAGATGCAAAAATTGCAAGACAATATCATAAAACCGAATTGACATTATCATGTACATTTACTTTTACAGCTGTTATGCTTTTGTCATTTTTTATGCACATTGTCAATGTAATGTCAAGTGGCAAAAAACGCCAAGCTCAAACCACAAGACTACAATAAAATATCCCAAAGCATTTTTTCTGTATTATACTGCAAGTTTTCAAATAAAAAAAATCTGTCGCTGTACTGTGCTGTGCAAAAAGTCCCAATACCTATAATGATGTGAGGATTAACAATAAGAATACTAGCTAAAAATTATGTAATGGAAAAGGCAGATTAACTGGGCAAAGATGTTCTTATCAGGAAAACACCTGTGTTTTTGTAGTACCAGAGTATCCACTAGAAAGTTCTGACTATACAACCCTGAGCAATAATCGTGCTTATGTGTGGCCACCATAGCTCTCAACTTCTTTGCTCAACAATTCTGGGCAAAGCTGAAAATAATGGGGGAGACAAGGGTCCAAAATCAGGGACGTTTTTGAAGTTTAAAAGGTGACTAGTACTAGGTGGTGGTGATAATCCCACTGTCAAGTTCTGTATTCAACTTTAGTATTCATTAGAGTTATACTTTTCAATATATGATCTCTGATATTACTGCAGCCTAAGTAAAGCAAATCAGCCTAAACTTTGTTGTGAGAAATTGTTGTAATATTTCATAGGCTACGGAGATATGGTAGCACCACACACCACAGATATTGTTTGGATGTTGTCTTGTTTACATTCAGTTCACAATAAATCAGTATTACTTGTAATTTTTTTCAGGCCAACAAACTATGTTAATATCTGCTTTATGTCACTAAATATATTCTTAAGAAATAAGGTCCAAAAGATCCTGTTTCTTTTTCACAGAAAGTGATATTTGCTGCCATTTTATATATTATACAGCATAAAATGCTTGTTTACACACTTGCCATTACATCAAAAAGTATAACTTTAATGCATACTAAAGTTGAGTACAGAACTTGTCAGCGGGATTATCACCAACACCCAGTTTAGATCATATGCCATACAGAGAAGGTCCTACATGTATTTTAAAGAACTGTGTGATGTCTACTGTTCTGACAATTGTCATTATTTAGCAATTACCATTCTCTGGCAGATTATGACTATAGATGCCATTCTTTGGCAGATTATGACTACAGAATCTGATGCATTCTTCATTTACTCTGTGCCTTATCACTTTGTATACTGGGGCTTGTAAAATACATTTTTACCTGTTAACTTGGACTTGCTAATTTCACATATACCTATTTGGACTTGCCAATTTTAAATATAACAGGATTTATGATACATTTTCCTGTCCTTTTGGACTTTCACATTTTTTGATGAGTAACTTTAAAAAAAATAAACATACTAAATGACTAAATATACTTAAAAGTTTTTTTTCCTCACTGGCTCTGCAGATTTACATTTTAAACTACACAGTCTCTGCAGGAAGCCAAGTGTTGAAAACAACAGATGTTATGCTGTCCATCTCGCCTTCCTTCTTTCTGGTTGGGTTCGGAGCTGATCTCGGCTCAGACTCGACCACTTCTAAAGCTCGAAGAGTCCTTACTGGCTCGCGGCTAACCCCTTATCCTAGCATGTTTAGCGGTAGCTAGCTAGATCTCATTTGCCGCTTGCAGAGTAGAGATTGTCCTCTGCTGGCTCAGGCTAAGTAGTAAACCTTTTTCTGTCAAATTATTTGTTTAGGCTAATTTTCCTTAGAGTTTAGAGTTTTCCCTGCTTTATCACCCATATCCTTGTTACTGTGGGTTTTTGCTGCTGTTAGGTCATCTTTTCTCTCAGGCCTTGGTCTGTGTGTTGTCGGCGGCCCGTTTTTTTCATCAGGGTTGTCGTCTTGTCCCTTTATCCCTCTTTGCTACTAGGGAGAAGCCATTTTAGTTAGAGGCTTTCTCCCTTTGGGAGCAGTAGTCATTTAACTTAGAGGCTACTCCCTCCTCTTCTTCCCCTCTTTTCTTTCTTTAAAAAAAAAAAAAAAAAAAAAAAAATCACACTCTTTCTTGTTGTTACCTTTTTGTGTTTATGATGTCTAAAGAACCTACTAAGCAGTCAGGGTTTAAAAAAAATGTGACTCGTGTTGCCAAAAAATGTTCCTTACGGACAGGCACAAGAGTTGTGTTTATTGTTTAGGTGTTGTCCACCTGCAGGACTCGTGCTCTGTTTGCCATGCCTTTAGTGCACAGGTTTTGCAGGAGAGGTGCAACAAACTTATATTCAGAGGGTTATTAAAACCTCAGGTTGAAGTTGCATCAGATACTCAGCCTTCAAAAAAACCCGATGACAAACTTGCATCTTCATCGGCTCCACCTTCAGTGCCAACAAAGTCAAAATCCAAATCTTCTGATCCTTTGGAGCGGATTGTTGGCTCCGAAGAGTCTTTTTCTCTGGTGGCTCCATCTGTGGCTTTGGAGCCATCCCAGACTTAAAAGAGATCCAGATCTCCTTCTTTGGTCCCAGTGAGATCTATGCCACAGTCTCCACTTCTGCAATCAGTGGCAGGTAGTCACCGGTCCTCGGCCCACTCCTCTCGATCATCCAGGTGTTTATCGGATGAAGATGTGGAGAGAGTGGTGAAGAGGCTGCTCAAGTCACAGGTGTTTGCTCAATTGTTGTTGGGCCCAGCCCAGACGGAAGTAGTGCCATTGTCCGAACCAGTCCCTGTCTCTGTTCCTCCAACTGCATCCAGTTCAGAGCTGGAGTGCATGGAAGTAGTAGTGGTGGAACCATTGGTTCCGACAACTCTTGCCTTGTCGGTTCCGACATTTGCTCTGACCTCCTAGACAGTCCACTCCGTCAAGGGGTCTGGGCGCCAAGACTCTCTTATCAGCTCCGGGGCAGGGTGGCATCGGACCCTGGTACGACCCTACTCTCCCTCTCGCAAGCCTTGGTGCAGGTGAGTTCGGCTCCTACATCTGCCTTGGAGCCATCGCCTTCAGTGCAGAGGAGGTCTCCAGGCTTCTCAGAGCCAGAGCCTCTCTTCGTTTTGGACCGCGGTGCCTTCAAGGTGATTAGGAGTGTGCTGTCCGTTGAGACAGCCCCACCCACGGCTCCGTCCCCATCGATACCTGTGTCTGTCTCAGATCCTTCTCTCTGTCCCAATTGTAGGGAACCGATGCCCCACAGGGTGACCCCTCTTCATCCGAGCATGCCTCAGAGGAGGTTCCCAGGAAGAAAAAATGTAAAAGGAGACGTGGACTCCCCTGAATCTGTCACCTCTGACATGGACTTGGATGACTCAGAAGGGTTCCCACTGTCTCCCTTTGAAGATGTCTCATTCTCAGACATCCTGGAGATCCTTAGGCAGAGGAGAACTGGAAAACCCTTGCCCCTTCTGAGGATGAGTCCGTGTACCTGGACGCACTTGGTTCCTGACCTTCCATCTCCTGGGTGTCTCCGCCTTTCGACCCACTTTTGTTTGTAGTGAGGTGAAAGGCATGGAGTGCTCTAGAGACCATGGAACCCGTTCTGAGAAGGCCTAACAAATTCATGACCGCACCAGAGGACAAGACCTTTCTCTCTAAAGGCGTGCCAGTTGATACTATGTTGGTGGCAGCAGCCACCAAGAAGGAACTTGCGGTGACTTCCTCTTCTGTCTATCTGCCAAACAAGGAGTGTAGAGCCATGGATAGATATGGGAAGCATGTTTTCTCTTCAGCGGCCTTTACTCTTCAGTCACTGAACTATTTGACACATTTCACAAGACTTCAGAGGGATCTCCTTAAATAGCTGGGAGATACCCTCCAGGATCCTTCAGCTGAGGGAGCAGCTTCCAAGTCAGCTAACCCAGCTAGCAACCTTAACCTCAATTGTTAACTCCTCCATGCACCTCTTTTCTTACGCAGCAGTTGGAGCGAGTAGGGCTGCAAGCACAAAAGTGGTTTGTCACAGGCATTCCTGGATGCACTTTTGTCAATTTGCAGAGCCCTTCAAGTCTTCCTTTACGAATGCCCCCTTTGATGGCTCGGCCTTGTTCAGGCCTCAAGTTTGAGGGACTCTTACAAGGAGTGAACGAGATGGCAAAACTCTCTCTGCCATAGGAGTCCGTTTTTCCACTCCATCTTGGCTTTATCCCAAAGGCCAAAAGAGTGGCAAAATGTGGTTCCGTAAATAGCAGGGAGCTTTACCAGACACTTCTGGAGATAATTCCCCCAGAGGCAGAGGGGGAAATAATAATGGGAGATGCTGACCTTGCGGCGGGGGGGGGGGGGGGTCCACAACAGGTCGACAGGGATATGTTCTCTGCCAGGCCCTTTCAGAATCCCTGAAGGATTGCCCGGCTGCCCACCTCTGGAGGCAGTCGGGGGCAGAATATTATTGTACCCAAGAGCCTGGCAAGATATAACAGAAGACACGTGGGTACGGTGCATAATATCCAGGGGTTACAAAATTCTCTTCTTCCAAACACCCCCAAGAAGTCAAAAATCATCAATCCTAGATGTTCCACCCAATCTTTGGGATCAAGCAGCCTTAGAAGTAAAAACTTTGCTGCAAAAAAAAAAAAAAGCCATTCAGGAAGTCCCTGCAGACCAGATAGAATCTGGAACTTACTCAAGCTTCTTTTTAGTTCCAAAGAAGACAGCGGACTTCAGACCTATCTTGGATCTCAGCAAATTAAACAGGTCAGTAGAGAAAACCAAGTTCCGGATGGTGACACTGCAGTTCATTCTACCCTTTTTGGGTCAGGACAACTGGATGTGCTCTATAGATCTCCAGGACACGTACTACCATATAAAAATGGACTGGCAGTCCAGGATACATTTATGTGTCTGGCTGGGAGCCAGTCATTACTAGTTCAGAGCTCTGCCCTTTTCACCACAGCCCCCAGGGTGTTCACCAAATGCATGGCAGTAGTGATGGCTCACCTGAGACATTTGGGATTCCAGGTGTTTCCTTATATAGATGACTGGCTCCTCACTGCCACCACTGAGCATCATCTCTTAAGGGCCAGGAACCACACGATTCACACTTGTGCACACCTAGGAATCACAATAAATTATGAAAAATCTGTCTTGTTGCCCTCTCAGTGTATTACTTTCATAGGCACTCAACTAAATCCAAGAGACATAATAGCCAAGCTCCCACAAGAAAGGGTGCTTGCCATTCGAGGTCAAGTCTCTCTCCTCTTGTCAAAGTCAAAGGTTCAGGCTTGGTTAGTACTAAAGGTCTTGGGTTTGATTGCAGCTGCCATTACTCTAGTTCTGTTAGCTCATTACCACATGAGGAATTTGCAATGGCTCTTCACTCAGTGGTTGTATCAGGATTTATCAATGTCACACATGATCTTAATCACAGATGCTTGTAAGAAAGATGTACAGTGGTGGCTCCACTCTCCCCTAGTCACTCTAGGCAGACCCTTTGTAGCCCCTCACCCAGTAGCCACAGTTACCATGGACGCTTCCCAGATAGGGTGGGGGGGGGGCATTATCTGGGACAGACAGTTCAAGGAACTTGGCAACCTCATGAGTACCATTTGCATATCAATGTCCTGGAGATGAGAGTGGTGTTACTAGCGCTGCAAGCACTTCACTACTCTCTTCCTTTGCGCTGTACAGCAATTCAGATGGACAACATGTCAGTAGCGTGGTACATCAAAAAACAGGGTGTAACTACATCTTACCCTTGTGCCGGGAGGCCCTTCAAGTATGGCAATGGGTGATTTCCTCTCAGCATTTTCTGGCTGCGACACACATTCTGGGGAAGTCCAGTGTGATAGCAGGCAAGCTAAGCACGGCAATTCTCATGCCAAATGAGTGGTCTCTGAAACAAGATGTGGCAGATGTGATCAGCCATGCTGCAATCTTTTTGCCTCTCACCTAAACAACAAATGCAGCAGCTACTTTGCCCTAGTTCCCCCACTGAGACAGTCACCCAGAGATGCACTGGTCCACAATTAGCCCCCCAGGATTCTTTACGCCTCCCCCCCCCTTTCCTTTAATTCCAAAAGTTCTTCAGAATGCAAAGTTGCTGAGTCGCAAGCTGATCCTCATTGCTCCGTATTGGCCTCATCAGATACGGTTCCCATTCCTTTGGCATTACCTGCAAGAAGAACCTTGGATTCTGGATTTGGTTGCAGACCTCCTGACACATCAGTCGGGCGTTCTTCATCCTTCCATTCAAACTCTCAAGCTGACAGCTTTGTTTCTCCACTTCTGATCCTAGCCAGGCTCCCTGATATTTCACCTATGATTCAACATATTTTAGTCTATTCTCATAAACCAACTACTAGGAGACTTTATGCTAGTAAATGGAAGAGATTCTCCTTCTGGGCCGAGCAAAATGACATTGATCCCTTTACAGCTCCAATTGCAAAAATCTTGGACTTCCTGGCAGAAACCTTTACAAAAGGAGCAGCAGCTGCTACAATTAGTGTTCAACTGGCTGCTATTTCTAATTTTCATGTGGGCCTTCTAGGTTCTAACGTCTTGTCAGATAAGCTATGTAAGGCTTTTTTGAAAGGTGCTACCCTACTAAGGCCTCCTACCCGAGAACCTCTCCATCCTTGGGATTTAAATTTAGTACTACCTGCTCTGATCCTTCCTCCCTTTGAACCAGCCGCTTCTTGTCCTCTAAAGTTCTTATCATGGAAGACCATCTTCCTGATTGCTGTTACATCAGCTAGGCGGGTTTCCAAGTTACAGGCACTTTCCATCCACCTGCCTTATATGATCGTTTACGAGGATAGAGTATCTCTTAGAACTAATCCTTCCTTTTTACCAAAAGTGTGCTCAGAGTATAATTTGAATCAATCAATTGAACTTCCTGGTTTCTTTCCAAATTATGGCAACAAGGCAGAGTATAAATTACATCAATTGGATGTCCACAGGCAGTTACGATTTTATCTTCAAAGAACCAAGGACATCAGAAGATCAGATCAGCTGTTTGTATCTTTCTCTTACAGTAAGCAAGGCTCACCAGTTTCCAAAGTAACTCTTTCAAAATGGCTGTCCAATACTTATGCTTATGAGTCTCGGAATGTGCCAGTCCTGGGAAAAGTAAGGGGACATTCTATTAGGTCCTTGGCTACCTCCATATCCTTTCAAGCTAAGCTTCCTTTAGATACTATTTGTGTGGCAGCAACAGGGGCTACTCCCCATACCTTCATTACTCATTACAAAGTGGACATGGCCTCTCGAACAGGGCATCCTTTGGTTTCACGGTACTGAAGTCTCTTTTCCAGTGAGCCACCCAGGATTTAGGTGCTGGGGACGCTGTCCCAACCAGAAAGAGGGAAGGCAAGATGGACAACATGACATAAAGAAGTTATGTTCTTACCATAATGTTCCATGTTTATTGTCCTTTATCTCGCCTTCCTTCTTGCATCTCTCCCTCCTTCCCCCATTCTGGATGATTGAGAGGAATTTCCCTTTCTTTTGACTGATTTGGCTGAGTTTCCTTTGCTTTTAGCTTTTGGTATAGTCCTTGTCACCACTGTTGTTCTGTTGTTTTCGGTACAAGGAAGCAATATGGTTTAGTTACCTCCTTTACTGGTAAATTCATAATTCTCCTGTCTAGTGGTTAGTTCTCACAAACGAGATCTGGGTAGCTACTGCTAAGCATGCTGGGATAAGGGGTTAGCCTCGAGCCAGTAAGGAGACTTCGAGCTTTAGAAGTGGCCGAGTCGGAGCCAAGATTGGCTCTGAACCCAACCAGAAAGGAAGGCGAGATAAAGGACAACAAACATGGAACGTTATGGTAAGAACATAACTTCTTTTTTTCATTTGCAAAGCCAACACCCTGCTAGTCGTTTTACTGGTTTACAGTTGCCATATGGATGAGCTGTTTCCATTCATTGTGTGTCTAGTTACTGATGCGAATATGAACCTAATCAGTTGAACAGGATCACAACTCTACATGTGCAACATACATACTTGTCCAGTAGTAACTGGATTACCCCTGATGAGTTGTTTCTTTAGCTAGGATTTACCAATGTTCTGTCATTGTGCTTTCTTTAAAATATTGTATCTGGCCAAGTTCAATAAATGGCACTGATACTACCCATTGATTGCTAAGTTACCCCTGAACATTCAGAAATTCTTTTACTCCTCTCTTTCTCTAACAGGGTGATTTATATTTTGATTGTTTGAGCCTCCTGTTGCCTCTGCTAGCAGAGGTTTCATGGGTATTGTTTTTCCTTTGGTTTTAGTGTTTAATGCTAGATACTGGCAATGGCTGAATGTTTAGATTACAATTTATGGTTGATGCTCAGTTTTTAAACTTGTGTTCCTGAATGGATTACCATAATCCCGCTAGAAGTGGGAATGATTATGCAAATTGTATGCTAATTAGGTAACTGGCTTATTGCCTGGATATCACTACTTTTCAAGACTCTTTATCCAGATTTTCAATGTATGTTGATTGACAGGCATGGGTGATACTACACGTGTATGAGCTTGACCGCTCAGTGCCAGTGCATGCATATGAGTTTAGAAGATAGAGGATAAGTTGAACAACATTATATCCGATAGTGTTTTCAAGAAAGAATCAGAGCAAGCTTTCTTGCAGGTAAAGTCATACAACCATGACTCTCAAGTCTACCAAGTTACGAGGAATGTTCCTCATTTTGGGTCTGAAAAAGCCCATGTTCCTCGAAGTTCCACACTGAAAGGGTCTGTGTCACATTCAGACTTCAGAATTTTCTAACTGAAATCTATGGCAAATAATACAAAATTATTTTAAGTCATCAAAACAACTTTTTATATGTATAAAAGTAGCACATTTTAACTATCCTGTGAGCTTCTTAGCTGAAGTTGTTGCTAAGCTGGTAGTAGGTGTTCCACATTTTATCCATTTATTCCACATTTAGGAGATGGAAGGTTGAGGGCTATGCATCTCACAAACCTGTAACTAGAGCAATTTTACACCTAAAGCTGGGTGTCTGCATATGTAAAAATTCAAACCAACATTTGTAAGAAATATTTATTTGTTAACATGCAATTTTCTACTGTCTAAGCGGTGTACAAGGCAATTACATAACTTCCCTGCAGCTTCGCTTTACCCTATACAACACAAGTTCAGGTTCATAAACAGGACAGGACACACCTTGGGCTCTCCATTAGACATGCTTTCTTCTTTTTTTTTTTTTTTTTGTTAAACAGCAGAATGACTGGCCAAGCCATGCATACAAAAACACAAGACTATCAACATGGCACAGTATTAGTAAGACAAGCCAAACAATTCAGTGCACATTTTGATTGAATTGTGCACATTACTTCAAAAGTACAAAATGCCCTATTAACTTTCAGCAGGATGCAGCTGTCTTTCTGATTGATTCTTATAATTATCATGCAATATTTTACATGCTTTACTAATTATTCATTTTTTAATGGCAGCTTCTGTTCTACACTCTATTAAAAACTCTACCAGTGCTGGTCTTTCATTTAGGAGCCCCCTATTTCTTTCTCTTTGCCTATACTCTGATACCAATTTTTGATAGGGAAGGCAATCTCTAACCTGCAGTCCAAATAAAATTCTTGGCCTCTTCCCATTCTATTAACTTTTCCTTTCTAGTTATTTGCTCCCATTACATTGGTTCCTTTGCCAGTTTTCTCCAATAAATTCCATCCCCTTCTTGCCTATCAACTGTATCCCTGACGACAGTCAACCCTATTGGCAAAATTTCTTTTCTCCAATTTCATGCTGGTTTGGTTATTAGAATGCAGGAAATGTAATACATTTTGATGTTTTTTCTCATACGTTCATAGGTGTGTACAAGGCTAATGGCCCTGGAGCCCATAGGATTACCCTGACATTGTGCCATCCGACCTTAGCTCCCAGTGCCTTTGTCGAGTAGAACCAATGGAGTGATCCCCAGGGTGAATTTTCTATTTCCCATCCACTCATCAAGGTTTCTCTTGAAGAAGGCCAGTGAGGTGCTCTGTTTGACATGTATGGCAAGTCTATTCCATAGCAAGGGCAGTCTCCTGTCCCTCTGGTAAGTTCTGTTGATTGTGGTAATGAGGATGAGGTCACTGGAGTATGTAGTGCAGAGGGATTGGGATTTCTTTAGATGTAGCATTTTTAACAGAGCTGGATCAGACATGGCTTTGTATGTCAAGCAGAGATTGCCTCTAAGTAGGCGATACGAGACAGAGAATAGTTGGAGTTTTTTTGAGTCTGTCCATACAGAACAAGTGTCTAAGGGCTAGGATACTCTTTGTGAGGTACTTTTGTGGCTTCTCCAGTTGTTGCAGGTATCTAGTGAGGTACATGCCAAATGGGGCATTGTACTCGATTTTTAGTTACAAACCATATAGATGCCAACAGAAGAAAAGTTTTTATTCGGCAAGTCTCTTGTGATCCTACAGCAAGTTCTGTTCAGCTAACCCTGTTCCACATTTCTATATGTACTTGGCATGTATATACACTGTTTACAGGTCTGCATTAATGAGGCCAGAATTCAGCCTAACCCTGTTCCACATGTTTCTATATGTACTGGGCATGTATATACACTGTTTGCAGGTCTGCGTTAACGAGTTCAGAATTCAGCCTTAGAACTGAACACTGGCATCTGTGACTCACTTATCTTCGATGCCTTTTCATTTCGATGGTGCTAGCTTGCCCTCAGTGATGTAGCACATCATATAATGGTGATGTCTAGTCTTATAAGTAAAGCCATGGAAAGAATCATCATGGAGAATATCATTAGAGATATAGTAAACCTCCAGACACTGGACCCAACCCAGTTTGGTTTAGTCAAGGGCAGATCATGTCTACTCAACCTGGTGGACTTCTTTGAGAAGGTCACCAAAACAATGGATGAGGGCAAAAACGCTCACACTGTCTACCTTGACCTGGCCAAGGCATTTGACACAATACCCCACTCAGGCATTGTTGACAAACTCAAGAGGTTAGGTACAAACCCGTATGTCAACTGGTGGATAGCCAACTGACTCACAGACAGAACCCAGGAAGTTAGAATTGGGGAGTCCACCTCTACAAAGAGGCCATTCACAAGTGGACTCGCTAAGGGATCAGTCCTTGGACCGCTCCTTTTTGGCATTTACTTCTCAGACATTAAGACCTATGTCAGTAGTCTCTGGCTGACTAAATTTGCAAATGATTGCAAATTAGGAGCTGTCACTGTCATTTAATCTCACACTGACACAAATGTTCTCCAGGATTGGCTGACACAGACAAACAACTGGTGTTAGAGCCATGGACTAAAACTAAAAGCCAAGAAATGCATAATAGTATCCTTTGGGAAGTCATCCATCACTGGTAACTATCACATTGACAACACACCCCATAGTGTTGACCCAGTAGTCAGGGAGTTAGGGACACACATAGATAGTAATCTAGCCTTTGACCATCATGCGTCTACAGTGGTGAGGAAATCATTCTCTGTTGAGCAACTTATGAACAAAGGTATGGCATCTAAATCCAAGGAAGTCATTGTTCCACTATATTCAGCATTCACCAGCCCTATCATTGAGTACAATGCCCCCTTTGATATGCACATAACCACGCATATCCAACAAATGGAATCTCCACAGAGTTTCCTCACTGAAAGAATACAGAGCATAAGTAAAATGTCCTCTGCAGACCACCTCAAGCCCTATCCCTGTATTCTGTATCCTACAGGTTTTTGAGGGGAGATCTATGCCTGGCAGACCCCACTCTGATGGACCTCCTGCATATCCACAAAACAAACAGCACCAGAATTGCTCATTCTAAAGTTTTAAACCTTGCCTGTGATACAAATAGGACCTGCTGGAGAGACAGGTATATATCCCAGAGACTACCATGTCTATGGAACAGGCTCCCCATCCATGTAAAGCAGAGTTCCTCCCTAACAAAATTCAAGTGCAACTTGGACAATTGGATGGGAAACCAGAAATTCATCCCTGGTTTGGCACCTATGACTCTAATGGAAACAGGTAACCTGTAAATGGTTCATCTCCCAGACCCATGCTTATACTTATCAAGGGTATCAGAACTTGTCAGAGATTTGGGATGCATGGCTAGGCTTAAGAAGGCCCTTGTGGTTGTTAGCCTAGTAAACACCTATGAACCCATGAACCTATGAACTTATGTAGCACATCATATCATGGATCCCTATTTCTTTCTCTGCCCCACTATGCACACAAGTAATATGCCAAGTTTTTCATCATGCTTTACATTTCCCTTGCCTTTGCCACCTTGGTAATCAACTACTACATACTCTCAATTACTTTTATGTTCTTTACTGACACTGTCTTCATAATATCTTCAACTTGTTACATAAAGTGTCATATCAGATATAAAGGCATTATATATTTCCAGAGAACCTCTATCTCCTGTACCACAACATGGAGTTTTGCCCACTTCCTGCCAGTCTTTAAATATACTACCTCTGAGGTAAACCTTTAAGACAGAAAAACATCACCTCTTTACTTTTCTCTGAATCTCACAAGTACTGGAGAAACCACTGTAGCACATATGATAAAGATGTCACAGTATAACAAACTGCTTTAGCTACAATAACCAGAGTGCTGACAAAACATAGGGAAACCGTAGTTCAACTAGGTTTTCACTAGCATTCTGCATAAAACGAAAATTAGCTAGTGCATCTAGGTTCTGCACTCTTATGTGCTTCCACTTTTGTAATCCTTTACCACTGAAATATCACAATCCACAGCATGATTCAGTCTATGGGAAATGTTAACACACACTTCTTTTATACCTTTCATTTTTCACAGAAGTACTTCTGATAACAGCTTAAGTCAGCTCTGCATTATACTCTTACAGGAGTGCATAAACTAACTTTTTTTCTAGTACAGCTTGGCTGTCCCCTATCTACTTAGCATACACTTCACACTGCAAGTCAAATTTTTCATTGTTAAGCACTGGTCTCCTATGGTTAGTTTGAACAAATAAGATAATGGCCATCCCATAAGTGTGATATTTGACACAAATATGCTGACTACAGCTAGTTCCAACACCAAACTCATTGGTAGCCCTTTATAATTCACTGGCCTCATGTTCAATGCCTCTCCAAACTGACATCCTTTGCCAACAACTGAGTGCCATCTCAGCAGTTTGTGTCCCACAGTAGTTTTTTCACTTACCTCTTGTGAGGCATGGCATCAAAATACTTAGTGAAGACAAGATGTTTTATATCCTTCAAGTTTTACTCATCAGCCTTTATACTAAGTTAGTCTCTCAAATGGATGAGGTAAGAGTGGCAAAATCTGTTTTAACATTTGATTTAAAAATAATTTCAGTCACAGCTATTTCTTTCCATGTCTTTTCTGAGGTACTTAACATTACTTCAGTCCAAAGAGGCTGTACACTTAGTTAGAGATTCCCCAAGCACACATGCCAAACATTTAAGTATCTAAGGGACAGACCGCTGGCTCACTGTGCCTTATTTCACTGATGCCTTCCACGGCTCTTTAGCTACATTGCTCTTAATTCGCATTCTTGCTAATCCTCTCCTCTTAAGCCATTACCTTACCTGCATACTCTTATGAAGCTAAATCATATAAAGCTTGGTCACCTGCTGTTTCATACAGCTCCCACTTTTCAGTAAACATAACACATATGGACATTCCCAGTGTTAGATGTTATGCCTGAAAAATTTTCTATGCCCATCCCATTTCATGTCCAAGTCAGTAATGGCACTGATTTTTGTAGTTTCTTTTATTGTCACTTTAGTTTTTTTTTTTTTTTTGCCAATTCTTGACTCTTCTTTCTCTATATCCCCTCCTCTTTTTACTCTAAACAGTCCTTCTTACCATATCTTTGCCCAGACTGGCTGTTTCAAATTTCATTTTTCCAGTTTATGTTCCTAGTACTAGTAATCATATTTCCTTAATGCTTCCCAGCTACAGTCTCTTAATCAATGTTTGCTCCTCCTGCCTTTATTTTTGAAAAGGTCAGAGTCTACCATCTTCTGTTTTATGTTCCATTTGACACTTGTCTTAGAGGCACAGATCATACTGTGGGATAGTCATGGTTGCCTTTTGGCTGCTTATCTGTGTTGCCTGCATTCTCTTGCTTTTTCTCTTTTGCTTTTTACTAAGCTGAAGATGACTTCAAAGATATTATTCTTTGTTGAGGTATTCACCTTCTACCTATTCATCAATGTCACATTTACTAAGGTGTCATATAAAAAGTCTTTTTTTTTTACATTATTTTTATTATTTTTATCAGGTGATAATATACATCCTTACCACAACTGCAGAGACTTTTCATGTAGTTTTGCATCTGTATAATACTGGTTTACGGCAAGAAAATGTTATCATTTATTCCAAGCACTTTTTTTTTTACCTTCAGCAGCTCGCATCTAAAATGTTAATTTGCTGTTGAAAACGTCCATAATGCTGAACTCATTATTACCATACTAAAGCTAAATAACCATAAATAAATCTTTATAATTGCGGTTTATTTTCTACCCAGCAGGAACATCCCTATTCCAGAGGACATCCTTCATGGACTTTAAATAACATACCATATGAAACCACTACTCTTGGTGATGTCAACATTGATTGGCAAAACAGTGTATCAGAATAACCCTCTGTTAATAATATAAATTTCTTTAACTTCATTCAACTTAAATCTTCCCACACTTGCTTTAATAAAGTAAGTAACACTGGAATCTACCCTTGACTGGATCCTTGTCTCGCATCCAAATCGCTACTGCTCACCTGGAATTCTTCCAGACTAACTCTGTGATCACCACCCCACCATTGTTCTGAGATATCCAAGCCACCGTAATCAAATAAACCTCTTATAAGGAATATCATAATCTTGCCAGATTTAACCTTCCCAGACCAGGTTATCAAGGCAAGAGATAATGATAAATTAGTATATTTCATAGACCTCTCTAAAGCCTTTGACACAGTCTTGCATTCCAAACTAATCTTAAAAAAGGCTACCCTGGGTTTGTCCAACTCTACTCTTAAATGGCTTTCCAAGTTCTCTATCTGACCGATGTCAGTCAGTAAAATGGCTCTCTGTTCTAGCTTCTTTTCCCCTATCAATACTGGTGTACACAAGGCTCTGTCCTTCGCCCTCTACTTTTCATTATTTTATTAATGACCTTCATACATTCTCCCAGTAGGCCACTCTTATACAGTATGCAGACAATTCTAGAGTCATCTGTATAGCTGACACTCTTACTGAACTATTAGCCACAACTCAAAATGTCTTTAACTCCATTGAAAGCTTGCTAACTGACAAACAACTCCTTCTGAATTCCCCCAAAACAAATTATTTTCCCCAAAATCATTAACGTTTTCCAAAGTCAGCTTCAATATATTATCATTACACCACACTGACACTGATGTTGTTTTGCACAAAAGTTACTAGGGGTTATAGTACAGATTAAAATAAATTCCTTATCAACTCCTCCAGAGCTACTCTTGCCACTGTCTACCTTTTTTCCTACCCTACTATATGCCTCTCCATTCCTCACCAGCATTAATACATCCCTCATATTACATCATCAAAAATGCTATAACAAAGTAGCAAGGTTTGCTATATATCAGTTTGATAAAACTAATCATTGCATGCATGAAAATCATTATTTTGGCTTGAAGTACCCGACCAACTGCAATACCATCAACATCTCTTGTCAAACAACAAACCTACTTCTTGCCCAGCCAATAGCTCTAGACTTACTACCTTTCCAATTGTTCCCCATGCTCTGCAACTTCTTACAGTTTACAAAACCCAAGAAATCTATTGATCACAGACTTTATTCTCAGTCCCACTGGACATCAGACTGCTATCCAGGAATCATTTATTTAAGCAATCTTTGAAAAAAAATTCTCTTTAGATCCTGGCTCTGTACATGCAACACACCAGGATAATTATAAGCTTATTCTCCCTTCCTGCTCCTCTCTTCATCCCCTCCTTACATTTACTTTCCTGAGTTCACATTACATTGTAAATTTTTCTTATCTACATAGGTTTCCTTATTACACAACAACCCTCCATTACAGCCTTCTGTAATCCATGTTAGACCAGACTGCATACACATAATCAAGGGGTAAAACTTTTGGCTCAAATTGTTATTCATCTTACTGTTCAAAGGGGTATACAGTGATACATGTCCTACTTATAACCCGATAATATTAATGCTTATACTGTACTCCTGCTTTCCTGTTTTACTACCTTAGACTATTCTTTCTTCTATGCAAAACTGAAAACATGTGACAAATGTCTTGTCCAGAATTTATCATACTGTATTAATTTGAATGTAATACTGCTCTGATTATGGTTTCTTAAATGTTCATTTAAATTGAATTATGTAGTAATTTATTTAAAAATTAATATTTAAGCGACATACTGGCTAAATTGAAATTACTGTGTTTTGCTTATCTAATGATTGAAAAGGGCATAATATAGTGATATCCTGAAATAGTTGAAATAAGGGATATATACTGGCTTATAGTAAATGCTGGATTTGACCATGTAACAGCTGAGAAGCACATATTACTGCATGATATCCTACAACATTTGTTAAGAGCAATCTATTGACTTATTGAAATGCTGTGTTTTTTTGACTAAACTAAAAACTGAAAAGGGCTTTACTGATTGATTTCCCAACATTCTATCATAAATGATGGTAAATGTGCGTATGTTGATAAGTATCTGTTAACTAGGACCTCTTACAGCAAAGCTTATATATCCAAATACTATCCTCTTGCCACGTACTGATGTACTACTGTGTGTAACTTTGTTAGTGTAAGATTTTTCTGTTGTACATTTTGGTGCATAAAGACCTATTACTTTGTCCTAACCTGCACCTATATTTCTTCCTTTTCCCGCCTAGGATCACTACTCAACTGTCCTACCTAATTCAGCCTACCCCCTAGGAAAGGTTTGAAATTCTAAGGATTGCTGCATGTAATTTCTATAGCCTCCTGCAGTCTAAATCTTTCTAAACAAAAATTCAAACTCAAACAAGGGAACAAGGTTAATAGGTTAATATTTTTGTAATTATCCTAATAAGCAGGGAAATTGCATTGTTGTGTTCTGCTCGAGAGCCCACAGCACTGGCATTATCAGATTAGGCATCCCCTACAACCTTCTGAAAAATAAAAAAGGGACAAACAAAAGTAATTATAATGGAAGCAGTAACTTTAAAACTTATCCATCAACTCTGTATTCCTGTTCTTCCCTGAACAGTGCATACAGATTGTCTCTGCAGTCTACTGGTGTCTGGCTGGGCCCTGTTATGCTTGGCTCACTCTGCTCCACTACCCTGCCCCCATTTCCCACCCACCCCCACTACTTCTACATTTATTTTAACCCCTCATCACCTGATCACCCCTTAAACCTATGAGCTACTGCACATCTATCCTAATCACACCCTCTAACAGACTAACTTTCACATACATACACATACATTAGCAAGCTACCACACCTCTACATATATCCCACTTCCCAACCCACAACAATTTCCAGTACCTAAACACCACTCCCCCAAAATATGCAAGTCATATTAACATCTCTCTTAACTCTCACAACCCTAACCTAAACTACATCCATACACACTAACATACCATTAAACAACACCACTTTCCACATAACATATATTTCCCCACCTACAGAGACTCTCACAAATTTCCCCATCTCTTCCGCATTTAATGACAGCTCAATACTACACATAGATAAGAAGTATATTCCACTGTCTTTCACCAGAAAATCATATAGACCCAAGATAGAAATAGCACATTCAATCAAACTTACATTACTAATTAGAAAACACCTACTTATCTCAGGAGACATTCACCCAAACCCAGGGCCATACAATAGGACACTCCCTACCAAACACACATCAGACTTACTTATCATTAACCTTAACTCTAGGAGTATATCTAACAAACTTCTTGACTTACACGCATTCATAAACCATTACTCCCCCGACATACTTAGCATTACATAGACTTGGCTAAAATCTAGCACCCTGAATAAAGAAATCCTGCCCCCAGGTTATAATATCCTAAGATTAGATAGTTTAGGCAAGAAGGGAGGAGGGGTTGCAATCTTTAAGAACACACTCTGTCTCCAACCCCTAGAAACTCCTTTACCCAAATTTCATAATGCTGAGACCTTAGGCTCTGATCTATTTATAAATAAAAAAGGAGACAATCAACATTCTCTGTGCTTATATCCCTTCAGGCAACAACTCTCCTATAACTAAGGAAATCTTACAATGGACTAATGATAACCTCCTACAAGAGACTATCCCACTAGGTGACCTAAATACTGATTGGCTATCCTGTAAACACCAAAACCCCCACTAACCGTATTAGTCTATTCAGGTTCTTTCAACTCACTGTAGAACCCACTGGAATTGATAAAAAAATCTCCAAACAATTTATATTAGATTGGACACTAGTTAATTGCTCCAAACAAAATTACGAGATAGGCTGTCTACCAGATGGGCTTAGGGACCACCTCCCCACATTCCTCCTATGGAAAAGTATAAACTTACCCAAGCCCATAGTCTATAAACAAATCAGAGATAACTGCAATTTAAGCCCACAGGATCTTAACACTGCTCTTAAAAAATGTAACTAGGAACCACTACAAACCCTTGAATCAGACCAGGCAGTCAGCTACTTCAATAATACTTTTTTCTAATATTAAAACTCAAAAACGTAAAATACTACTAAAACAAAACACATACTGGAACCAGAATAAATTTAGCACATTCGTCCCATTTATTACAGAATTTCTTCAGAATTACAAAATCCACCATTTACATCATTTCCTTTTATTCTACAATTATCTCAACATCATTTCCTATTAGTATTAATTCTTAAAAGGACATGTCAATATAAAATTCACTCAACCAAACAGTACTGTCACTTCCTTAATACAATATCTACTAATAAAAACTGTGTATAATGTAAACTTGTAATAATGTTCTTAATATAACTACATTTGCAATACATTTTATAACAAGAAAAATTAAACATTAACATAATTTAAATGACTTTTGACAGAAACTTTATCATTAATGCAAGGCATTACATCAGCTCTTAAAAAGATTTGCCATTTCAATTCAATTTTTTCCAAAAAATGATTGAATGAACCTACTAGTAAACTGTTCCAAACAAAGTTACGAGATAGGCTGTCTACCAGATGGGCTCAGTGACTACCTCCCCACATTCCTCCTATGGAAAAGTATAAACTTACCCAAGCCCATAGTCTATAAACAAATCAGAGATAACTGCAATTTAAGCCCGCAGGATCTTAACACTGCTCTTAAAAAATGTAACTAGGAACTACTACAAACCCTTGAATTAGACCAGGCAGTCAGCTACTTCAATAGTACTTTTACTAATATCCTTAATATAGTTGCCCCATCAGAAAAATTAGAACTAAAGCAAATTATGCCCCATGGCTAAGTCGGACCACTAGAGCCTTGTTAAAGTCCAGAGATAAGGCTTGGAAAACCTGGAAGAACGATAACACTAGTCTATCCAAGCAAAACTACCAACAACTTAGGAACCAGGCCAAAAAACAAACTAGACTTGATAAACATAACTACTTCCTAGGTATCCAAAAGAAACACTCAAACTCCCAAAAGTTTTGGCAAGCCATCAACTCCCTACTAAAACCTGGCAAAACTACAACTCCAGCTCCCATCTCCACCCACAACAATAATGATATAGCCTCTCAATTTAATTGTCATTTCACTGAATCCATTCAGTCACTATCCACCCAATTATCCAAAAACATTTGCACATCTATGCCAACTACAAGTCCTGATAATACACCTTCCTTTGCACTGTCTCCTGTCCCGACCTCTACAATTAAAAAATTCCTCTTAAGACTGAACCCACTACTCTAGCAGCCAATGCTATACCAGCCAACTTCCTAAAAATAGCCACTGAATCCTTATCCTACCCTGATTCTATCCTTATCAACTGCTCCATACAGGAAGCCTATATCCCACAACTATGGAAAGTCTCATATATTATTCCCCTCCATAAGGGTGGCAGCTCCTATGACTTCTCAAGTTATCGTCCCATTGCCATTTTGTCTCCCTTATCTAAAATACTTGAGAAATGTATTCACTCTCAAGTTATGCATTTCCTGAATACAAATCTTCTCTCCAACACACAACATGGTTTGCACCTACACCACAGCACAACTACTGCTCTTCTCTCTTTTACCAATCTGGTTAACCAACACAGAAATGATAATTTTGTATCTGCTATATTCTTGGATTTCTCCAAGCCATTCGACATGTTGTCACACTCCATACTATTAGATACTCTAACCTCCCTATCCTTTGCCCTGTCCACTATTGCCTGGTTCAAAAACTGACAGGCAGCAATCTGTCCAATGGCAGGGTGTACTATCACCTCTTCTTCTAACTACCATAGGTGTATCACAAAGCTCATTATTGGGTCCTCTTCTCTTTTCCATCTTCACCAACAATCTGTATACCTCTACCCAGCATGCCACACTTATACAGTATGCAGATGATTCAACCCTAATCTGCTCAGCCCCATCTCTTACCACTCTGCAACAACTCACCCAAGAATCCTTTGCCTCCATGGAAAGTTGGATTACAAATATCCAACTTATCCTAAATCCCAACGAAACCAAATTACTCCTATTCACCCCCAACAAATCTAAAACCTCTCCTCTCTCCTTCTCTATCACTTCCAGAAATGGAACTGTCATTGCTCCTTCTCCTCATACTAAACTCCTTGGTGTAGAAGTAGACAATAATCTTCAATTTGATGTCCATATCCCTCAAACCATCAAAAAGGTACATAAAAATGGGAACTCATACTCAACTCCTTGGTGTAGAAATAGACAATAATCTTCACTTTGATGTCCGTATCCCTCAAACCATCAAAAAGGTACATAAAAAAATGGGAACTCTATACAGTCGCAAAAACTTCCTATCAGATCACTCTAGCCCAAACACACCTATTGTCCACTTTAATGTATGCAGCACCAATCCTGACTCACATAAGGAAACTTGACTTTGATAAATTTGTGTCTTGTTACAATAAAATTGCCAAGTTTGCTAGTAACTCCACCTTCAGAACCCACCACTGTCTGGCTCTAAAGGAGCTTCAGTGGCTAGAACTTCCGCAATTACTAAATTATCACCAACTAGTTACTGCATACAACATTCAAAGAAATCCTGACAAAACCCCAGCACTAAGTCAACTACTGACTCACTACTAAGCAAATCGTCCCCTCCGCTCTTTCAACAAATCCATCCTATCAATTATCTAGGACTAGCAACACTGCAGGGAAAGCACTTTTCTCACACACCGTAACTAATATCTGGAATAGCCTCCCCAAATTCTGACACTTCAGCATCAAATACTTTACAGTTCAAAAACTCACTAAAGGCACATCTGATGAATTCCTGGCTATGTGCATGTATTAACATAACCTTCTTCTATTCTTTCCTACTTCTCCTACCTTCACTCCTATGTTTTCCTACTGTAACCATGGTCTTAGTTACAGAATAATGACTTTTAATGAATAAAGTGGTGTTCACAACACAAACTATCTAGATACGTAGAACCTCTATACAAGATCTTCTATTTTAGAAATGTGCTATTATTTTTTCTCTGTTTTTTAAATGTTTCTATTATTAGTTTTCTGCATTTGTAAATGTATCTTTTATTGTTTAACTAATGTGGAGCTTTTCTCCCCGGGCCTCTGCTGAAAATGGACCTTGTCCAATAGGACTTTCCCGGTCAACAAATGTAAAATAGAAAAACATAAAATAAATACAATTCTTGTGTGGAGCTTTTTTCCCATTTCTTCTTCTGAAAATGGGTTCATGTCCAGTCAGACTTTCCATGTAAACAAATGACAAAATAAACAAATGTCAAATAAAATAAATAAACAGGCATGTTGAGATATTTACGGTTACATTAAAACAGCATTATAACTATATAAATGGGTGCACTACTGATATAATCAGAAAATTTTAATTTGTTCTTGAAAAATCTAATTTTTATTTAAGGTCATGGTGGCTAAATTTTAACAAATTGCATGTTATTTATTAAAACAACAACAACAATGGCATTGTTTTACTTCACTTCACTTCACTGTACTGAATTTGGGATTTAATACGAAATTAGAAGTGCTGAAACTCAACTTTATCAATCGCTGAATGGCATTAAAAAAAAAGTTGTATAAGCCACAAGTGATTGGTGCAATTAACACTAGGAGAAATTTCTCACAGTACATCAGAAATTCAGAAAACCGATGGGATCTCAGTACAAGCAGGCTGCATGGAGTTACCCCACCTGTGGCCCAGTACATCTAATGATCCAGAAAAATTTGCAGAGAATGGCAAGCAATGGAGTCAGGCAGCCTTGCAACTCAGCACTACAGACTGAGGTTTTAGGGACACTAAAATATGTTTGGACTTGGAGAAGAGAATGCTCATTCTGCAGAGCACCAGGCTTCGTTTACCCAGTTTTTTATTAACTTATTACATCCGAGTGACACCTCCAGGTGCATCTGCAGTTCTCTTCTACTGATGCTTCAAGGCATCAAATATGACTTGTTCATATTAGCATGGTTTTGGAATTACTGATGCAATGTACAAGATATTAAACTATTTAATCTTAAAGCTTACGCAATGGCAGATCTCTGCAATTGCGAGTATGTCATGAGTTATGTTACATTAGCCACACCTGGAGGTCTGTTAGTTTTTTACAGATGCTACGAAGGTTTAGTGTGACTAGGAGGACAGAATTAGAGGGGGACCTATTATGAGAAAGGGGGGGTTGAAGTAGGTCCTGGGTTTGGGTGGATATCACTGCATAGGGGTAGATGTGAGAAGTGGAAACTGATATGGATGGTCCTGATTGGTTCTCTATTTAGCGTTGCTTTTAATAGGTACAATGATTTACAGTTGTAGCAGGGTTGTAATATTTTATATTTAAAGAATAGATGGATGTGAGACTCAAAGAGGGCAGCTCATATGCTAGAGTAGCTTTTTATTTGTATTTCCAAGCTTGGATTGGATAAGGTAGATTTTCTGATTATATTACTCTTAGGCTATTTAGGTGTTGTCCAGTACATAAGGAGTGAGATAGTTAGTGTGTGGTTGAGTATTGTGGGGTAGATGTGTGTCATATTTAGGGAGGTTAAACTGAGTAAACTACAAAGAAAAGAAAAGAGTTGTGGAAGGATTGTAATAGCATAGGGGATAAATGTAGGTTTGGGGGGGGGGTTTAATGATGCCATAGCTACAGTTGCTTAAGAATGAGTTGGAGTTAGAGGTTAAGTGGAAAGTTGATATTATTGGAGGAGATGTTGAGGGGGTGTGGTTACATTTAGTATAACTGCAATTGAAGTATGGGTGTGTGGGAATTGGGGGTGGGGGAGCAGAGTGAGGGCAAATGGAGTGGAGTGGACTGGACCTGGATCGCATAGAGCTGCTTAAGCAAACAATCATTAAGTACATGGCAGCTTATGCAAAAACTTTACTTTGCATGGAAGTAATGAAGAATGGTGACTTATAGGGGAAAGAGCATGGGAAAGGGGAATATGATCCAGAAACTTAAATCACAAATTGTATTATGTGAAAAGTTGACTGTAAAATAGAACTAAAGTGGTGCCACAAATAAATGCTGCCAGTGAGACATAGGAAAACTGGGTTAAAACAAGTTTTGTGGAATGCAGTAGAAAATAATAGAACGTATTGGGTTCCTGGGTGTAGAAATATTATTGGGTCTTCAGAGAACTAAGGTTGAATAAGTATGTAGGACAACACAATGCACTTGGTCTCAATGTTAAGATAAAAAGAAAGGCCAGGCTGTGAAACAGTCCAATTGTATATAAATGGGAACATAAAACAATTAACGGACACAGAGAAATTAGAGGAAGGAGTGAAGAAAGTGAGCCTTGGTGATATGTAAGGATGCCATTTAAAGAATAACATACAATTAAGATCTGTCCGAAACTTACATTAATTATTTGCAGGGGCTAGCAGAGCAGAATGATCTGTGGTGCAAAGTTAAAAAATGCACTTATGCTGATAAAAAAGAATGCTTGCGGTTGTTTGGCAGTTGCATGGATTAAAACATTAATTATTTGCAGGGGCATATTCAAATACGTTATCTAATATGTCCTAGTAAGCTGACTTCTTAATATGTTTTTAATTAAGCTGTAACAAATGCAATAGTCCAATGAACAATTACTTTTTGTAACTAAAAAGTGACTCAATTATAGCACAAAACATTCAAAGAAAATCATGAAACAATCTCTATTGAACAGCTTCAGTAATGAACTATAAAAATGGAAAAATGATTAGTCTCCATTCAAATCCAAGCATAGAAGCACAATACACCTTACAGCTTTAAAATGTACTGACTATTTAAAAATAATGGTTAAGAAATATTAATATGGATGGAGTAAAGGTGCATTAGTTATGCAGATATCAAAAATTATTTTTGTCGTAGTGGAACTTACATTGAAAGAATAGGTGCCACATTATCTAGAGAAGCTATGAGGATTCCTATTTCACAGATCCCAGCAGTAAGTAACAATGCCCAAGTCGGTTCACCATTTGCTTTTCCATGACCAAATACCTAAGAAAATAAAATCAGCCCGTTATTCAGTTTATGTTTATTTAAAACAAATCTAGCAACATTATCACAGTACAATCAAGTAATGCTGTGTTTTACAAAACAAAATGTCAGTGTATTGGTACTTTTCCAGCATTATTTGCATGTGCAGATATTGGAATCAACTGTATTTGGGTTACAACTTTATGTACTACCTGTTAATAAGACATGCTGCTCAGTACCAATATTTGGTTGTTGCTGAACTGCTTAAGTCAAGTGTCCTATCCAGGAGTAAGTAGACAAGGCAAACATTATAAAAGGTCTTGTCATACAGACTGAGCAAGCTAAATTTTGAAATAAGTACAGGAGTGCAAAGATGTAACTGATGCTTGGGGAAAAAAAAAACACAGACAGTGTCTGAGTGAGTACCCAAGTATGGTGGCTTCAACAGGTTTGTTGATAAAACCTTCTGGAAGTCAGCATGCCCACAAAATAACACTCTGCATCCATGCTTGTTTGGTTAAGGAGGTGCAAGTTGATGATTGGTACAAGCAAACCAGGGAGACAACTGGATAACTAGTACTTGCTGAGCTCTTCATATAGGCACTTACCATACAGTGTCAGTTTGTCTGTGGGTGAGAAGCATTTTGAAAAAGACTGGTACTCATTTTGTAAACTGTACTTTATTCCATCAGTATGGATTTTTTTCCCACATGAGTAGTCATGCTACTGTGTTGCAAAACCATGGAAAACAAACACCACTCTTAAATTGATGAGATGCATTCTACATAAGAAGCTTGCCAGTTAGTTTCCTTATTGTGTTTTTCTTACAATAAAGTATAACAAACTGAAGGTGATAAAAAATTATTCAAACAGAAATGGCAAAAGGAAACTGGTTAAATGCATAAAAGAATTAAAATATTTAAGCATGTACATTTTGCAGAAATTCTCTTTTATTGTAAATTTATTAGCTCTCTTGTTCCACACTTCTGAAGCCAGGCATATTGTACTACAAGCAAGAACTATTAAAACTGAGTGTGCATCAGCATCAACCCCCCTTTTTCCCATTTGGACACAAATTTTACTCAAAATACTTAAGTGCTAAAATGCTTACTTATTTAAGAAAAAATATAATGTACTGATGGATTAAAAAAGTACAGTTGTGTAAAATCTTCCCTTAACAGTAGATGTCCCTCTCTTCACTGATGCCATATTCTTCATTAAACGAATCCTCTGCCAAGGGCAGACTGACGTCCGGCCCATATACCAAAACTTTAGGCTGTTATAAGGCTGTCGTACGTCACATGTATGCTCCCCATTCATGGCATAAGGCAGAAAGGTGACACATGCATGTCCAAACTTCAGAACTGAAGAGCCCCAGTCAAGGAGAAAAAAGGAACATATGTATCCAGAACGGGAAAAAGGGAGCAAAGAAAAGGTGGAGGAGGGACGGATCGAATACTGCAACATTGAAGAGAAAGACATGTACTGTTATAATAAGATTTTACATGACTGTACCATGTCCCTCCATATCACTGTTGTAGTATTTTTCACTAAAGGGAAAGTACCAAAGCTCAACAGGAAAGTTGGGAGGAGGAAGGCCCAGAAGAATCTTCTAGAAAACCATGCAAGATAGCTCTGGCAGAACCAGCCCTTGCCCTGGAAACATCCAATTTGTAATGCTTAGTGAAAGTATGGCCAAAGGATTAGGTAGCAACTTCAAGGATGGAACTGATATCTAAGTCTTTGAAAAAAGGACCAGAAGATGACACAGTTCTGGCATAATGAGTTTTAAGAGAAAAAGAGAAGCTTTTCCTATGAAAAGAGTAACAAAAGGAAATGGCCTTAGAGATCCATGATGTTTCTTAGAAACAGCTAAACCTAAAGAACTAGGATGAAAAGAAACAAAAAGTTGCCCAGATTTACAAATGGTTTTAGTCTTATCCAAATAATATCAGAGTTGTCCATGCACATCTAAGGTGTGAACAACCTTCTCACTAGCAGACTGCAGAGAAGGGAAAAAAGAGGTCAAATGAATAGACTGATAAGAAACAACTCGTTAACCACCTTGGGCATAAAAGAAGGATTAGTACAGAGAGACATCCTGTCCCTAAGTAAAACTAAAAAAGGAGGTACATCTGTAAAGACCTGAAGCTCAGATACCTGTCTAGCTAAAGTGAGGGCCAAAAGAAGAACAATCTTCCAAGTACAATGTTGTAGGGAAGATGAAGCTGCAGGGTCAAAAGAAGCCAGAGTCAACTTTTCATGAACTAAATTAAGGTCCCAGGAAGGAAGGAATAGGCTTCCGGGGGGGGGGGGGGGGGTCTAATATGAAGGCTGCCTTAAAGAAATAGTTTGACCTCAAACCTAGAAGCTAAAGATGGAGTCAAAGGCAGACAGGATGAAATACCTGAAAGGTGGGCTTTGACTTTAGAGTATACCAACCCAGCATTCTGCAATTCACATAAATAAGACAGAATGGAAGGAACTTCCACAGAAAATGGATCCAGGTTATGGAACAAGGCACAAGATACAAAATCTCTTCTATTTGGATAAATAAGATTTCTTGGCAGTGGATTTTCTAAACTCCTGCAGAACCTGAAACATATCCTCAGAAAAAAATGTGCCTAAAAGGGATCAAAACCCTTTCACCCACAATGTCAAGTGAAGAGTGGACAGGTGGGGATGGATGACCATTTGTCTTCGGTGAGTAGGTCAACCCTGTGAGGAAACTTGCGATGATTGCCCTTGGCTAAATGCAAAAGAGGGAACCAATGCTCTCTGGGCCAAAAGGGGGTCACCAACAAGACTTTGGGAGAGTCCCGTTCTATCTTGAACAGGATGAAGGCCTAAAGAAACATTCCCTTCCAGGAGAAAGAGAGGGCATCCACCTTCCAAGTCAGAGGACAGGGGACTCTGTTGCAAAAAACAGGAAGTTGGGGGCAAAAAGATCTACTTGAGAATATCCCATTGGTGGACAATGTCCAAAAATGGGTCCCTATCAGCTGACTGAGTTTTCAGAAACTAGAAATGTATACGGTTGAGAACAAATGATCAAGTTTTTGAAAACCGAAAGCATTTGAATGGATATGGCAGTGTAGTGCGGATTGGGACATTTACCCCTTTCCTCACAATAGCATAATCTTGGAGTTGGAATATATAATTTGCAGGGGGTGTGGGGAGATAGGGGTGGAGGAGGGGCTTGCCCCCTCCAAATACTTAAAAAAAAGGTTAGATTTTTGTGTTTTTTTTTTATATTCTATTTTTTTTGGAAATTGTATCATATGTTCTTGACTGCATGAATTTCAAGTCTCTAAATTCTATCATCTGACAAAGACCACCCCCCCAAAACAGATCTCTGTGAAGCATCCATTCATGAGTCTGTGTTATGGACCTGCTTAGATAGTCTGCCACAATGTTCTGATCTGAAGGAATATAAACAGTCCTAAGAGTTACTTGATAATGGACAACCAGATTCCAAACCTGAAAGAGCTAGTCTGCACAAGAGATAAGACTTTGTCCCCCCTTGCTTGTTGATGTATCACATCACTGTGGCATTCTCTGTAAAGATTTTGATAGGCCCTGGGGGGAAAAAGTGAATGAAAGGCCTGAAGGGCCAGTAAAAGAGCTTTCATCTCTTTTATGCTGATATGATCCTTCCTTTGGCGAAGGGACCAGAGGTTCTGGACTTTGAAAGGGCCTAAAGAAGCTCCCCACCCCAAATCTGAGGCATCCTAAATGAGGGTCTGAGTGGGGACTGAAGGTTGAAAAGCCAGCCCTGGGTTGAGTGACGGTTGATGAATCTACTGCTGAAGCTCTAGCCTGAGGCATGGCAAAAGAGGAATTGGAAAGCCCAAAGGATGAGAATGTTGACGTCAGACTGATTTTAGGAGCCACTGTAGCTTTCTCATAGGAAGCTTGGTAACAGGAAGCATAGGAAAGGTGGAAGCCATGAATTCCAGAGCCCTTAGAAACTCCGTGGCCATAATAATGACCAGAGGGGAAAGGGAACGAAGGAAAGTAATGAGTCAAAGTCTAGGGAGGAGGTACGGAAGCCAGCATAGGAATGGTCTGGAGCCTATAGCAGAGAAAAACATGATCCTAAGAAGGAGTTATGAAGAATTTTTGTAAATTCGCTGTAATCACTACGCTTTGCAGTAGATAAATAGCATAGCAAAGATGCTGAAGCAAAGTCCCTGGAGAGGAAGTCTGAATGAACAGGTTGCCTAGATAAGGAAAAATCTGTATTCCTCTCATCCTGCAAAAAGCAATCACAGGAGCAAGGCATCTGATGAAGACCTTTAGGGCACTAGAGATGCCAAAGGTCAAATCAGAGAACTGAAAATGCAGGGAAGAAACAGAGAAGTGCAAAAATTTCCTGAAACGGGGATGAATAGAAATATGGAGATAGGCATTCTTGAGATCCAGAGAAACCAGGAAAGCCTGAAGCAGAAGAAGAAACAAGGTTTGAAGGGATAACATATGAAAGGAAGGAACCTTAAAAAAGGTGCTGAGTTGAGAAAGATCCAGAATGGGTCTCAGGTGCCTTCTTCCCTAGACTAAAACCCCTTCCACTTTTGAGGAACAGAAACTGCTTGGATGGTTCTTGAGACAAGACTCTGAAGAACATCAAGAAAAAAGGGCAGCTGTTCCTGAGGAGGTTGAGGAATGCCCAAAAAGGGTGAAGGGATTTCCAAACCATGAAATACCCCTGATGAATGATGGAAACAACCCAAGAATCTTGAGTGATCCTTAACCAATTGGGGAGGGACAGGGAAAGAGAAAGAGGAATTTGGTTGAGAAGGGAAGGAAGAAGATAGTCAGGCAGAACCTGGCTTGTCTGGAAAAGGAGGCTTCTGAGCTCTAGGAGTAGACTTAGCAGAAGGCGCCCTGACTACCACCCTTTTTACCTTTGGGGAGATGGCGAAATGGTCTATGAATAAAGGCAGACTTGGTAGGATAGTTCCTCTGAAATTAGGGAACAAGGAAAACAAAAATATGTTTTAATTCCTGCATAGCCTTACCATTTTCCTGAAAAGACTTAAAAAGCTTGGCAGCTGCAGAACCAAAGAGATTTGCATTGTTAAGAGGAGCACCCATTAGCTTGGCCTTAATATCATCAGGCAAAGGCTGAGGGTGAAGCCAGGAATACTTCCTCAACACAGAACAAAGGCAGCAGCTCTAGACAGGGCATCAGTTGTGTCATAACTGCATTTAATGGAATGGCAGGGCACTTGAGAAAAGGACTCAAACAAAGAAAGGGCTGAAACCATTCCCCTCGGAATCAGGAAGGTCTGAAACAACTTGAAAAGCCTGAGAGATACAGAATGGCTAAAACATACCTGGTCATATGGGTCTGGTAATTCACAGCCCTAAATGCTAGTGAAGTAGCAGTGTACACCTTTTTACCCAATCTTTCCATGGTTCTGCTGTCCTTTTCAGGAAGAGGCAGCTTAGTAGAAGGGCTTATCAGAAGAAACAGAAATAGCATAAGGGTCAGCAGAGGGACACTTACAAGGAAATTTACAATAATCCGGCACCTTATAAAACCTATCAGTTTTTTTTAGGAGTAGGGGGCTGGGAATTAGAAACCTGAAAAGCTGTGGAGAAAGTGTCCAAGAAGGCAGCAAGGACAGGACAAACAGCAGAGGGCTTTGGAGACTCCATTTGAAGGAGGTCATAATACCTCTTCTGAACATCAGAAACCGGAGTACAGTCCCATTTGAAAAACTCCAACATACAGGAAACGGTATCCCCAAAGGAAATGCCCTCAAAGGCAGAATCTGGACCAATAGACTCCTCTTCCTCAGAACCATAATCCAAAGGAGAGGTAATCTGGGAAGAAGAGACCAAAGATCTTTTATCCAAATCTACTTCCTCATCAAGACGTATGATCTGCTAGTAATGGACCTCAAGGGGAATCTGTCTCCCACAATGGCATTTCCCCCCTTTCTAGATGATACGTAATCCAACAACCACAAAAAAAAAAAAAAAAAATGTAAGAAGAAAAGCCTCTACAGGGCACTTATCTGAAAATGGCTTGGCAACCAACAGACTAAGAACGTTCATACTGATGATCAGAGATGTTGTTCAGACTGGCTGCAAAAAAGTTCTGAGGTTTGGATGTCTGTACATCACCTTTATTCTCTACACCATGAGTGAGGAGCACATGTAATGTACAACATCCCTATAGCAACCTAAGGCTTTGGTATACTGGCCGGATATAGGGATGCCCTTGGCAGGGGATCCCTTCAGTGAAGAATACTGCAACAGTGATATGCAAGGACTTCAAGTAATATGACTAAAATAATAAAAAGTAACAAATTATTTTTGAATTTAATTTATTAACCAGAGTCGTCTTCTTTTTTCGGCTTTGCCCAGTTAGGGATCGCCACAGTGGATCACCTGTCCGCTCAGGATTGGCAGTGGAGTTTTATGGTGTCGAGCTGCCAGCCCGGCGCCCAACCTTCTACAGAAGGCACACACGCGTACACACTTATGCTTAGGGCCAATTTAGAGTTTCCAATCCACCTACAACATGTCTTTGGGATGTGGGAGGAAACCGGAGCACCCGGAGGAAACCCACGTGACCACAGGGAGGACATGTAGACTCCGCACAAAAGCACCCCAGCCGAGGACTGAACTGGAGAGCGCCTTGCTGTGAGGTGACAACGCTAACCGCTGCACCACCACGGCCACCCTTATTAACTAGATTAAGTGAATTAATTATCAGACTCTTTTCAACCATGATCTGGGTGTACTAGGGGAATTATAAATATTGCTCTAGTAAATAAGATAAAAACCACAAAAAGTTGTCAGGAAAAATGTTGACCAATCAGAAATATTGACGGCACACAGTGCATGCTCTGAGACATAATCCCAGAAGATGCCAATAAAAAACAATAATTTTTGCAGGGAGCCAAGCCGCCTGCACCCCTCAGTAATTAAATATACTAACTCAATGACTGCATACTAATGGCAGAAGGGCATATTCCCCAACCTCTATATTTTACCAATCTTGCGCATATACTGACAGCCTTTTTGTCAACCAAATTAAGTCAGCAAAAATATGTTGACTAAAGCATATGTCAACAAATTAGGGCCTCTATACCGCTCAACATCTTGGCACAAGAAATCTGGACAAAGCCTGACATAATGGAGGACAAAGGCCCAAAAACAGGGACACATTTTAAATATTGCTCTTATAAACTTAGAAAGTTGCTAGAATAACAGGAGTTGTGTTAGAATGCATTTTCTGAAGGATATGAAGTCTGAAACTCAAATAAATGTCATTATTTAGCAACTTTAATCCTTAGTTCATCCCAGTGATTTGTCAAACAACACAATTTTTATGAATAACAGACTGAAAATGAGGCAAAAATCTGGACATTCTGTGAAAGTCTGTACAATTGTAAACTATGAAGGCCTTCCACATATGTCTGTGTGTGTGGGTGTGAATATACATACTCATCCACCCAAATAGACACACAATTAAAGACAGTTTAGTACAGCCAATCAAATAGCATGTGATTGGAATGTGGGAAGATGCTGGAGTACCCCAATGAAAGCCATACAGACAGAGGGACAACTTGAAAATTTAACAGATAGACAGAACACGTCAGAATTGAACCCCATACTCAGGAACTACAAAGCAAAATTCTTAACCACTAAGCCACCATGTTTGTTCATACAACTGTTCACCATGTAGGAGTTAAATACATTCTTCAATGTATGCCAGGGACCTGCTTGATAAGGCCACTGAGTGAGGCTTCTGAATCAGTGAAGGCAGTTTAAAAAATACAAAGGTAGATAGACAAGAGACAACCAGACAGCGTTTTTTAACTGGGTCCTTTTAAGAGTTAGCAGTCACTGTCTCGATGACATAAAGGATCTAGCCAAGACTATATGGCACCAGGTGATTATTCAAGTAAGCAAGACCTAGAATGTTCAGGGTTCAATAAATCAATAGAATAAGCTTAAAAACAGATGTGGCAGCCACTGGTAGCCAGTAGAAGTCCCTTGGCAGACCAGTGATGTGACCACAGCATATGTTCCTACCAATAACCTCAGTGCAGCAGTTTACCATCAGGCAGTGCGGGCACTGCAGTAGTCTGGAGAAGATGATACTGATGAATGAATCACTGTTGCCAGATTCAATAAGAGAATAAGATTCCATATACAAAATCATTTTTTCAGATGGAAAAATGTCTTCACAACATCAGATACTTGGCCCTTCAGTGTCAATCTATCATCAAGAATTATGCTCAGATCACAAGACTTCAGAAAAAATAAGAGTCCACTACCTTACCTCATTAAATAAAGGAAGAAAGAGGAAGGTGATGAAAAAGGTATAGAGTGCAAGTACTGGCATCTAGGTTAACCTTAAGCACACACTTCAACCATTGGAGGATTGAATCTTCGTGTGTGGAAAGTTTAGGACAGACTCTGGAATGAAAGAGTTAATGCTGGATATCACTCACATTATCTATAAGTAGTACCTCTTTGACATGACCTCTCTAAAACATAGCATTTATCCAGGCATCTTGGCATGCAACACTCTCTTGGGTGACTTAACCCTTCATACCACCCTCTGCACCTTAAATAAGGAAAAAAAAAAAGAGGCAAGCATGGTACAAGAAGAAAAAAAAACATGATAAACTCAAACACACAATCATGAATCTATAATCTAAAATATCAAATGCAGATGAGAGATTAAGGAAGACCCGTATAAGACACCACAAAGTAAGGGTTATCTCAGTAGTTTGTGTTGATGCGATGCCAAAAATACATGGATTAATAAAATGATATGTGAAACAGTAATATATCTGCATATATTCCATCTTTTGTAGGAGAGAAGCCCCCTCCTTTTTTTTACTGTAGGGAACTCCAATCTCGCACCTTTTAAATGTTTTTCTTTTCTCTTTTTCGGCCACTGCACCTTAGAAAAAGAATGATGACCAACAGGCAATGCACTACTTGTTACACTGTCCTTTAAGGTGCACTGACCTCAGGCCACCCACAACTTACTATCATTGTCAGTATTATGAGTTCACTCCAATATGAAGAAAGCACTGAAAGGCAAGCAAAGCTTCAGTTATTATGCTTGAAAATCTCTGTCTCAGACTTGTGCAATCTGAGCAAATAACTAAATCTTTCCAAATACATTGCAAAATCATACCTGGGGACTGAATTTTTAAATATTCTGGTAAAGCATACATCACTTATCAAAACAATGTTAGGCATCTGGGTTAATTTAGTGCAGCAATGGTACATCATATAAGAAAGTTATTAAGGAGTTTAACAATGGAAAAAGTTCAAGGTGAAAATTTATCATGGTTAAGCAACCTACAAACACCAAGACAGAAGGGGATTACAACATGGTTATATCAATGAAGAAAATGTTCTGAATGTTGTGGTCTCATAACCTAGTGATGCCTGCCCTTTGCTATGTCCCCAGTGACCATTAATGGGTTAGAAATTGATTGGGGAAGCTAACCGTCTGTGGGAATCAATGGTCCTTTAAAGATGATGGCTACATAAGAAAATTTACAATAAAAAGTAAAACAGCTGCACTGGATACCAGCTAGTTATTACACTATCGGCTGGATCTTTGTTTGCCCACAAAACTATTTTTTTTGTTTTTGTTTATCACGACTTATGTCATGTTTGTACCCTTCACAGAAAAAAACTTACGGTTATGAACTATCAACACTTTGTAGCTGTTTATTTACTCATTTAACTATTTACTGACTGCATGTTTTGCATACCAGGAAGTCTAAGTGTTTGTGGACCATTTGCAGGGAAGAAAACTCCAAGATCAAATAATAAAATAAGTACAAATGAGAATGCTATCCAGACCAATTAAAAATGTTAACATACAATAAATGTAATAATAGCCCAACGTATTGTTTACAAGGGTGAAGGAAACAGCAGATTAGAGAATACAACTAAATATATTGTTTAGAAATACATAAAGTCTTGTACAGTTGCATGTGTTTATACATACACCACCAAGGATACACAGCACAATTATTCAACTATTAAAAGACTGCAGCTATATTTAGCACTGTATGACACTTCATACTAATGGTGCATGTGAGAGTACACAGTCTGCCTTGCAGTCACTATTACGTACAGTAGGATTATTCACATTTAGCACAGTATGACACTTTGTACTAATGGTACATGTGAAAGAGTATTCAGTTTACCCAGCAGGCACTATTAAGTACAGTAGGATTATTCACACAAGAAGGTATATGAACAATGCAAGAGACATTTTTGTTGACATGCATAATGTCAACCCAAATTGTATATCAACAGCCTATAGCAGATGCTCCAAGAACTAATTCTCAGTGTATGCAAACCTGAAAAAAAAAGAAAAACAAAGAAAGCATCATTTTTTTGCAAGGGGGGAGGCAAGTCCCCACCCCCCAGTTAATTATATATTCTAACTCTTAAGACTGCACAGCCCTGGGGAAAAGGGTATATATTAACCTACCCAGGGATTGCTGACCTCACAGACACACCTGGCGACCATCAGTTTAGTCAACGAAACTGGGTTGAGTAAACAAATTTCGACCAAGGTACCTTTTGATAAATTTCATGGGGCCCATATGTGTATGTGTATATATTTTATATATATATATATATATATATATATATATATATATATATATATATATATATATATATATATATATGGATCTACTTCAGTTTATCGAATTTTCAAAACTTCGAAACCCATATGGCCAAGACCATATGATTGAAGTGTTGAAACTTCAAAAGTAAAATAAAAAACACTAAAACCAAATGTAATCTTTACATTTTTGCAGGGGGGCAAGCCCCGCTGCACACCCCCTGCTAATTAAATATACCAACTCCGAGATTGCACTACAGTGAGGAAAACGGCAAATCTTGAGCTTCGCGCTGTATGGTGATCTCAATACAAAGTGTTCAAAGTTTCAAAACTTTGATCATATGGTCTCAGCCAAATGGGTTTTGAAGATGTGAAACTTTGATGAACTGAAGTAGGCCCATATATACCTATATTTATATATACGCATTCTTAATTGTAGAAGTTTTACTAATTTTTACGAATATTTTATTAGATAATATAAGGTTCTAAAGCGGGAAATAGGTTTCCAAGATATGCATACTGTTTTGCGTTTGATTAGGATGAAGAATCTACGTTTATAAATTATTAAATAGCAAAATATTTTTCTCTGAAGGAAGGTCACTGCAATGTGAGTGGTAATGTGGTGTGGTGTTCTTAGGGCACAGCTCAGTATAAATTTTACTCCCTTATGAATAGGCTTGATCAGGCTGGTTAGAAGAGGGCTATAAGTTGCCTGTATAAACGATGCACCCTCAGAAAAGCTGAGAAACTTTTAGCACTGAGAGAAACTTAGCATGGGCAGTACTTGTAAGATAATACCCAACTCTCTGCAGCTATCTGAGCATATTATTATATTTTTGACAATATTTTGTACTTAGTCATAACCTATAGTACATCTAGACACCTGCTTTTGGCTAGCTAAGGAGTTATATCTCCAGATATGGTTTTAATTGCTGTTTTGGGGAACAGGTGGTCTTGAAGTAAATATTACTGAATAAAAATGGCTACTTTTGTTAGTGTTCAACAGTAAACAAGAACCCTTAACCCCCTTCAGAGTCTTTTCAGCAACTAATGTGCATGCAGACTGCTACAGTGGTTGGGCATTTAAATGGCATGCAAACTCAATTATGAGGACTCTGAACTACAGCCTTGCAAATCCCTGTTGTTGTCTATGAAAGCCGGGAAGAACTCATTTTATGATCTGAAAATATTTTTTTTCAGTTTGGTTGTTTTGAAACCAGTTTAATGTATAGCGTAAGAGAGCTTAATGTATGAGATGAAAGCTCAGAGTGTTTAATCTATTCAGTAATCAACACTAATCACGAGACACACAACTCTTCTAAACAGTGTGCCACTCAACCAAAGCCCCTAAGGCAAAACAGCATGCCCAACACACTAGTCATAGGTGACTCGATAATGAGGCACACTGATGTCCCACTCACTAGATTGAATAAGGAGAATGTAACAGCCGCCTGTCAGCTGCTAGGATCCACCACATAACGCACGCACTCAGGTCCCTCAACAACAGGTACAAATATGACTCTGTCATTGTACATGTGTCTATGAATGACCTGAGATGTACTTCCCTGGACTACATGAAAAGAGACATGGAGGAGCTCTCTCTGATTATGTAGCCCAGGCGGGTATGACCCTAGCCCTGAGCAGCATCCTACCATCACCCAGAATTATACTACAGTACAAGCAGAAAATGATTGATTTCAACAATTGGCTAAGTTTCTGGTGTCATTCTAAGGGGATCCAGTATCTGTCTGCCTGGGATGACATGATTGACAGACCTCGATGCTTTGCCAGAGATGGCATGCATCTATCACCCCTGGGTTTCCGTAAACTGGCCAGGGCTCTTGCCACCCCTATAGTGCCTTTTTAGGCGGTGTTCCAAAGATCAAATTACCACCATAATGGCTACAAACAAATGGAATTGAGGGTCATGCTGCTCAATGCTACATCTCAAAATGCACTCCTTAAAATGGAGAACATCGATATTTGTACTATAAACAGAGACCTGATTCAAGGCAGCAGAAAGCATCCCTGCACTACCAGGCTATAACTCATTCCACACCTTTCGGTCCCTGAACTTGGACCGAAGCTCCAAAGGCGGTGGTGTTTCCATCTTCATAAAGCATGTGCACACCTCCAGACTGGCAGCCCAACATAACACATCAGAGATACTTTAGGTTCAACTTACATTGGGTAAGACAGTGATTCAGGTCGTAGCCCGCTAGAGGTCCCCAACCATGTCCCAAGACTCACACTCCACGCTCCTAAGCACCCTGGAGAGTATTAGGGTCCAACCTTACACTCTCATAAAGGGCAACTTCAACTACCCCTCCATTAACTGGGAAAACTACTCATGTACCAATACACTTGCCCAACATTTCCTGGAATTCATTAATTCCAATGCCCTGGACCAGCTTGTTCTTAGCCCCACTGGAGGTAGCAATATCCTTGACCTGATTATTACTAACATGGGCGACCGTTGCTCTACACCAATAGTCAACCTCTCCATGGTTAGATCTGACCACAAGCTAATCACCTTGGAAATCCACCCCCCCCCCCCCCACAAAGGTAACCATGATGACAAACTTCTCCAAAGCTAACTTTGGGCTCCAAAAAACAGATGTGACTAACTTCATGGCACCCATGCAAATGGAGAATAGTTGCATGACCGTTGAAGCATACACCAGTGCACTGCACGAACACGTACACAAATGCATGGATCTCGCCATACCCAATAGAACCAAGACGCTCTCATCCAAAAAAAAGAAAGCCAATCTGGTGGTCCCTTGCCATAAACAAACTCTACAACAGGAGGAGGAAACTGATGCGGAATAAGGTGGAATCCTAAGACTGGAAAAACTCCCTTATCAGCCTCAACAAAAATTGAGATCCCTCATCAAATCCTCTAAAGCTAGCAATGAAAACAAAATTGCAGAAGATAGTAAAGAAAACCACAAATCCTTCTATAGTTATGTAAAGAATCTTGACGGCAATACCCAGATTTGCTCTGAGCTACTGCACAACAGTACCTCCTATACCGAGCCAACAGATATTGCCAATATACTGGCCGACAGATTCAGTGCCAATTTTACCCCTCTCCCCCCCAAAGGACCCATTGCAATACCAGTAGATTGCCAGGCACCCAGTATTACTGCTGCACAGGTTACAACAGCACTGTCCAAGACCAAGAATACAGCTTCTATGGGACCTGTCAATATCCCTGGCTGTGTTCTACATAAACTACAGAGTGATCTGGCATCTCACCTGTGTGCCCTGTTCAATCACAGCCTCACCTCAGGCTTTGTCCCTACCAAATGGCGCACTGCTACAGTCATCCCTCTCCAAAAAGGAGGAGTGATTACAGACCCTGGGAACTATCGCCCCATTAGCCTGATGAGTCTGACTTGCAAAGCTATGGAATGCATTATCATGGAATTAATAAACAAGGATATAAGGAATCTCCATCTCTGGATCCCACACAGTTTGGTTTTGTGAAGGGTAGAACATGCCTGTTCAACTTGGTCAACTTCTTTGAGTCAGTCACCAGAACTGTGGATGAATGCAAGGTGGTTCATACAGCCTACCTTGATCTGGACAAGGCCTTTGATACCATTCCCTACTCAGGAATCATAGAAAAACTCACTAAGCTAGGCATTAACCCCTATATCACTATTGCAAACTGGCTCACAGACAGAACCCACAGTGTGAAAGCAGCTGACTCCAAGTCAGACTGCCGACCTGTCACGAGTGGAGTCCCACAAGGTTTGGTCTTGGGTCCTCTCCTGTTTGATATCTACTTCTCTGAAGTCCAGGCCAACACGAAGGGGACTCTGGCTGACAAAGTTCACTGACGATTGCAGGTTGGGAGCTAGTATTGACTCCCCAAGTGATGTTTACATCCTACAGAAAGGCCTCACTGAGACCAACGACTGGTGTCAGAACCATGGCCTTAAGCTCAATGTCAAAAAATGTGTCATCCCCTTTGGGAAAAACCCTGTTCCCATGCATTACCACACTGATGGTAGTCCACTGAATACAGAAGGTGTTATAAGAGATCTGGGAACATAGGTTGACAGCAACCTCTCTTTTGACCACCACACTGACACTGTGGTCAGGAAGTCCTTCTATGTGGCACATTTCATTACTAAGGGTTTTGCATCCAGGAAGAAAGGTCATTGTCTACCTCTACTCTTCCCTCATTAGGCCAATCATTGAGTACAATGCCCCATTTGGCATGTACCTCACTAGACACCTGCAACAACTGGATAAGCCGCAAAAGTACCTCACAACACTTGTTCTATATGGACAGACTCAAAAACTGCAACTATTCTCTGTCTCATATTGCCTACTTAGAGGTGATCTCTGCTTGACTTACAAAGCCATGTCTGACCCAGCTCTGTTAGAAATGCTGCATCTAAAGAAATCCCAATCCCTCCACACCACACACTCCAGAGACCTCAACCTCATTACCACAATCAACAGAACGTGCTGCAGAGACAGACTTCCCATACATGTCAAACAGAGCACCTCACTGGCCCTCTTCAAGAGAAATCTTGATGAGTGGATGGGAAATAGAAAATTCACCCCAGGGATCACTCTAGTGGCTCTACTCGAGAGAGGCACCGGGAACTAAGTTCAGGTGGCACGATACCAAGGTAATCCTATGGGCTAGGCTTGTAAAGGCTTCAGGGCCATTAGCCTAGCACACACCTATGAACCTATGAACGTATGAGTATATTAAAATCCTTAAATAAATCTAGAAAAAAAGCCAGAAGACAGAACTGATAAAAGTTGTTAAGAAGAAACAAATTTATCTTTTTGATAAGATGTTCTTGCAGAAGGAGGGGTCAGCTATGGGACCAAAGTTTGTCCTAGAAAATGCTAACCTCTTCATGTATTTCTTTGAGGGGATGCACCTATGTAGACGGTTATTTTCTAAAGCATGTCCAAATGTTTTGCAGATAATCTGTTACTTGTCTATGTTGGTACTGTCTGAATATGACAATTTCTTTCACAGACTTAATCAGAATAATTTTGGTATTTCCTTCTCTTATGTCAGATATAAGAACCATATTTACTATAATGAACATCAGGTTATATATAAGAGAACAATGACATCAGGTCAGCCTTGTACACTAAACCAGAAAGTGCTGGCACTTTTCCTTGAGAGAGAGATTCTTCACCCATATTTGACTGACTTTATGGTAAATTCCTTAGGGCAGAGGAACTCAGCTTGGATGATGCAGTGCTCCATAAGGTTGCTCAAGATATAGCAGGGAGAGTACAGGCTGAAGATTAACAACTAGACCTTAAAAGAGACTTATTGCTGAGCACAGCTTAAGTCCAGTGTGAAACTGTTGCAGCAAAGGATCTACCATTATAAAAGGAAAATGTGATAAACAGACATTACATTTTGTAAGAAACTATGCCCGATTTGTGGAAGGTGTCGTCAAGATAGAAGTAAATACCATATTTCATGATGAAGTGACTGGGTTTTATCCATAACCCTTAGAAGTACAGCTGAAGTCAATGTCAAGAACTCTCCAAGCCTTTCAGATAGGTTAGCAAACTCTGCTATATACAACTCTGATATACAAGACCAAGTCTCTGATTTGTGGCAGTGCCCATCTGTTCACAGAGATGATCTGCAGGCCTATTATACTAACGGGCCAAGACATGAAAGTAGACTAAACTTCAACAGATATGCCACAGGCTGTGTATGCACTACACCATTCTTGTAATATGTATTACATGGACAACATTAAAAACTTGGCATAGAAATTCTTGAGTGCTGTCATTCCTTTGGAGCAGTGTAATGAAGAAGTGTATAACTTGTCAAGTACAGTTCCATGAGCTGCGACTCACACAATACTGATTACCATTAAAAATCACTATCAGTGCACACATTTTTGACTGCTTTGTTGTTTCATCTAGTTGCTGCCCTGACCAGACATTTATTGAGAATTCATTACAGAATCTTCTTGAGAACCTGCATGACACTAGAAATGTGTCACCTATGAACCATGTTGACAAACAACCTTACTTGAATTATAGTGGTGATGGGAGAGTGTTTGGTTTTACTTAAGATGACAGAAGAATATTTAGTCACAGATTTTATACTCTCTGTAAAAAAGAGGTATGGTGCAACTTTAACTAAACTACACTATAACATCAAGACATTGATACAGAATTGGTAATGAAATGTTTTTTGTAATACGTATTAGGATATTCCTGTAATTGTTGTGAAGTTTTAATTTTCTTCTGTTCTATTTCTTGTGCTCATTTTCTAACCTTGTGAGGTTCTAAATGTACAGCTTGGATTAATTAGGCCATGTGAATTCAGGTCCTGTAATTATTTCAGGGCTAATTTCTTGAAGTGTATTTGGCATAACTCCTTGAAGTTTTAAAAGGGTGAATTTCCTGAGGTCTCTCATTTACTGAAGGTTTTAAGAATAACTTTTGCTATACAACATGCCAAATGCTGTTAAGAGTTTCAACTGAAGAAGATCAGAGGACAGAGAGAGTATTTAAAGTGCAAAAAATGAAAACATGCTTGTTTCATCCACATGCGATTTATTTTTTTTAAATATAATTTTTCTCTTGAGAAATGCAAAAGATGAACATGGGATTCTATAATCCCCAGATTACTCAATTATATGACAAATATGGTAAACATATAATATGCTAATAAAAACACTAGAAGTACACAAATACAAAGATAATACAACTGTTTTACAGTCAGTGTTAAGCCCATGGCTACGGCTGCAGAAAGGGTTTCTATAAATCAGGTATACATTAAAAAATGAAACACAATGGTATAGACACTCAGAGTGACTATATTAGTGTGTATGTATGTGTGTGTGTGTGTGTGTGTGTATATATATATATATATATATATTTATTTGTGTGTGTGTCTGTGTATGTAAATGAAGAGAATTTCTTTTTGCAGTAATACCTGCCAAGAGAAAATGTTAGACTCCATTATCTGTTTTATGAATAGATAACTAAATATTCTACTGCAGTGCTCTATAAAATCAAAAATGGTTGAAGTTATGATCAGTCTAAGGAAAAAAGAGAATTGGATGGGAAAAAATAAAAGAAAATATGGAAGTTAAGCAATGTCGGAACACGTAATGCATCTTGGTTTCTCTTATGCAGACTGCACCTCAGCTACGCCTTCATCATATCAAGGCAATTTTCTGTCATTTAGACTTAGAATTATGCAATTGAATCATTGCCTTCTAGGTAGTTAAGACATGGGATGATCTACTTGCCTGTAAGAAAGGTACAATTCCATCCCTTGCAATGGCCTGCATCAGACGAGGTGCTCCTGTTAGACTCTGCAGGCCAGCGCCACATGTAGAGAAGAAGGATCCAATCACAATAACCCATGGTGAAGGCCAAGCCAAAGTTCCAATCACCAGATTCCCACTGACTCCTTCTCCAAACCTTGGAGAGAACAAATCAGAAAAAAATATATATTTTTGGACTTTGTGAAACAATATTTTACATTTAATCAACAACTATTCTATAACTGGTAAATAGCAAATATACAATTTCTAAAGTTATTTTTGAGTGAGATAAAAGAAACTTTATTAAACTCCAACAAATCAATAAAATAATAAGATAAGTTATCACCTTAGCCTCAGTCCTCATTGGTTAAAATTTCAAGGATTCTCATGTTTACTTTTAAAAATCCTATCCATCAGTCACTGAACAAAGACATTGCTGTTCAATCAAAAATGAAAAGACAACTTTAAAACCCATCCTTTAATCACGGTTAACAAGAATGCTTTGAACTGAAGCAAGACAATCTAGTGGAAGTGATGTAATTCAATACAGGTTTAAAATCATGTGCACTAATGACTGCTAACTTGAAATGTGTTGTCAAATCAATGCAAGAAAACTATGTCCTCCAATCACTGTTAATGTGAGTGCTGATATCCTGTTAAAATTAAATAAATCTGAAATGAAATAAAATCATTCTAGTAATTTAAAATATTACCCACCAATCATTATCAACAAGAAATGTGTCGTCCAATTGGGCTGAAGACAGAAGGAAAATTAAATCCTTCTCAGAGCTACAGTATAGACATAAGCCTAAAATATTATCACTTTATGTATAAAAAAGTGGCTTTCTTTTGAGGGTGGGGTGAAAAGAGTTGCATATAAAAGTAGGTTAATTGTTGAAAGATCATTAATATTGTTTGCTGTGGCACTGCATGGGTCTAATACACACAGATTGAAATATGTTACTGTAATCAGTACATCTTTCATTTTTTTCTCAAAGAGAGTGCAAAAGTGTATGCAAAAGTGTACAGAATGTGGCTATCTGTTTGGAGAGGTGCAGGGTATGTGTGAAAGCAAAGGGTGTTTGTGTAATCACAGTTAAATGATTGTTGATATGGCTTGATGTGACTTCTACCAGTACTACAGTAAACATATTGACAAAAATGGTATTTTATTCAAATGGAACATTTTATCAAATGCTTGACTGCCATTATATGCAGATCCAGCATTTACGTAAATCAAATTACACCTAAAAGGCCACTTTAAACTGCTTGAGAAGAAGCAGCCTGATCTCACTGCAAGCAGTTTATTACACCAAACAGCCTCTTTTCAAAACTATCAGAAGCAAACTAAATAAAAAACATGCTGAAGTGGAAAACAAAATATGTAAATAACTAGTTGTGGGACCACTGTGACAAAAAAGACATTTACAATGCCTTGCACAATATACAGATAACCATGAAATCAAAAACAGTATTTTACATTTATGGGAATGTCAGTACTTCAAAGCATTTTTCCAAACTGCTTATCTTGTAGAGGGCTGTGCAAGCTGGACATGGCAGAACAAGACTACTCTATTCCAAGCCAAACACTCCAGCTTATACTGAAAGATCCTCAGACTTTCCTAGGCAAGTTGAAATATACAATTCCTTCAGTGTGCTTTGGGTATGTTTTGGAGTCTCCTGTAAGTAGACTCTGAGTAATGCCTCCCATAGGAGGCACATGAGGCATCATCACCATGTACTCAAACTACCTTAACTGAATTTCCAAGTAACAGGTGCAGAGGCTTTACTGTCAAATCAGCCTTAATTACCAAGCTTCTGACTCTCATGTAGAATAAACCTAGCAACCATGAATCTCATTTCCACCACTTGCATATGCAGTCTTGTTCACTGATTCAGTAACAAAAATGCATGACCATGGATGAGGATGGGGCATTCAATGACCAGTAGCCAGAGCTTTGTTGCATGACTCACTGCTTGCTTAATATTACAGTCTGGTACAGCAGTCGTGCTACTATTGTTACTCCTACCCAGTGGTCAGTCTCCAGACTCCCTCTACTCTTATTTCTGAACAAGACTCCAACATATTTAAACTCCATTTGGCAAAGTTACCCCACTCTCATCTTCAGAGAGAAGTGCATCAGCTTTGACTTCTGATTTGCAAGTGTTGATTTTCAGCCTAAGTACTTCATACTCAATGAATCAATGCACTGCATTCCAGAGAACAGAGTCACATGAGACAAAAGAAATTTATAAATAGCAAACATTAATCCATAACATCCACAAAGTTTTCCAAATCTTGACTGCAACTTTAAATCCTGTCCATGAATGCTACAGACAGAAATGGGAGAAATACTATTGGTGGATTCTTACATCCTCCAGAATGTATTTCATTTATGGAAAGTGGAAAAGACTTGGTATGTTATGTAGATCAAAAGTGGGCACTGCCCACCTTGTCTCATCCACTACTCCACCCACAGTTACTTCCATCCATACTGCATGCCTCCTCAGTACTCACCAACCTTCAAAAGTCACAACAGAGCATATTGGGATGAGGCTGTATCACTACTGCCAGAATTGCCACTAATGTTCCACAGAGAACTCACCACTGTCAATCATCACAGAAAATAAAATAGTATGATCTAAAAAAAAAATAAATGTACTCCTATCACAACCACAACTTATACATTACCATATTACACAAAATAATCTCTCCTCCAAGGTTCCTTTCTTAACCAATACCAAGTGGGCATTACAAAATGTCACAATAGATATAGAGACTTACTTCATCCCAGTACTATAGCTGCCAAACAGAACTCCACTCTACCTGAGATCATGGTAGAAACAAACAGCAGTAAATTCACTGTAGAGCTTAGACAACATTTTAAAAAAGCATCATGCAATGTCCAACTATTACATGATGCACACCACTGCATAGGCACACTCAACCATTCTTTCTTCTTTAAATAACTAAATGTATTTCTCTCTCTTGACATGTCTACCAATATTCCACGTGTATAGTGTGCTAATGACCATTGGGACCTTTATAAACCTAACCAAGCATCCCAAGGGTATCCCACAAGTTTTCTACTAAGCATGAGGAATACATAAATGTAAACTTATCTAACTGAATAACCAATGTGTATACTTAAGGATTACACTGCAATACCTAATACCTACATTTGTGTATCATTATTGCACACTTATTGTACTTCTATAAATCTAAACACAACATTTCTAACCTGTCATTTAATATATATAATGAAATAATATAAGATGTACACAAATGTATATAACAGTGGACATGAATACAAGTTTATGCAGTTTTCAAGTATTAATGAAAAAGTATTTAGTTACCGATTACCATTTTGGCACCAATATTTGAAGTTTAAGTGATAGATTAAAATGTTTTAAGCCATGTACTGAAGACTATTTAAAAGCATCAAATCTGGTTTGCTTTTTTTCATTTGTTCTTTGGATTGCACATTCTGGAGGATAGTCATTAAATCATGATTTACTATGTTGCTGACTTTTGTTGGTTTTATGTATGTATTCACTTACATCTAATGAGCTTTTACACCACATACTGAATGTTACATACAGAAAAAATGCTGTGAAATCCAGGACTCTGCTGAAAAAGTGCTATGATGCTCACTCAGACTAACCTGGTAAATATAAGTAAATAAATAAAGGTCTATGACACACACACACACACACACACACACACACACACACACACACACACACACACACACACACACACACACACACACACACATACACACACACACACACACATGAATGATACACACATGAATGATACACACAAACACATTCAAGTACATATGAGCAGTTCACTTCACCTAATGTTATTTGTTCAATAAAATGAACTGTACATTTGCGTTGGCAAATGTCAGTACTGCCCAAAAAAGTAGGTGGGTGTGTATTATGTTGGTGCATGCATGTCTCCAGGTTAGAGTTAGTGTTAAGTAAGGAGTTACTTTTAGTGTTGTGTATGCACTTGCAATCAAGTCTTTGCTGTTTAGGATTAGACTTAGGAAAGGTTAGGGGATATTTTTTAATGTTGTGCATGTTTGAATGTGTGTGTGAGGTTTCACTGCAGATTTTTTTGGCATATTATTATATGTTACTAATATGCCAAAAAAATCTGCAGTGAAACCTCACACACACATTACTAATACTGCGGTGGTGGTGCTGCGGTAGCGTTGTCTCCTCATAGCAAGACGTTGTCCCGTTCGATTCTCAGCTAGAGCGTCTTCTGTGTGGAGGCATACGTGAATGGGGCATGCCTTTGTTGAAGGTTGTGCATCAGGGCTGGTAACCCAGTATGTAAAAATCCACTACCAATCATTAGCGGACCGGAGTTCCGCTGTGGCGAGCCCTAACCGGGAAAAGCCGAAAAACACAAACATTATATGTTACTAAATAGTACTGCTTGTAACTAAACTGTTCTAAATATATGCAGAAAGGAAAGAAAACTCTCTTCAAGGTAAATAAACTGTGACATCTATTAAAAATTAATGCTTTAATTGTTTATGCCTCTTCCATGCTGTCCTCTGCTCAATTTAGAAGCAAAGAAGATACTACTGCTTTACAGGCAAAATTTTCCATGATTTCAGATCGGCTGACTTACTTGTCCCTTAAAACCACGCCTTCAATGCATGCACCAAACATTAAGACACTGCTCATATCTGTTGATGAATATTAAGGAAGCATAACCATCAGAGAAACAAAAGCATTCATTTTAGTCTAAGTGAAGTAAAAGCAAAGCAAACAATTTGTACTTCTTCAAAACTCATTGTGATGAGGGTGCTGTCCTGAATTACAGAGCAACTCTGGAATACAAAATATATATCACTTCAGCTTTATCTCAAAAGTCCTGCAACTTAAAATGAAGTTTGGCACAGAGGAAAGGACAATTACCTTGGGTTATGCATTCCAAGAAAGCTTGAGAGAAAAACTCATATTTTGAAGTTTCTGTTAGTGTCAGCCATTGCCAAAAAGATCAAGTATTTAATGTGTTATTTTGTTCATAGGGCACAGTGATGTATATCTAGTCTCATCATCCAAACTCTGTTTTAAACGTTTCTTGTTTACTGTACACCAGCTTCTATGTTTTGAGGAGCTGTTAGGTGTTTCTTGTACAAAGACCCAAAAATAGTACACAATCATTTTATGTTTTATATGGAAATACTTTTGTCAGTCTAGTAGAAGGAGATGTTTCCTTGTTTGGATGGCTAAGCTAAGCTATGCTGGAAGTCTGTGTGAAGCAGCAGAAGTTTATAGGAAATAAAACTCATTATATCCTATGTAACCCTTTACCAAGACATGCTACAAATGACCAAAAGCAGATTTGCTTTCCATTTTTCTTTAGAAACTGCTAAATGACCTTCCAAGATAGCAGCACAGCACAGACTCAGTATATATTTTAAAACTGAATTTAGTTGCATTAACTGAGATTTGAATACAAATTACACACACATACACGCAAAACTGAGATGTGAAAGATTAATCTAGAATATGGTTCCACATTTATGTTGTTTGGATAGAGTATTGCATATTTTAAGAGAAATTATACTTCATTCTACATTATAAATAGTGACTGTTTGCTTTTTTGTTCGGTCTATGCTTCACTGCAGCTTAATACGATGTCATGAAGTGGCGTTACTTGTTTTTTACTGGGTAATATCTGTACATTAATAATCTGTTGGAGAACAATCCTCCAACAGGGTATCAATGTACATTTTGTCCATTATATAAAGGATGCTACTAAGTGGTAGGGAACATTGGGGTAATATCTAGTAATGATATGAATATTATAACATTCACTAAATGTTAGTCCAGAAAAGTTGTTGCTGAGAATATACTCCCAAACACCTCAACAAAAGATTCGCCTATAATGCAAGTAGTACCATTGCAACTGCACATGCTATCCACATACGTTTGCAGAAGAAAGTATTTTCACATTTAACCAGTAAGTAAGTAAATGTGGTTGTTGTTATAAAAGGATACATATAAAAGATGTTGTTATAATTGCCAATATTGTTCCTGTGGGGATGGATTTCTGAGCATCTCGGAGATCTCCCGATCTGTTAGAACCAGCCATGATACCTACAAGGAAAACAACATGGAAGTCATTATTAATGTAACAAATGTACAATTTCTTTAAGTCTTGTATATCAATTTTTTTTATAAGTCATAATTTTACCTTTGGCTGCCTTAGTAAAGGACATGTGTAGCACTGACCTAATTTTACACAAAACATGGCTTATCATCTTGATAGAAATAACAGATTAAAATGATAAAATTGCTGATAAAATGTCACTTTATTAAATAACAACAAAAAAATAACAAGGTAAGTGCTTTTGTATTCACAGTCTTTTTTAGACTGTACATCAGTAACGACTCTACAAAATATAAAAAAAATCAAACACTTAATTAAAACAGTGTGACCTGCTTCAATGAAAACAGTCCCTTCTTTTCAAAATAATTTAAAATTTTCCATTTTATTCAAACAAGAGAAATGGCATGCATCTAATTTTAGCTGCCAACAATATTCCGTCTAGTGTAACAATTCTTCAGTAGCAGTTTCCTCCATAAACACACAACTTTTTCAAGGAATGCAAATATGAATAGAGTACATTTGCATTTTAATGAATGTTTGCACAGAGCATTTTTGTCATGAGTCATACACTCTGTATGCATATGCTCATAAACCCTTCTGTTGCAGCCTATGATTTGTGCATTCAGTATAAAATGCAGTACATTTGTTGCCTAAGGCAAAGTAAGTCACATTATAACAGCTCAAGAAACTAAACCAGGTATAGGACAATGTTTACCTTTTACAACCATTAAGTCTACTCCTGTATGTAAACATTGACACCAACTTCATCTGCTGCACTTTATCATTTTCACTTTACTAGTTGTGGATTTGAAAGGTTTATCTAACAAATCTTGTTTTCCCTCATGTACAAATTGTGGCTTTGCACCAATCATTAAGCCCAAGGGGGAAAAGTCTGCAAAATTTTCTAGTTAGATCTGATAGCATTTTTGATACTCTGCATATCCACAGAGTCTGTCAGTTTCACAGACATCATCCTTTCAAGTTACCTTTCATCTGTGCAACACTGCCTTCGCTGTCTGACAATAAGCTGACAGGCCTTAAATGTATCTGCTCCACATTTTTTTTCACTAGCTCAACTTCTTTATTAATTACAGACATTGAATAATGTCCTCCATAAAACTAATTTTTGTAATCTTCAATCTCCTTGAAGTAAAGTTTCATCTGATTCTGTCAGGTAATGTAGCCTAACCATTTGCCTTTCACTGTGTTCTGTTTTAAGTACGTGGAGTGTGTGTGTTTCTATAAGAAGTTATTATTAGAAATGGTTTTGTATATACATGTAATAATCCAAGAAACATCCAAGAAGGTGAAATATTCCTATCAAGCCACCAACTCATTCTAAACTCAAATAAGACAACATTAATAATCATTACAAATACAACTACAAGTCCATCTACCTACCACTTTATATTCACTTCACAAATGGTACCAAAACGGAGCTGACAAACAAGGCCAAACCCCTAGGCATTATAATAGATGACCATCTCAAATTTGATATTCACATCTCCCAAACAATCAAAAAAGTACATTCCAAGCGTGGTGCTCTCTACAGAGCCAAAGCTTAACTAACACCCCAAGCCAGACTAGCCACAGCTAAATCTCATCTTCTGTCTACACTTCTCTACTGCTCTCATATCTTCACCAACTTATGCAAGGCTATCTTGCATAACCTTGAATCCTGCTATAACAAAATTGGAAAGTCTGCCACTGATCATCCCCATAAAACCCATCATTGTTCCACTCTTCTACAACTCAACTGGCTAGAACTTCCAAACCTGTTAACCTTAAACCAACTTACCCTTGCCCACAAAATCATACACAACCCTCATAGCTGCCCAGCAATTACAACCTTACTCCAACTACAGGTAAACAGCAGGTTCCTTAAGTCTTCCAATAGGCCACTGCTCAGAATAACAGTCACATAACTACCATGGTGACTCCCTCTACTCAAACAAAGTAGTAAGTCCTGGAATGCTCTGCTCCTAAGCATACAATGCACCCCCTGCTATTCTTCATGTAAAAACACAAATAAAAGAATACCTTAAAAGCAACTAGCTTTGCCTCTGTAGTCCCCTTGGTTAACTCCTCTCTCCTATGCTCATTCTCTCGCTCTCCTACACTATCTTTCTCTATTACAGCTCAAAGGCTATTGCTTTCCTCAAATGCTACAATCAAATTATTTTCCTCACTGTTTTTTGGTCTATACATATTTCAGTAATCCAAAAACTCACTGTTAATTTTCTATAACACTGTGTATACATCTTTTCAGTTCGGTCTACTCACTGTCTGCTTTCAGCTTTTTTACTTAGTTATCTGGATCCCTGTGATTTTACATTTATAATGTTGCAGCCTGTAATGAAAATATGATCTAATCTTTTGTTCACATAAAATTGTATGGTAATTATTGTTGAGTCCTACTAATGTACGTGTGGATATTTTTTTCTGTCTTGCATTTTCTGAAGCTTTTGTCCTCGGGTTTAAGCTGAAAATGGGTCACCAGCCCAGTCGGACACTACCTGGTAAACAAATGTAAATAAAAAAAAATAAATAAGTCTCTCTCATTTTTTGTGAATGAAATGTCAAAAATGTATATTTTTCCTATCATAAGTGTGGGTAAACTGCAAAAAAAAAAAAAAAAAATCTACCTGGTTTATATACAACATAAAATCTTGTAATGCTTCCTCTTTATCATTCAATATCAAAAAAATACAGACAATGAAGCATTTAAAACATTGATCCGTCTCAGAAAAGGTGAACAAAAAAAGATATTTGTGACACTGATAAACTCAGTGTCAGCCTGAGGGAGGACTAGGATGAGTCCAGTAAACAAACTGAAAGGGCTAGTGGCAGCTGACAGTCAGAACCCCATATAGGTATAGTTCCTTGTTAATAAATTATGTCAAACTGCATATTCCCCTATTGTCTACACAGGATTCTCAGATATTTTCTCCCAGTTCTTAAATAATTACTAGGAGCACTTACAAATCACCTGTTCTTGTTTGCCTGTATAATGGGAGGAAATGTTTTTCAGCGTTTTATCTAGGAGTCTCAGGAATGCACAAACTGAGCCACTGAGTGGGGGTATGGTCCTCTTCCACAGTCTAGCTATACATTTGGATATGCATTTAGGTGCTTCTGAGAATACTCTGCTCTAGACCATTCAGACTCAGCTGAGATGACAGCATTTCATACAGAAAATGGATCTGAGCTTGATGTCCTCATCTCACATGTTACAAACAAACCATAGCCAGCCAGATAGAGTAGTAAATTGTTAATTTTGTCAGGAGTTAAGAACAGCTAAAGAAGTTCCAGATGAAAGAGCTGACAGAAAAATGTTAACACTCACTAAAGCTTAAGTGCACATATTATCTTCCAGTTTTTCTCTTATAATACTTTCTTAATGTTGCCAGACCATCTGAGGAAGCTGCATTACCTCTTGGATAACTGACAGGACTGAGAAATCAATCTGTTGAACAAGCTTCCCTGTGTTCCCAAACTAATGATTAAAATCTGAGTCAGGACACTGGAATGTTTTGTTCCCTGTGGGAATAATTCATTACAATACAATATGCAATGCATGTACTTATTCTATTTTGCTTTTATTTACTGGGTTGGACTGACTGGGTTTAGTCAAAAAAACCTTTATCAGCTGAGTTCTGGGGAGAAAAGCTCCAACATATTACAGACATTTTAAAAAGACATTTAATAATGTACATGAATAAACATTAAGTAACATGCTTTTTTGTCAGAACTGTGAAGCCCACAATCTTGAAACATATAATCCTGAGACCATAATATCAAAAGATCAAAATACCAACTCCATCTACCACTGTAAACCCAAGACCGAGCACTAATACGAGTCCTACAAGAGGTTACTACAGTAGCCTGATATTGTGGTCATCAGCTTTTGGGTCTTTTGATATTATGGTCTCAAGCTTTTGGGCTTCAAGATTGTGACAGTAAAAGTAATATATTAACAATTACACATTCATTTGCTAAGTAGATTACATGCATATGAAATAAATGCAGGTATTACAGTATAAAAGATACATATGCATTAGCAGATATTGAGCGTTATGCATTTGGAGAGGTGTATTAGTGGGTTTGTCAAAAAGATAATGAATCAAGTGATAGGTGCTTAGAAATGCAAGATTTTCAAGTCGTGCGTCTCCTGGCTTCTTGAAAAACTTTAATAACTTCTTCAGAAAAATGGTGCCTGTAAGAAATGAGAACCCTATCATCCACAGAGATTAAAAGATGACAGACAGGGGGTGAAGCAATAACCCTTTCTGTTGTGTGATGAGATCCCATTTCATGTGAAAGTTTGTAGTACTTTCCTTTTTGGCCAAGGCGCATTGCTTCTTTCTCCTTTTTCTTCTAGCCAGGGGCATCAGTATTAAGAGTTTTATTTTGTTTTTTCCTTTTGGGCCTTTAAAAGAACTCTTTGAATGTCAGGAGTGCAGGGAAAGCATGGAAGAACTTCCCCGTCCACTGAAATGTGAAAGCATCTGTCATCCAGGCTGAGGGGCAAGGATCCATGGTGCAAAACAGTCAAAGCTGTTTGTGTTGTTTTTTGAAGAAAAAAGATCTATCGGAGGAGTCTCCCAAAACTGAAGGATGTCCTGGAAAACCTGTCATAAAGTTCATTTATGAGGGTCCTCCAAGATCCTGGTTAAAGAGTCTGCCAACAACTGTGCTGTGATGGGATGTATGTGGCTGTGAGCGACATGTACTTCTGACTAGGATGGTCACATGCTTTCTTTGCCAATCTGCAGAACTGGAAAAATCTGGTCCCTCCTTGCTTGTTTATGCACCACATTACTGTTGTGTTGTATGTGAACACTTGAAGGGCAGGTAATTTCCAGAGATATAAAAAGACTAAGAGCTTATATGAGGGACCTCATTTCCTTCATGTTGATGTGTTCCTTTAGCATCTAACTTGTACTTGTTGGGTGACAATCCAGGCCCCCCAAGCCTTGTCTGAGGCATCTGTGTATTTCCTGAAATGGGGTTGAAGGAGTGATGGTAAGCCCTGGATCGAGTTTCACTTGATCCTTCCACCATAAGAACTCCCTCTGAGACATGGTAAAAGGGGAACAACTATGTTATGAGAATGAGAGCAGAGACTAGACTGTTTTCAGGTACCAGTGGATTTTCCTCATATGCAGTTTGGCTAGGGGGGAGCATTGGGATAATGGGAGCCATGAACTCCAAAGCCCTTAGGATCTCCCTGGCTAAGCATTGTCTGAGGGAGGCAAGGTTGTGGAAGCAGTTTGTAAGGCTCTGTACCTTCTATTGAAGTAAAACCTGCATTCTTTTTGTGTCTAGTCTGCAGACTAGGAAAACTAGATCCGCGAATAGCTGCAAGGAGGATTGTTTTTTAGTTGACTGTGTGTCCCAACTGATGCAGGAGTATGCAGGTGAACTGGAGATGCTGTAGGAATATGTGAGAAAGTAGCTTGGATTAACAGGTCATCTAAGAAGGAAAAAAAATCTACATTCCCTGAGTTCACCACAAGGTGATTACTGGTGCCAGACACTTTAGAAAAACTCGGGTCTGTGGAAAGCCCAAAAGGCAAACCAGTAAACTGACAGTGAGATAACCTGTGGAATTTCCTGCAAGGAGCCCAAATTGGTATATGGGAGTAAGCATCTCTTAGTTCAAGGGATACTAGAAAAGCCTGGAGCAGAATTAAAGGCAGCAGTGTGTGCAGTGAGAGCATTTTGAAAGAAGGCACTTTTAAGAAGGTGTTTAGTAGGGAGAGATCTGGTATGGGTCTCCACTGTCCTTCTTTCCTTGACACTAGGAAAAATCTGGAGTAAAACCCCTTTTCCACAAATTCTTCTTGCACAGGTTCTATAGTGAATGACAGGGATAAGGTAGGCCTAAGGACCAGGGAGAAAAGAGGTTGCAGATAGTCACACATGTAAATTCTTGTCCTACACATAGTTTTTATTTTTTGGTCTTACAGTTGATCGTTGAAAATTTGAGATGAACGATTTGGCTAATAAAGTTGAAGAAGCAGAAATGCATTGGATTATTAGGCTACAAGCATATAGGGCTCCTGGTTTAAATAGCAATGTACCTTTAAGACCTCACTTAAGGCATGTAAATTGGTTCATTGACTTAATTGTTTTACTAGTTATAGGGATTATTTTTTGTGGTTTGCTTTATTGGTCTGATGAAATGCATTGTTGCATGAAAGAGCATACCATTTTTCTTTGTTAATAAACAGTTTTATTTTATCGGCTGTGGTTGGCTGGTTACTTCTTTTCTATTAATTGTTTTTTGTTGTTATACCAGCCATTGACTTTAAGTGGTTTGTTTGTTTCTTTTTATGGTTGGATAATTCCTCTGGAACCTAGGTACAGAGGTCAACAGATGCCCTCCACCATTCTTCATGGTTTTAACTTGTTCTTGAAGGGTTTTGAAAACGTTGGCAGCCTAGGGGCCAAACAAGAGATTCTTGACTAAAGGGGAATCCACTATTTTCAATTTGAAGTCCTCAGGGATAGGTTTGGCTGTGTAACCATGCATACCTGTGGATTACAGAGTCTATAACCACTGATCTGAGTGGAGCTGTCAATTTGGGAAAAATGTTACTATCAGGAGGGTTAAACTTCATTATTTGATATGTTCATAGTTGTGCGTTTCTTTTAAGTTACTAAGTTATGGGAGTGTTCATTGAAACAAAACAAAAAATATTGTAAAATGTGACACAGGTGCAAATTAAGATGACAAGAAACAACTGAATAAAGGATCAACCTGCCAAACACGTTAAGTTTTGTCTGAAGAGAGGAAACCAGGCAGGGGTGCCATCTATCCTCTTTGCTATTTGTGGTACATATAGAACCACTGGAAAATAAAATAAGGAACTTAGAAAGTCAAGGATATAACTGGTATGGTCATCTAGAAAAGTTGTCTTTATTTGCAGACAAAATTATTTTGCATCTGATAAAACCAGAAAGGGACATCTCAGTGTTGTGGAACATTCTGAGACAGTTTCAGTTTTTTGCGGATATAAAATCGATGAAGACAAAACAAAGATTATAGCTGTATACTGTGTGTCCGCAGATGAATTGATTCAGCAACACCCATATTTATGGACACACGATAAAAGGAAGTATTGAGTGTGGGTTAAAATGGATTCTGTTATGGCAGTTACTGATATGTGGGAATAGACTAAGCAAAAGATAATACAAAACTTGAGAAAGTGGAAGCTCTTGTTTATGGATATGGATAGCAAGATAGAAGCAGGGAAATTTGTTTTAGTCCCTTTAGGGTAAAAGATATTTTTATCAACCAGAGGAGAAGTTGTGGTCAGTAATTAATAAAGAGTTGAACTATTTTATCTGGGAGGAGAAGAGGCCAAGTGTCAAGTGCGATGAGTTGATCCTTCCAATGAAGCAAGGTGGTTCAGGGTTACCTGATTTAAAAGGATATTTAAGATACACTGTTGAAGCTTATATACATAACACATGCAGAAAGCTATAATTCAAAGTAGAAAGAGATGATAATGAAGCAGGGGGAAACTCAAGAAATAAGGAGAGAGTAGGATTTTGGATGCAGACCCTTAAGGAGAATAATAGCCATACAGATTATTATATTAATAAAGTAGCAAAAAGCATTCCAAGAAATAAAACAAAACGAGAATGGAGAAAGGAGATCCTGCCAACAGGAATAACTGCAATTAGGCATACAGGGACTAGGCAAGAGGGGTCTGGAATTTACTGGAAAAAAATATGTCAAAAGAACCAAGGTATCGGGAGTAAATAACTGGAGTGGGAAAGGTAACAGAATGGGAAGAGGCTAAGATGACATTTGGACTGCAGGCTAGAGACTGCCTTCCCTGTCATGGACTGATATCAGAGTATAGGCAAAGTGAAAGGGATTTCAGACTCCTAAGTGAAAGACCTGGTCTGCTAGATTTATTATTTGAATCTAAAACAGAAGCTGCTGAAAAAAGGGATAATTAATAGGGCATACAAAATAATACATAACTATTGGAATAAATCAGAAGAAATTAGAAAATATTGGGAAGAGAAATTGAATAAGCAACTCACAAGGAAACAATGGGAGGATATATGTATGTCTCCCAAACATGCAACAAAGTCTAGAATATTTAGGATTTTTGCTGGGAATTGTTTGTATAGATACTTTTATACCCTAAAGAGACTCCAAAGATTTTTTTCCTTGGGTAAATTGCAAATGTTGAAGGTGTGATTAGGAAAAAAGAGGTAACTGGGAACATATGTTTTGGGAGTGTAATGAGTTGACAGATATTAAAAATTGCTTATACAGTACTCCGACAGAAATACTGAGTGAGCAAATAGGCATAACTAAGGAAATTACTTCTGTTTCAGCAGAGATACAGGATCTGAGTTGCTAGACCTACTAAGGCCTTTTTAAGTTTAATTCTGTTGGCTGCCAACAAGCAATTACTACAAAAATGGAAATTAAGTCAAACCGTATTTGCAGTAGTGAATATTGTAACAGAGATAAAAACAAGGAGTGAGATCTTTAGAAAAGGGTAGTAGCAAATTACATAGAAAATGGAAATTCTGGGAACAATATATACAAAGTAATGCTCTGGAGGGGGAGGCAGGTTTAAGACAAAGAAATTGAAAAATTCACGTGATGTTGGACTGATGGGTTTATATTAGAACATCGAATATTTAACAGTTCTAATCACTAAAGGTCGACCTTTAGTGATCGAACTGTTAAAACAATGAATGTTTGTAAAAAAAATAAAAACAACAAAAAATAAATAAATAAAGGATGTAGGCAGGGAGGCAAGCCCCCCCTGCACACTCCACATCCTCCACTACTTAAATATACCAACTCCAAGACAGCACTACATTGAAGTAAATGGAAATCTCCCCTTACAGAGATTTCCGTTTACCTGTTCGATGTTCTGCAGTTTTGCTATTCTCGTGTCGACAATGTCAGATTCGACTGTCAACATTCGATAATTTAATATACTGCCGGATTGACAATAGCTGTATAAAAGAATGTAGGCAATGTATAAGGTTTGCAACTGTAAATATGGCCTGTTTTCTTTCATATAAATGCGTCTGCCTATGTCTTAAGTGATAATTCAATAAACATGTTAAAAAAAGAGGTACAGGGAAGGGGCTGGGTTTCCCATCTTCAAAAGCTTATAGTCTCCTTGCTGCACCTCTGAGATCAGCCTAGACTCCAAGTCTAAATGCTTTATAATATTATAGATTTTCTAGCATCAATGAACTTCATCATACAAAACCAATTATCACAAACCATCCTTAAATACACAATAAAATAATTAAGTAATAAGATAATAACATTCCCCACCCCTCAAAATAAGTTAAAGACAAAGCAAAAAAAAAAAAAAAAACTAAAACAGCTCTTATTGATTTCCACAGTAGATTTCATATAAGCATAATGCACTTTTAAAAATTTCAAAATAAAAAAATATTTAACTATAACATTACCTATCCAGTGATTTTAACCTTAACATTTAATAGGATAACTGTCATTTAGAACAGGGTGGACGTGTGCATTCAATTTTAGCTGCCAAAGCAGCTCCCTTTCTTCCATTTTCAGTGCCACAGTCCACCCCTAATGTCTTAACAAACCTGATCAATAATTAAAAATAAGAAGGAATGGTTAGGGTGTATTCCAATATTCTTGCTAAGACATTATTCATATTTAATTTACCCATATTATAAATATGTTCGTAAATATGCTGCTTAAAATGCCTTTCTGTTTTTCTGACATAAAAAGCGGAACAAACCTGGCACATTTCCAGATAAATAACACCCTTTGTGTCACAGTTATATTTATATTACATTGTCAACTTCAAAATCCTTCGTTACCTTAATATATTTACAAAAATGGCAACGCCCACCACATTTGAACATAACAAAAATTACTCAACATCTGTTTGGTGCCTCTCTCTAACAAAAACTTTAAATTACAGCCTTTTGTAAAAATAACCTTAGGTTTATCATCCACTTTAATTTAAGGGATGCATCATCTTTAATGAGGGCCCATTTCTTATATAAAATGCCTTTCAAGATGTCAGCATCCATTGAATAAGCTGTAGTGAAGCCCACACTGAAGGTAATAGTACAAACATTCATTCCCACTGCCACTGGGGATAACACCACTAGGGGCAATTCTTCCAAATGTTGTTCCCGTAAACAACAATGGTTTATAAACCCCAAGTTCTCTTTTTCTACTGACTTCAGCAATTAGTTGGTCATTTAAATATACTGGATAAGCTCTTTTCAGGAATATATTTTTAAGAAGATCACATTCAATTTATTTTTTAAGTTGTCTTTAACTTATTTTGAGGGGTGGTGAATGTTATTATCTTATTACTTAATTATTTTATTATGTATTTAAGGATGATTTGGGATAATTGGTTTTTGTCTGATGAAGTTCACTGAAGCTAGTGAACGAAAACACTAATATTAAATTGTGCTCTGGAGTCCTTCTTCTTGCTTTTTTGTTTATTAGTTTGTGATCTTGGTTTGCTGTTTGAGCTGGATTATAGATTTTCACTCCAAAAGTAGCTTCTTCTACTGGAAGGTCAGATGAAATGGAATCCTTATCAACAGATGGAACTTGACCAGGATAATGGATTTGAAAGGAGAGGGCTAGATCAGAAGCCTCCTCATCTTCAGAAGAACATGAGTCCACAGACATCTTTTCAGGAGTAAGTGGAGGGGGTTGAGAAGAGAAAGGGGGAGAATTCAGAGCCAAAATGGCCTTAAAAGAAATTCATCCATTTCTTCTCCTGAGAAGAGGGAGGGGGAGAATAAGAACATATTTACTTTTCTGACACTTCTTTTTTGGTGAGACTTCTGCCTGTACTAAATGTGGCAGCTCAGATCCCTGACATACCTCTATTAGTTTAACTGAGATTTCTTCCTAGGATCTGAATGATGACCCATGGTTCACCTTTGTCTGCAGAATCCTCAAGTCATCAAGGCCTCCGACACCCTTCCGAACTCCAGTAAGATCTTGTCAAAGGGCATATGAGGCAGGATCTGGTATAATATGGGGTCTGAGACTTCAGCAGGTACATCAAAATCAGAAAAGGCCATGAGATTCTGTGGTCAATGCCTTCTAAGCTTTTTCTGAAGAAGTGGAGGTATGTCGTGGGAAGCAGAATCTAGCATCTTGGAGTGGGCCAAGTGTGAGATATTTGCTCTCCAAGAAATTAAGAGTAGACAAATGGGATAGCAAACTCTTGGGTACAAAGGACTGGAAGATGGAACAGGCTTTTTTGTCATCTTCTGTTTCTAAGTGAAAAAAAGACACTCAGTATCTTTGCATGGGATTTGCCTACCACACTAGCACTTACCCTTCTTACTGACATCTAATACTGTCAAGAAAAACACTTAAGAAATTTAAAGGAAGGATTCCCCATGTGGCACTTAACTGACTATTTGAAACAATGGCACCTATAAACCAAGTGACAATCAGTGTGACAGATATATAACATGCATTTGAGCTGGTAGTGAGATAGCCTGAGAATTATGCTTGCACATCCACCTATATACCCTTATGCTTGCAAACTCAGGTCACACGTTGGATGTATGATACTGGGAAGGTAAAACTTTAGTACCCTGGCCTGATGCCAGTGATTACCCGTTGGTTAGGAATACTGCAACAGTGAGTTCAGTCAGGACATCCTGTACATTTGAGCTCCACTCAAGCTACAGAGAGAATTTAACAACACAGATATCCATCAGCAGCACAGATGATATCCTTAAGCAGCATAGACTCTGATGTATCTGCAAACACTGTCAGTGAAAAGTGAGCTGGTGGGCACCACTGCCATGCCGCCAGGTCTTTTACTGACTTGGGTATCACACTTGACATCAGTCACTAGATGTGCAGGCCAGTGATCCAGGCACAGACAGCCACTATACACCCCGAGAATGTCAGTGAGTGTGATATGCAGACCGTGTATGATGTGCAGCAGCTTCAAGGATTATGGGATGACCAGCCCCTGCAAAATGACATGGCAGACAGGGACTTGGAGCAAACATGATTGAGGAGGTCACTGGTAGCCCACATAGCATCTACTATTGCATCCATGAGGCAGGTGGCAGCTGCCCCCCACTGTGCCACCAGGCAGGCCATTTTGGATTTGTAAGGGTCTAGATGTAAGAGGAATAATTACACGCTAGGACTACACAGATGGCACACACCATTTCAAGACTGCACTACTGTCACCCTGGTCAAAACATTCAATGCACCTAGTTATGGCTATTCTCACACTTGTGGCCAATAATGCACCTCATGCTCCACCCACCCTTGGCATGCCTCACCAGGCCAGCTGCTCCATTTCTTGCAGTCTGCCAACATCATTATCCTCTGTTGTTTTGAATGCCACACCTATCTATAGGCATCATCTGGTTCATAGACACCATCTATGTGCTAGCTTCTAACATGGGTCACCACATCAGGTTTCCTGTATACACTCCCAAATGACTGTGCCACTACTACCACAGGATGCAGTCAGTCCTGAAACTTGTAGACCTGCATTGTGCATACACATGGTCAACATTCAACATATGGCCAGTCCACCTAGCTACTGGAGGATGTTATCCTGGACTTGCCCCAAACTTCTACCCACCTGAGTGACTACCAAATCCACTCTCCCATGACCATTACCATTACGATAGCATTGCTGTCACCTGTCTTTGTGGCCTACTCCAGCTGTGAAGATGGCACTCCTTCACCTCTAGGGTCTGAAAATAATACCTCTCATCAAACTGCCAATGCCTTTAACACTTTCTTTACAAACACCATACAAACTCTAGCCAACCAATTATCTACAGACAACTCCGATCCCCCTAACTCCTTACCTAATACTCAGCCAACATTCCAACTACAACCCATCCCCACCTCCTACATCCATAAACTTATCCACAAACTCAAGCCTTGCACCCCCTCAGCCGATAACTTACCATCTGAATACCTCCAGCAAGCTGCCAAAGTTATCGCCTATCCTATATCCATCCTGATAAACCGTACCATAACTGAAGAAACCATTCCCAATCTCTGGAAAATCTCTCATATTATTCCCTTACACAAAGGAGGTAATGCTATTGACTATTCAAACTACAGGCCTATAGCCCTCCTCTCTCCAGAAGCTAAGATTATGGAAAAATGCATTCACCTAACAGCTAATGAACCACTTACTAAAACATAACATACTAGCAAACTGTCAGCATGGTTTTAGGCCTTATCATAGTACCACCTCAGCTCTCCTATCCTTTACAAACACCATTAATAATAACCGTAATAATAGCAGTCTCTCATCAGCACTCTTTCTCGACCTATCTAAAGCCTTTGATATGGTTAACCATCAATTACTCATAAACACTCTGTCATCCATCCCTCTAGACACCAAAGCAATTCTCTGGTTTAAGTCCTACCTTAGTAATAGACAGCAAGCAGTTCTTTGGGACAATCAACTATCTTCACACCTTCCTATTTCCCTGGGAGTCCCTCAAGGTTCCATTCTTGGTCCTCTCCTTTTCTCATTATTCATCAATGACCTTCAAATAGCCATTCCTCAAACAACCTGTATACAATATGCTGATGATTCCACTATTATATGCTCTGCCAACTCTATTTCTGAACTGCAGTCTCTAACCCAGACAGCTTTTAACACCATAGAGACATGGTTCTCTAAACAGTGCCTTCTTCTGAACACTAAAAAGACCAAGTTACTACTGTTTACAACAAACAGCAAGTCCCCCCCCATAGATTTCTCCATTCAATCTAGCAATGGTACCCTTATATCCCCAGACACTTCCACCAAACTATTAGGTATTACAATTGATGATAACCTCACCTTTGACATTCACATAAAATAACACTATTAAATCTGTCAATAAAAAACTGGGCTCCCTATATAGGATAAAACCTTTCCTGACTCCAACTGCCAAAATGACTATTGCACACTCCCATTTAATTTCAACTCTACTGTATGCAGCCCCCATACACTAATCTAAAAAAAACTAATCTTACCAAACTATCCAACTCCTATAATAGTACTGCTAGATTTGCCACTGGAAACCCATATAGAACTCACCATTGTCTTAACCTTTGTCAACTAGACTGGCTAGAACTAAACAACCTTCTGTTATTTTCCCAACTTACCATCACTCATACAATCTTCTATCAACCTAACAATACTCCAGTACTAAACAACCTTATATTACCCTAGAGGAACCTTGATTCCTTACGCTCCTCCAATAAACTTCTAGCTAGGACCACCAAGTCTAACAACTTAGCTGGTGACTCACGTTTCTCAAATACTGTTGGAAAACATTGGAACCTCTTGCCCTCTGACCTTACTGCACTTCCATCCCTTTCTCTCTTTAAGCAAAATCTTAAGAAATATCTTAAAAATCACTGGCTATGCCCTTGCTATTTCCCAGACTGAATCTCTAGATATCTCTTGTCATTTCTTGCCATTCTACTCTTCTCTTCTCTTTCCTGTCTATCCCTCTACTTTAGAGGCAACTCAAATAATGTCTACTACTTGACAACAATTATTATCCTTTCTACTTAGCTAAGAATGTACCCTGTTGGTAGTATTTCCTGCCTTTTGCTTTATACCCCCTCCTTTTCTTCCCTATTTTTCTGATAATATGTTTAGTAAATTAACCATAGGAAAGTTACTGTCTGTGTAACTATTTTTACCTAGGTTTTAAAGATACCTCTAATAATGTCTATGGACTGCCCTAGACTTACATGGTGTAAAATGAACTGTTGATGTATGTTGTATCTATTAGACTAATGTGTATTCAATTTTAAACCTTTTTTGCTGTGGTGGTGGTTGTTGAAATTGGAGCTTTTCTCCCCGGGCCTCCACTGAAAATGGAACTATATCCAGCTGGACCAGCCTGGTTAACAAATGTTAAATAAAATAAATAAATAAACGATGATTATTACATCCTGTCCACTCTCTTGCTTGGATAAGATAATGTCTGATGCACAATGTGGCCCATCTCAGCACTGAAATGCATAGTCTGGCTGTGATAACACATGTATTACTTTATTCTATGTTACCTATACTGTGGCCCATAGCTGTAGATCAGATGCCACCTCTTTGTCAGTGCCATAAAACACTACTCCCATTTCTGTCTTATACAGGTGTCACTACAACAAATTCCTCCAAAGACTCTGCACCCAACCATCTACTGCCTTAACAGGTCTCAGGCAGTACTACAATATTTCTATGTTGTATCTGCCTGCATATGACCATTCTTTGTAACATGCCTCATGCCATAAGTATCTGACTTCACATCCCTGCTGCATACTGCAGTGTACCATCAGATGTATTCAAGCAGCAGAGACATGCTGTTTGGAGTTCAAATACCCATTAAACAATGGTCCATATTTGTGAATGTGTGGTGGTGTATGCTTTCTTAGTCAAGGTACAGGAGTTTTGAATAGGGGTCATTACTCATAGCTACAACACATATTTAATATCATCTGTAATATATAACAGTGGACACCATTATATGTGACCTGTTGCCTGCTTGAATTAGACCCATATATCTTGGCTTTTGTACCCATCAATGTATGTGCCTACAAACTAGATGACCCTTGTGAGAATTCACCATGCAGGTCACATGTACCAGACATGGAAATCATGGGGGCAGCCTGGGCAGCACACAGATACACTCTTTGTAATATCCTGTGCATTGCAAATTAACTGGCAGCTAACAGAGTGAAAGCCCTTCTGGTTGATGTACCAGATATCATAAGATGGAGGTAGGGCCCTGATGGTAATGTGGTTGCAATCCATGGTCTCTCCAAGACCTTAAAGAAATGGAATCCACTGTAAAATTCTGATCTATTGTTTGTTCTCTCCTCTGCTGTCCATGGAAGCCACACATGGTCCTCCTCATGCTGCAGCATGACATCAAGGAGATAGTGTAGAAGCTGATATCTGCAAAATTACTAGTATGTCAGTTGTCATATGTTGAAAAGTCTTTGTAGCTAGTATCATTAAAGCTACTGGGATGGGCAGTCCATGCATCCATCTTAATTCCATGTGTGAGCAACACATCTAACTCCGGTATGATATATCTATCCACATGGTAGTAGTCAGCAACATCCTGGAAGTGATGGTATTTTAACTGTCAGTGAACATGCCTATGTTACAGATGGCAAAAATGTAAAGCTTCATAGGCAATGGCTTTGACAGCAGCGACTAACACTTGTTCAGTCAGAGCTGCTGCTATACCCACCATATTAGCATGACTGAAGTTTCAGTACACCAGAAAATATTGCTGCTCTGAATCAATGAGTGCTAGGGTTCCCAGCAGTGAACTTGTACACTGCTGAATCACACCATTATGTCTGATTTCACATTGGTGTATGCAACTAGTTAATTTACATACCAAGAATACTGTCTCATTTCTCCAAAGAGCGATCATGCTAAGTGTTGTATCACTCATTGCTCTGTGCATCTCATCTCATCACACTATTTTGCTTAACACTATGTGCTATGTGTTTCTGAAAGCTGCCATATTGTTGCTGTTGTGAGGGATACTTTCAAACAAGCAAACCCATTCCTGATGCAAGTAAACTTAGAAGGCAAGCCTGGGAATTTATGTACAATACTGCAGTGCAAAAGTAGCTAATGAACCGAAATTCAGAGAAATAAGTAACAATGTTTTACTTGGTTACAAAATATTTTAAGTCTGAAAACTGATAAAGTGTAACATAAAATAGTAGGTGTTGCTGTAATAAAAGTTGAATATAAGGAGCAAAAGATTAGCTTTCATAACACTGGAATGTAATGAAGTTTGTTTTATAGAAACAAACTAAATAAATTTCATTTAGGTTTGGGTAAAATAAAACATAGGAATGCTGAAAGTAAATCCCTAGAAAAATGTTTATTATATATGATCATTCTCTATTAGAAAAAGATACGGATGTGCTGAAAACAATCACAGCTAGCATTCATCATTTAGCACATCTCAAAAACAGACTTCTTTAAAACTAAGTACTAGTAGTATATATGCATAACTAGAGCAGTGCAAACAGGGTGTGGCTGCTCCAGGTGCAAGCTGTTGAGAGGCATGTTCAGCATTTCCATTGGAGCACTAATGCAGTGCTAGCATTTATTTAAGATGTTGCATGCGGTACCAGCATTTATTTAAGATGTTGCAAGTGATGCTGTAGAGTCTTAAATGAATGTGGTTAATAGTTTAGTGAGTTTGTAACTGTAGAAAAGAGGTAATACTGCTACAGTTACTAACACAGTAAGGTATTGAATGCATTTACTAACAAAGCTGTGATATAATAAATAGCTTCTTAAATGAATACTAAATTGCCTGCACTGTATTCATTCCCCCCATTGGCAACTGCCAGTCTGCTGTTGATGATTGTTGGTTTGGAAGTTTTTTTTTTGTCTTCAACTTTAGGTTGCATGGCACCATGTGGGGGACTGTCCAAGGTGCCAGACAACCTTGCTATGGCTCTGATGTCATGCATACTAAGGTAGAAGAAATACGTAAATGGCTAAAAGAGAATATAATTCCTCCTGTGATGATGTGAGGTAGTGCCAGCTGTGCCAGGGGGAGTAGAGCAGTGCGTGTATAACAGATGCCAGCATAGCCAGCTAGAGTTCTGTAAAGAATTACATGTCATTTGAGTATCAAATACATTTGTACAGATGCTTGTGTTAAAATGTATTTGCAAAATTGCATGTGTAAAAAAAATGTATCAGCAGTGGGTCCTGCTGGACAGAAAATAAATATACATGTATGTTGTATTGCTGTAACTGATAAAATGTACATATTTAAGCAGAGGATACTGGAAGGGAAAGGGTTAAGCTCAGCACAGCTAACCTTAAGAAAAATAGCCTGAAATTAAATAACTTGGTTTAGGCCATAAAGATTTTATCTCACAGGTCTGAATGCAGCCAGAGACACAAGGTCTGTGAAAAGCCTGGGCTGGGATCCTGCTCTATTTTCCTTAGTGGTAAACTAATTGCTATCCTGGGGTGCCAGGGGATGGCTTGTTAGTGTCTGCAGGAAGGTGGAAGTATTAGAATTATTTTACAGTTTTCAGATGCTGTAATAACCTTAGCTAAGGGTCTGTGTGTGTATTGTGACACGCAGTGCCTGATCCTAGCTCAGTTTCTAGTCTGACAGTAGTGTGGGAAACCCAGAGTCAGGTGACCAGATTGATTGTGTCTTTCGGCTTTTCCCGGTTAGGGGTTGCCACAGCGGAATTCTGGTCTGCTAATGACTGGCAGTAGATTTTTACATGCTGGCTTGCCGGGCCTAACGTACAACCTTCAACGAAGGAACGCCCATTCACGCATGTCGACACACAGAAGACGCTCTAACTGAGAATTGAACGGGCAACGTCTAATTGTGAGGCGACAATGCTACCACAGCAATGTAATTTTGTAGCCAGTACTGAAGTTGCATTTCAATACTAGTGAGATATGTGAAGTGTGCACTCTGTTTTTGGACCTGACAAGACACTCCTCCATGGTCATCTTGCCTTGCTTTGGTAAGTAATTAAAGAACAGTAATTCTTCAGTCAATTAGAAAAATATAGTGAGATTAGCTAAATTTTTTTTACTATATCTGAGTCTTTCCATTGGCATTGTTTTTTTTTATATTTCTTCTGATTGAAAGTCTAGTGTTCATTGTACATGGATATTCAGTATTTTCATCTTTTTTATTATTTTTTATTAAATACATCTAAACCTTTCATTGTGGCTGGTCTTTTAGAAAATATTTAACCTTTGAGAGGACGTGCATTTATTTAGTGACCCTGTGGCTCCATGTTCTTAAAAGTCTTGCTGCTTGGTTAAACACTACCATGTGTATAAGCATTAATTTTACTAAATGTAATTGAAAACCCTGGTAAGAGCCTTAAGGTAGCTGACTTTGGATGTTCTGGTGGCAGCCAATCTACCTTATAGTTTGGGTAAGCTGTGCTAGACTTTCATAGGGGTGTGTGTGTGTGTGTGTGTGTGTGTGTGTGTGTGTGTGTGTGTGTGTGTGAAAATCAAATCTCAGAGTGTGTGTGCATGACAGATACTTTGAACAAGGACACTGAGCACACTAATTAAATAGAGAGGGTGGTGGAGGACTTTGATTAGAACATCTGGCTAATGACTCAGCTCTATAGTGGTCAGTATGGAGTCTCATTTGGGGCCTGGAGAGAAAGCCCAGCCCCAGGACTGGAATGTGCATTCTCTGTGTGCCCTAAATGGAAACTGTACTTGGTGCAGAGAGCTGCATCTGAAAATACTGTGTGTGTATCTATTTTTCCCAACAGCGAATGTTCCCCAGCAGTGTCACTGGTGAGGATTGAGGGTCCTTGATTATGGGCCTAGAAGGGGGACATCACATAGTGGTGAATAGCAGTGTGGATATTAATTAAACTTTGGTAGCCTTTAAATAGTTGTCACAAAAGGTGTGCATACTCTCAGCAGGCACAACATACAGTGTTTCATTCTTCACAACAGTTTTATTTATTTATTTTTCATAGATTCATAGGTGTATACTAGGCTAATGACCACAAGGGCCTTTTTAAGCCCAGCCATGCATCCCAAATCTCTGACAAGTTCTGACATCCTTGATAGGTGTACACAGGGGCTTGGGAGATGAAACATTTATAAGCTAGGGCCTGGAAGATGAACCATTTACAGGTTTGCCCATGTCCACTAGAGACATAGGTGTCAAACTAGGGATAAATTTCATTTTCACATCCAATTGTCCAGGTTGCACTTGAATTGGATTAGGGAGGAACTTTGCTTCACATGGATAAGGCGCCTGTTCCAGAGATGGGTTAATCTCTGCAATACATACCTGACTCTCCAGCAGGACCTACTTATATCACAGGCAAGGTTTAAGTCTTTAGAATGGGTAATTCTGGTGCTGCTTGTTTTGTGGATATGCAGGAGGTCCATCAGAGCGGGTCTGACAAAGCCATCTATGTCAGCATAGATCTCCCCTCAAAAGCCGGTAAGAGACAGAATACAGGGATAGAGCCCTGAGGCAGTCTGCATGGGACAATTTACTTAAGCCTTGCATTACTTTAGTGAGGAACCTCTGTGTATGTTTCAATTGTTGGCTATGCCTGGTTAAGTACATAGCAAAGGAGGCATTGTACTCAATGATAGGTCTGATGAATGCTGAATACAGTGGAACAATTACTTCCTTGGACTTAGATAGCATACCTTTGTTTATAAGTTGCTCAGCATAGAATGATTTCCTCACCACTGTAAACATATGAATGGTCAAAGGCTAGATCACTATTTGTGTGCGTCCCTAGATCCCTGACTACTGGGTCAACTCTAAGGGCTGTTTTGTCACTATGACAGTTAACAGGGGTGGATGACTTCTCAAAGGATACTATTATGTATTTCTTGGCATTTAGTTTTAGGCCATGGCTCTGACATCAGTTGTTTATTTGTGTCAGTATGGGATTCAATGAAAACTCCTAATTTGCAAATAATCTGCAAATTTAGTCAGCCATAAACCACTGACAGTGGCCTTGACTTCAGAGAAGTAAATGCCAAAAAGAAGTGGTCCAAGGACAGACCCTGAGGGACTCCACTTGTGACTGGTCTCTTTATAGAGGTGTACTCCCCAATTCTAACTTCCTGGGTCTTGTCTGTGAGTCAGTTGGCTATCTATCAGGTGACACAGGAGTTTGTACATAACCTTCTGAGTTTGTCAACAATGCCCAAGTGGGGTATTGTGCCAAATGCCTTGGCCAGGTCAAGGTAGGCAGTATAAACCATTTTGCCCTCATCCATTGCTTTGGTGACCTTCTCAAAGAAGTCCACCAGGTTGAGTAAGCATGATCTGCCATAGGCGAAACCAAACTGTGTTGGGTCCAGTCTCTGGAGGTTTACTATATTACTATTGATCATTTCCAGGATAATTCTTTCCATGGCTTTACATACAAGACAAGTGAGACTTATGGGTCTGTAGATGGGCCACCTTTGTGCAGAGGGATGACCATTGCTGTTTTCCATTTATGAGGCATGAAGCCTGTTTGAAGGCTACAGTTAAATAGCAATTCCAGAGGATCTGATAGGTCATGTTGCATGCCTTTTAGAAGGCATCCTGTGATGCTGTCTGGGCCCACTGATGCAGTGTTCTTGGCCCTAGAGAGAGCATTAAGGACCTGTTCCCTAGTGATAGCATGGGAAGTTATATTCAATGGCATTTCCTAAGGGAAGGTTCATGGGAGAGAGGTAAATTTGGAGCAGAATTTATCAGCCAGTAGATTTTCTATATCTTCTGGCTCACATAGGTGGCTCCATTTACAATGAGCTCTGCACACAATCGTGCATTGCCTTTGGGGTTGTGGACATAGCCAAAGAATGCTTTGTGGTTGTCATTGGCATGGGAAGGCCAAATTCACCTCAAATTTGGCTTTGGTAAACTTGTTCGCTGAGACGTTTGTATAGTTTGATGAGAGTGCTTTTATCCTTCTGGGTGCTGCACCTGCTAATTTTTGCCATGATTTTCTTCCTTCTGTTATACAGCCTACTTATTTTGTGATTCCTTTATGCACCTATTGACATGCTTGTACAGGGTTTCTGTGAAAAGGTCTGCATATTTAGCAGTGTTCTTTGGGTTTATTAGGTTTTGAAATGTTGCCAGGTTATCACTTAATACCAGGAAGTTATAGAGTAGTTCCTGAATATTCCAGGTTTAGCTGGGGATCCAGGTTTTATTTCACTTCAAAGGAGACCATTTTGTGGTCTGACCTTACCATGGAAGACATTACAGTAGGGGGGTGTGCAGCACTCTCCCATATTTAGTGAGGATCAGATCCAGTATGGCTGCACCCCTGGTTGGTGTACTGACCATCTGATTCAGAGAGTTTGTGTTTAAAAAATCCAGGAATCTCTGTGCCTGGATATTTGGTGTTGTATAGGATTCCCAGTTAATAGTGGGGTAATTAAAGTCACCTATGAATATGGTACTGGGTTGGATGGTTAGTGTTTCTAATAAGTTTAAATACATGGTATGGGTTTCCTGAATCATAAAAGGAGACATATAGCTGGCAAGGATGTGATATTAGAGTTTGCCTATGGTGATTTGAACACGAAGCAGATCAAGTGCATTGTTCTGTTTGAACAGCCTTGAGGTATATATTTTTTTTTAAACAGAGATACCTCCACCTTTAGTCCCTGTCTGTGTAGTATCTGGTCTAAATGTGTGGAAGGCATTATGACCTTGCACTGTTGGTGTGCTGTGCACAGCTTTAAATCACATCTCAGTGACTGCACAGACATCAGCATTCTCTAGGGTGAAGAGTGTTTCTAGGGAGTGGAGCTGTTTGTTTAGACTCCTAGCACTGAGCAGTAATACCTTTAGATTTTCTTGGTTTTGATTTACTATGTCAGAATTACTTTCAGTTTGGCATTGCCTAAAAAAGCCACTATGGGGGAAGACAATATTTTAGCTAATATTCGAAAGCCTAGAGGGGAGAAGTGCAAACCGTCCCTGGCAAAGCAGCATAGTCTGTTGACCATCTCCTTCCAAACTAAGAAATATTGCACCTCCTTAGAATGACACCAGAAACAAAGCCAATTATTAAAGTAAATCAACTTTGGTTTGTATTGTGGCATCATACTTGGAGAAGGTAGAACGCTGCTCAATGCTAGGCTCACACCAGCCTGAGACACATATTCCAAGAGCTCCATAATGTCTCCCTTCACATAGACTAGGGAGGTACGTCTCAGGTCATTTACTTCCACATGGACTATGACTGTGTAATACTGGTACTTGTGTTCCAATGACTTGAGTGCATGTGTAATGTGGCAGATTTTTGCCCTGATAAACAACTGACCATAACTTTCTCCTTACTCAGCCTGGTGAGAGGGACATCAGTGTCTCACAATGGGGTCTCCAATGACCAGAATGTTGTATTGTGTGGTGGCTTGCCTTATGGGCTTACAGGTAGAGGTTCCATGAGATGTGGCCCTATGTGCTGATGTGGGTGTTGTTTTGAAAAAGTGCATTTGGGGCTGCTCAGGGTATTTGTTATGTGTACTTCATCTAGGAAGCATTTGTGGTTTAGGAAGGTTACATTTAAGTGCCTTAAGCATATGTGGGTCTATATGTCTGCTTTGAATTGGGTGTGATAGGTGCAGCATGTATACTACTGACAAACAGTACTTTTATGTGAGAGCTTTGCCTTCAGTGATATTATGTAAATACATCTCTCATGTACCATACCAGTTTGTTTGAGAATTAACTGGTTATCAGTAAACATGAAGCAATTTCTACATTGCTCAGCATTCCCATATCCACCAAGCTGGTAACTTTAGTTTAGTCAGTGTGCAAATCTAAAGGACTGGTGCATGCCAACCTGACTAAAGAAGTAATGATTTCAGCCTTAATTGCAGCTGTAGCACAGACTAGCAACCAGGAAAACAACCAGTCTGGTCAAGGTGACGTGGAGCCCTCAGAAAGAGCACACTCCACCTTTTCCTCAGAGGCCTTAAAAACCCGTCTGTTGTTGGAGACCTGAACTGGAGGCAACACTTCTGGAATTAGAGTCGGCAGAGAGACTGCAACATTTGGAGGCCAAAGAAAATGAGAAACAGTGTCAGCATGAGAGGGACATGCTGACACCTCAACAGGAACATGGAGGTAATGGGGAAGGGAACAACTGAACCCCAGAAGCAAAACTGTCAGGAAATTTCTTTAACAATATACAGACGGTGATAATTTTGATAGTTTTATTCATATATTTGAAAAGTATGCAACAGTATGATGTTGACCAAGTGCTCTGGGTATGATTCCTGACCCCCTTATTCCATGGGAAAGCTGTAACTGCTGTTTCTAAATTGTCTGATGCTGACTGTTTAAATTATGACAAGGTTAAACAATTTATATTGGAATGTTTTAAGTTAATACCCGAAGCTTACAGAAAACATTTTGTGAGCATAGATGTAGGGCAGATGAAAGTATATGTGATTATATTGCTGAGTTAAGCACTTATTTTCAAAGGAAGGTGAGTGATTGTCAGGTCACCACTTTTGAAAGGCTGGCAAAACTTTTGGTGAGGGAACAAGTCCTTAGCACATTTTATGAGGACATGAGAATCTAGTTGGCAGACCGGAGTGTAACTCTGCAGATGGGCTGTAGAAAAGGAGATGTCTACTTAGCAAACAGGGCATCACTGCACAAGAAAGGGATACCCAGTGCTGCACCTGGATACAAGGGAACCCATGGTGGACAGCCTAAACCACCCCAATAGAGTCCACCCATAAAAGGGGAAGCCACTATTTCAGGTACATGGCCAGGATCAGGGTTCAGATGTTTTAAACATAGCCAGAGGGGCTATGTAGTATACAAATGTTCACTGAAGCAAGGTGGGGAATAAAAGGTGAGGGAACCTGCAAATGGGAATAACAGCATGACAGTGGTAACTTGTCTAGAGACAACAGCAAACTATCACCAGTTTGTATCTTGTCTTGTGAAGCCTGCAGTGGTTAAAGAGGAGCAGTACTTGCTTGGCCAGTCCCCTCTAGTCAGAGCTTTAGGAGGGACCTCATTCCAAATGCCTTGGCCAGGATTTACCTTGACTGGGAGTGTGGAAAAGGAAGCAAGCAAGTAGGTGTGTTTGAGGTTATCCCTGCATGTGCCTTGATAGGGAATAATTCTGATAATGCAGTACCTTGTGTGCATGCAATTGCAAGCAGTCAGGCTTAGAGGTAGCATATTGGTCTGGCACCTGGAGGAGACCCAGACAGACACCACAGCTGAAGTTGGGGCTGGTGATGTGGCTATTTCGGGGAGGGAACTACCCTGTAGCTGTGAGCCTGAAGGTAAGCCCCAGCTGCTGATAGCTACTGATGTCTCCTTGGTCAGAGTGACTGCAAGGGCAGAGGTGAGTGGTAATACCCAGACTGATAGTGAGGCACTGCTGTCAGAAGATACCAGACTTCCTGTAGAAGGGGAGTTGGGAAGGGTCACAAAGGTAAAGTTGATAAAGGCTCAGCTTTCAGACCCTTACATTATGAGGCTTGAAGGAGGTACATAAGGAAGCACCTGATTCTCAAGGAAAAGGAGAGTCTGTATAATGGAACAAAGGGGTACTGCATAGAGAGTGGATCCCTTAGGGAATGATAGAGGGTGAAGTAATACAGCACCTGCTAGTGACCAGAACCTACCATCTGGCACTTCTGGCCACAGCCCATGGCATTCCTTTTGCAGGTCATATGGGCATAAAGCATACCTAGAGACATATTGCCCAGAACTTTTTTTGGCCTGGGATTGCAAAGGATGTAACATGATACTGCAGAACCTATGAGCAGTGCCAAAAAGTAGGAAAGACAGGAGACAAGGTCAAAGCTCCTTTGATGCCTTTGCCTGTGATTCAGGAGCCATTTCAGAAAGTACCTATGGATATTGTGGGGCCTCTGAATATCCCAAGTTCAACAGGGACTAGATTATGCTACTAGATACCCTGAGGTGTGGCTCTGTCCTCAATTGAAGCAAAGAAGATGGCAAATGCTTTGTTAGATATTTTTAGCAGGGTAGGTTTCCCAAGAGAAATACTGACTGACAGAGGTGCCAATTTCATGTTAGACCTGCTGGCTTGTCTGAGGGAGTGCTGTGGGCTGAAACACCTAAAGATTACCCCCTACATCACCTAGACTAATGGTCTTGTGGAGGTTAAACTCTACACTGAAGACCATGCTAAGGGCATTTGCAGACCAGTTTAAGAGAGAGTGGGACAAATATTTGCCCCATCTGCTGTTTGCATACAAAGAGGTATCCCAGAAATCCACAAGTTTTTCAAGCTTTGAGTTGCTGTATGGGCATAGGGTGGGGGAGCCCTTGGATTGTATTCGTAATGAGTGGGAGGAGAAGTGTGAATCTCACAAGGAGTCTGTTGTGGCATATGTCCTAAACCTCAGTACAAGACTTGGGGAGCTCATGGGCTTGGTCCAGAAGAACTTGGCAGGAGTCAATAGCTGAAAATGGTCTGGTATGACAGGAATTCTCGAGCCTGAGAATATGCTATGGTACAGCAGGTTATGTTTCTCATTCCTTTCAGACACAATAAGCTGAAGACAGCTTAGGAAAGACCCTTCAATGTGGTAATGAAGGCCAGTGATTTTAACTACATGGTAAAACTGCAAGGCAGGAGGCAGGGCACAAACTGTACCATGTTAACATGATGAAGCCTTACCATGATAGGGAGGCCCTTGTATTGAGTATTTGCAGTTGGTAGCAGGAGGAGTCTGAGGGGGGGATCTGGTGACTGATCTATCCCTTACCCAGGTTTGAGAAATCCAAGCAGTGTTATAGGAGTTTGGGGACATGCCCACTGGGAAACCTCAGTGTGTCCACCTGGAGCAGCACCATGTGGTACAGGACCCCAAATACCTATTAAGCAGGCCCCTTACAGGGTGCATGAGTGAGTCTCAGACAAACTCTGAGAGAGGAGAGACAGGAAATGTTGGAACTGGGAGCCTCGGCCTCCCCAGTGGTGTTAGTACCAAAGAAGGCTGGCAGCACCATGTTCTATGACAACTAAAGAAAACTAGACAGTGACACAGAGCCAGATGCTTACCCCATGCCTAGAACAGATGAAGATTTAGAGGAGCTAGGTGAGGCTAAGTTTCTGACCACTACTGATCTGACCAAGGGCTACTAATAGGATGCCCTTGATTCCCACCGCTAGACAGAGAGGTCAGTCTTTGTGACTCCTTAAAGATTACACAATTTCATGAAGATGCCCTTTGTAATGTAAAATACCCCAACAACCTTCCAAAGTTTGATAGATCATAACCTAGCAAGAGCAGAAGATGATGCTCTTGCTTACCTAGATGAGATTGCAATCTACGGCCATTCCTGGCAAAAGCACACTCAGCATGTCAGAGAGGTCCTGGACAGACCGCAAAGGGCAGGGTTGATCATTAAGCGCAGTAAGTGTCAGGTGGATTTGGCAGATGTCTCCTACCAGAGAAAGTATGAGGAGTGGTAATATCAGGCCAGAACCTGAAGTGCTGAAGTGAAAGCTATTCAGGCATGGCCTGTCCCTGTTACCAAAAAGCAAGTGAGAGCATTCTTGGGGACAGCAGGGTACTACAGAAAGTTAATTCCCA